>NC_080443.1:14640212-14954170 GCF_028018845.1 Melospiza georgiana
CTCTCCTCCAGTCCTGAGTGTTGCCTCTGTAGCTGTTGACTCTGTTTTGTCCTTTGCTCCTGGATTTTTTACCTTCCCCCTCCAAACTGGGAAGAATACTCCATAAAAGCACATACTTTACCATAGAAAGTAAATATCTCCTTTACAATAGCATCCACATAGTGACACAGAAGAGTTACTTTGGGTAAGTTAGATCTCCTACACAGCTGGGGCTTTGCAGCAGTTTATATCTCACACTGTGAACTCAAACTTACTCTTCAGATGTACTTAGACATCATCAAGACTTCATCCTTTATCTGTAGCAGAGGTGCTGGGCAAGGAGGAAGGATGTTCTCCAGGCTGACTGTGGAGCCCAGGGCTAAGAGCACATAGATTGGAGACTCACATGCGTCTGTGTTTGGGTGTGTGGGGATTTCTACCCAAAGGCAGCACCTCCACAAAGCATCTGCCAGAGCATGGAATGAAGGACAGCTGTTGTACATCCCCTGTGACCATCACTGAAGTACTTGGGTGTACTTGGCCCTGCCTTGCTGTGGGGCTACAAAGTATTTGGCCAGCAGTGAAGAGAAATAATTGTACTGATAGTTTCCCAGTTTAGGTTTATGTCAGACTAAATTCCTTCATGTTTTCTGCCCTTAACCCAGAGTCTGTCCCACCATTAGGCAGCAACCCACACATATTCCTTGGGCAGAGTCAGAACTCCAAACACAAGTAACAGCATCTCCCTCCCCTACTGCTCCAAAATTACCAGTTCCTCCACCACCACCACTGAGAAGTATTTTGAAGAGAGAACATTATCTCCCCAGATTATTTGCTTGGATTAGCCTTAGGCAGCTAAAGCTGAAACAAGACTTAGCAGGGATTTTTCTTTTCCATACTGCTGAGAAGCTGAAGGAGGAGCATGGAAAGGCTGAACATGGATTAGTGTCAGCATGGGGACAGGAAAGCCCTTGCTGGTGCACTGCAGGCAAGATCTAACAGAGGTTGCTGGGAACATGGAGACAGAAAAATACATACAGAACCAGTAATTTTAAGAGTGCCTAACTACTCTTTAGTAGAGGGCCATCAGCCACCAATGACCACAAGACCACAAGCACCTTAAAAAACCACATCCACAAAATAATCCAAAAGGGAGCGAATCAAACAAATTGTCCCTTTTCTGTGGATAGATGGGCACAGAAAAAAGCTGTGGTCAGGGAATGAACGTACCTCTCATTGGATCAAACATCTCTGACAGCTCTTTGGGAAGTTCCAGTACTGCAAATACAACAAACCAGATGGTTTGGATCATTACATGAAGAGTCTGAAATGCTTTACAGCAGAATCACCCACAAACCTACTGTGCTCCTTACACACCCAAATCATCCAGAAATTCTGTTCCCACACTCCATGTCAGATGTTTCTGCTGCAATGACAAGCAACAAAGCACTTGAGCTCCACTACTTGAAAATAAATTTGTAGGAGCCCTGGGACGTGAACATGTTATCACAGTCAGCAGCTGTGTCTGCAAACCTCACCCAGTACAGTGCCCTGATTACCTTGTGTAGGATGGGGACATGCCTTTGGAGAGGCACAGTGATAAGATATATGCACATCCAAGGCCTAATTCCACAACCAAGATGACTCCACAGCTGCTCTGAGACACGCCAGCAGCAAAAGTGAAAAAAGCACCAGGTGAGCTGTGTTTGAATAAGGTTTTCTTCTAACCATAACCTAACTTTGAGTGTTTCTGCAGGGAAGTTGGGCTTCAAAACATTCCAGCAGTGTGGCTTACCTAGAGGATGCTTTTCTCTCCTTGGGCCAGCCTGCCATTTCCTAGCATAAAGCTCCAGAGTTCCTTTTTTAAAGCACATCAAGGAGCTCCCCAAATATAAACTGCAGGGTCACTAAGAACACAAGATCACTAAAGACAGATGAAGTATTCCTGAGCAAAGGAGGAAAAGGGAGACAAGAGCTCTCCTAATACAGAAAACTCCTCGGGTTACAAAGGTGCTCTCAGTGGTGGCTGAAAATTCTGTAACTTCATGAAGTCTCAAAAATAGGACCTTACTCTACAGAAAGGATTGAAGGGGAATAACCTCACATGTAACAGCAGAGACGTGTGTCATGAGGGTGTCCCTTGCAGATTTTCTAGTACTGATGTGACAGAAAGCAGCAGGACACTAGACAAGGCACAGTCACCTAGTCACCATGTTTCCTGGCAGCCTCACAGGGCAATGCCTACTCATCCTTTGCAGACTCTGGCTGACAGCAAAGGCAGAATGGAGCTCAGCTCCTTCCTCCAGGCCCAGCAGCCTTTCCCTCACTCCCAGCAGCAGGATTTTGGAGCAATACATGAAACAAGCAGCATACTCACCTCCTGTGGGGTCAGGCTTGATGGGCTCAAAGGAGGTAGAGGTGCTGGGCAGGACAGAGCTGCTGTCCAGCGAGGCTGAGGACTGCAGCAGCTGCGTGTCCAGCGCCGCCGGCTGCCCCTCGAAGTCACCGCTGCCCTTGGCCTCTGCCGCCGGGACATCGCACTCTGGGAACACCACAGACACACCCAGGAACGTCACCTCCCACCAGCCCAAAGGCAGCAGCACCACACACAGCCCTCACTAGCACTGCTGGCCAGGCAGCTGCACAGGGAGAAGCTTTCCTGCTTTTCTCCAGTTCCATAGTTGGACATATTTCCCGCTGATCAATGAACCTGCATGATCAGCTTCTCCCCTACAGGTGCTCCTAAGGTTGGCACTACAGGTGCTGCTACACCTACAGGTGCTCCTAGAGGTTGGCACTACTCACTGAAGCCAAGTGCCTGATCTCCCTGAGCACAGCCAGTCCCACTAACCAAGGCCAAAGGAAGGGCAGCAGCAAAGGCAGCGATGCCTTTGCCAGGAGCTCTCAAAGCTGCGCACCCGGCAGTGCCAGCCCCGAGGAATGCACCCTGCTCTACCAGCCACCAGCCCATTTCTGCCTCCTGTAGCTCCCTCTCACCTGTGCCTGCACTTTTCTGTGTGGGAGGCCCATGGTCCTGAGTGCTGGTGGGTGTTGGTGTGGAGGGCTGGGTGCTGCTGGGAACAGAGGCCTCCTGGAATTGGGCCAGTGGTGGGATTTGTGGTTTGGAGGGTGCAGCTGCCTGGCACTGAATGAGGTCTTCAGGGGGAGGGACAGGGAGTACAACAGGAGGAGAGCTCCAAGTATCTTTGTTTACTAGAAGAACATCAATGGGACCACTTGTGCTCTTCAGGTGGATCTGGTATTTCTTCTGTCCATTTAGGCCCTGAAAAAAATCAAAAGCAAAACACAGACTTACATTAAAAACCATTTTCAAATAGCACATCAGTTTTCCACAGGCAAAACATACCTGTACACACACACACACAGAGCCCATGCACTCTGCCCATGAATTTATCACTCACCTCAGGGACAGGAACCTCCAAACGTGTGCCTGATGGGGCTCGAATCACAAGGAGGGTGTCTCCTGTGAAAAGAGAATCAGTCAGTGCTCCTGGGCATGAGCTCCTGTGATGTTAATTAAGCACTGATGAAGAACCCACCTCAATGCCCCTTCCTCTCCTGGCAATCCTCCATGGAAGGAAGCCATCTACATCCCAGCACATCATACAGTTCCTAATGCCTTGGAAGAACTAGCTTAAATTCACTCTTAAGAACATCTGAATCCTAAGGGAAGTATCCTTCATTCTGCTGTCACAAGCTTTTAGATGTGAATTAGAAACAAGAGAGCTGCACTGCCAGCAGAGAGATGGGGTTGAACCAGCCTCAGAGCCAGGCTGCCAACGTCAGGCTGGTGTCCCAACACCTGAAACCAACACTCCCCAGTCTCTACTGGCCAGAGCTGCCTTAACCATACTGGATTCTCCACAGAGCCCAGCACATGTGGGGCTGGAAGCCAGGCTGACAGCATCCTTCCTTTGCAAGTTCTGCAGCTCCTTAAGACCTGCACCCTAACAACCCAACAGTCACAGGCAAGCAGCTCCCAGCCTGTATCTGGGTTTAGAGAAACATGAACAGAGAAATACCAGAGCTGTGAATATCTGACATATTTAGATCAAGCAGCTTTCAGCTTTCACTTTGAATGTTTAAGCTTTAGTGTGGTTAATAATCACAATTCCCCAGTATTCTGATTAAGCTTCACATGGTAATTAACACAGAAGATTCCCAGAGTGGTGAGAAAGAGTGGACAGCAGAAAAGCACATCCCTTAATTTCAGGCAGGCAATCAAAAGTCAAATCAGCAAAAGGTAAAGGGATTAAAAACAACATGGGATTTGTCAATTGGATGGGACTCGTTTAACAAATCTACACTTGAGAAAAATGCAGAAGACATTCAAAATGCATAATAAAGCTCAAAGACACCAGCTCAAGCTGTAAGACCTGTCAGTTTCAGACACAGGTGCTGGGTTTGTATCTCCTTTGATAAATATGTCCCAAATACTTAAACAAAAGAGCACCCAGTAGGTTTCCATTTCCTTTTTGAATCTGCAAGTGCAAAATGCATCACAGCAACAGATGCAGAAATTAGGTTTCCCAGTCACTAAAAACTGACATATTCTTACTTCTTTCTTTTTTAATTAATCTCTATTTGACAAGAGTCCGAGAGTGGAAATCTTGGAGCAAGCAAGTTCAATAGCAGTCAATTAGAAAAACCAAGAGCTGAAATCCAGCCTACACCACAGTTTGAGGGACACAAGAGGTTTACCCAAAGAATATCTTTAAGGCTTGGGTGTTCAGGAGAGGAAAAAGAATCATTTAAGGCATGTCCATACAGGAAAACTGGACAGGCAATGGAAAACCATGGATGAAAGGCTCCATTCTAGAGGGAACTGACACCTCCCCTCAGTAAGATCTAATCTCTGCATGTTTTGGTGAGGTCTGACCTCAAACACAAAGTGGTTTACAAAAACCAGGTGCAATGAAATGCAAAACGCTCAACCAGCCAAGCAAGGAGCTGTCTGCTGGTCTCCAGTAAACTCTTCCAGACTGTTACAGCGTTCTGGCCCCCAGCACTGTCAAACTGAAAACACAATCCCTGCCCCCAAAAGTGCAGCTTCAACCAGAAGAAAGAGCAAAGCCAAAGGGGTGGTGATGCAGCCGTTACACTGGCAGGAACTTGGTGAACAAGGAAAGCACAAAGGCAGCAACAGCAAACAGAGGAGCTGATGAAGTGCAGGGTGAGAAAAGTGCTTGGAGGAGATGAGGAGAGCCAGGCACAGGTGAGATTATGCATGGCTGGAGGCAGCCAGGATAAACAGCTTCAATCTCTGCAGCAGCCAAGCAGAAGGAGGTCGCCAGGTCAGGAGAGCTCAGGCACCCACTGAAGCAGAAAGGAGCTGTGACTCCACACCACTACAGCTGGGAAAAGCAGTTTATGTACTGAGGCTGCCCCACTGCCTGCTGGCCACCAGCATTAATCTGGTCTTACATCTGTCATTAGAATTGGCAGCAGAAGAAACAAAGACTGCTGTGGGTTTCTTCACTTTTGCCCAGAGACAGAACATAGAACTTTTGATACAAACTTCAGGAATGAAGGGAGTGAGAGCAGAGCAAATGGTGCGTTCCCTTCTGTCCTATGCTGTCTCCTTCCTGCATTCTTGTTGGCAGGGGAAATTATGTAGCTGAGGGACCACCTTTAATACTATTTCACTGCTTTCATCATGGTTTCTACTGTGAAATAAAATTTGGTTCCTGTCATTAGAACACTGCCCACCCAAGCCCTTAAAATTAAGGGCTTCTAACATAACACACACACAGCCAACTGTGAAACCCAGCAAGAAGACTTCCTTAGGAGCAGCACCTCTATTCCTTTAAGCACAAGATATGGCCTGTCCCCTCTAATGGAGACAAGAAATCTGCAACTCAGTGGTACACAAACCCAGGACAGCATCAGAGCTGATATTACATTTCACTTGATGCTGTTGGGCAGCCCACAGTCTGCTCTGTGGGCTCTTTCTTGGACAAAGGAGAGTAGCTGGGACAGACTGACAGGCCTGCAGCATCACATCTTTACAATGGAGCACCTCATTGAAAATGAGCATTTCCTCACCTGTGAAGCACTTGCAGATATCTTCATGTGTCACATAGGCTAATGTTCCCAAGGTTAAGGAGAAAGGCTGCAGCTTCCTGCACAGACAGAGAGCTCAAAGCACCTGGTGTTTCCTTCCTGAGCACAAGGAACACCATTCCCAGAAGGCTCTCCATGCCACATTCTGAAGTGGTCTGCAGGTGAGGTCTGCAAGCTCCATGCCCGTCACAGCTGACATCCTGAGATAGTTAAGCCACAAGAGCTGCTCTGCACTCAAGAAAGTGGCACCTGTGACTCAGAAAGAAGCACTTTTCTCACTGTGGTAAACATTACTATGTTTTTTACTTCCAAAAGCCAGAGGAGAAGCTGGATGCACAGAAAACCAGGTCTCCAGGCTGACCAGTTACCCAAATTTCAAACCAAGGTGCTGCCTTTTGACCTTTCAGTGCATTTTCTCCAGCAGCAATAGGTCAGCACCCACCAAGCCCTCAGGTCTCTGCTTCCCAGCCCAGCAAGTGAACATGGAGACAGAGCCATCAGTTCACACAAAGGATATCGACTGTTCTGCATGTCTTCTGTAACATTTTTGATGCTCTGCTGAACCCACATCTTCTGCTGCTCCAGCTCCTGTTCCCGCTGCTCCAAGTCCTCAATGTCTGCCTTCAGCTCGATCAGTTTGTGAGCTATTTCACGTGTGTTGCAGCCAGGACCCACCCCCCTGGGTAAAGCAGAAATGGGTGAGATATATCAGCCTCTGGAGGCCCCAGACCCACCCCAACCTCTCTGCCAGCCTCTTATTCCCACCTGTGTCAAACATCAATGCCAGATTGCCTGGAAAGCCATGTCTGTACCCACTCTACATGTCCACCTCCCAGCACAGCAATGTTTGGTACATCTTTCTACTTCCCACAGTCTAGCAGGACTCTTCCCCACCTTCAGTAACATGTCAGGCATCTTTTCTAGACCAAGGCAGTGTGAATATTTAGCTGGCACCAAAATAACACCTTTGCTGTAAGAGAGACACCATATGTACTTCAGCTTTCCTCACTGTGCCATCAGCACAGCCCAGCTGGGAGAGGCAAGAGCATGGACCACTGAGGAACCTCCCTCTGCACACAGCATTTTAATCCCACTGTCACTTAAACCTGCACTAGAAGGGACCTGTGAATGATTTAGACCATCCCCTACTCACTTCCACTGGATACTGTTCTTGGACTTCTTCTCGATCAAGCCGATGCCTTCCAGGACATTTGTGATATCGTAGATCCGTCGCTTCTGTCGCACAGCCAAGGTATCTGCAGCCTGAAAAAGGTTAAGACACTTAATTCCAAACTCTCAGTCATGTTTAGCTCCTTCTTGCCTGGCAGATTAACTCCTGGCCAAGTACTTTGCTCCCCATTTCATACCTCTCCTGTTCCAGCGTTTCAAGTTACACAGCCATGTTCTTGATCTCATATGACCATGAGAAGTCACTCATTCTTCTTTTTTTCTTACCCCACAGCCTCCCCACTAAACACAAACCAAATTCCAGCACTCCTGCTCGCAGTGGATCCAAAAATCACCATTCTCCAGTAGCAAAGCAGTGCTAGAAAACAGTAGCTCAGCAGCCTAAAAATTCAGTGCTCCCTTTGGGTAGAGCTGGAGATGGGAAGGGGAATGCTGAGAGCTGTCTGGGCAACACTTCAGTGAAATCAACATTCACAAGGTCTCTTCTAAAGCTGATCTGATGCCACTTGACAAAGAATCAATATCTTTTCAAGAGATTCCTCTGTTTGAATGACATGATTCCAGGTGGAGAGTAAACAAGAGCAAGCCTGGGGCTTTCCTGCCTTGCTCACACGACCCTTTTCCCCTCAGGTTTCAGGACTCAAGGAATGGAACTGTTTCCACCACCACAGAGCAACCTGGCACCAGCAAGAGTTAATGTGTGCACAGCCAGGACCAGCAATGGCAGTGGCAGTGCAGACAGAGCAGGTCAGCACAGGAACCATGCCCCTGTCACCCACCAGTGGGGGGCCAGGACTTTGGATACCCTGCACCACACAACTACATAAATCACACTGACCAACACAAATTCCCTTAATGGACATCTGAAGCAAAAAGATATTGTCAAATCCAATGAGAAAACAATTTGGCACAGGCATGGAGCCAGGAAACTCCTCCAGCCCTGCATTACTGGGGCTTTCTGGCACTTGTCTGTCTCACACACGTGCCCACATAAGAGATGATTATATAAACCACAGCAAAGGAACTTCCCCTACAGGAAAGGCTAGAGATTAAGTATTATACATTGCACTGTGTTACTTCCTCTAGGTGAAGATCTTAAAAATACAGACGCAAGATGCATTCTCACAGCACTTCTCCACTGCCTAAAGGAATGGGGGAAAACCTCTGGCAGGTGACTCTGACCACACTCCCCCTCCTGGTGTGTGCCGGAAGGGTTAAGTGCTGCACGGACAGCTTCTATAGGTATGTGTTTCTGTAGGTGTCTGAGGCTTTGGTGCCAGTGACCAAGTACAGGGCAAGAACACAGAGCAGAACAAGGTGATCAAACGGTTTTGCAAGTGAAGCACAAACACCTGCAGTGTATGGCAAGGTCCTGAGAAAGAAGAGTGCCCGGGACAACCCGATGGGGTGGAGAGAAGGGCTGGGAAGGAGGAGCAGGAGGGGCTGGGAAGGCGGCCAATGCAGAGCCTGGCCGGCAGCTCTGCCCCAGGAACCCCGCTTTCAGTGCACCCAGAAACGGCTGGAAAAGCCCTCCAGGATGATCGATCCCAGCCACTAAACCCCACCACTGAACCATGTCCCTAAGCGCCGAATCCACAACCGTTCTGACCAGGGACAGTGACTCCATCGCTGCCTGAGCAGCCCATTCCACCAGTGCCTCACCACTCTTGCCGTGTAGAAATTTTCCCTGTAATCCAATCTAAACCACCTGCTGCACCGGGCGCTGCCGTGTCGCCGTTCTCCCCCTCCAAACCCGCTCCAGCCGCCGGAGCCCCGATCCCGCCGGAGCCCCGCTCTCCCGGCGGCCGCTCCCTCCGAGCCCACCCCCGGGCCGGCGGAGCCCTCGCCCCCCGCCGCCTGCCCCCGCACCAGCTTGAGGTCGAGCACGCCGTCCTTGGCCTCCTGCAGCAGCGACACGAACTTGGTGGTCAGCAGCCCCAGGCTCTTCTCGTGCCGGCTGGGCGCGCCCGCAGCCCCGCTGCCACCCCCGGGGGTCTGCGCCCCGCACTCCGCCATCTGCCCGCCGCCGGCTCCGGGGCCGCGCATCCGCTTCCGGGCCGCGGGGCTCCCCGGGAACCTCCGGGGCGGGGACGGCGGCGGGGCGGGGACGGGGGACTCCCCCCCGCCGCCTCCCGGGGCTGCGGAGCCGTTCCGCTTTGCTCCCGGTGTTCCGGCAGCCCCGTCGGTTTGGGGGGTAAAGCCAGGGCTGCGTCCATCCCCTCGCCGTTCTGCGGTGCCAAAGTCAAACTCCCGCCCCGTGGTACCGAAGCCAAAGCTCAGCCATGTACCCAGCTCTCACCGCCCGGTGACAGGGGCGGATTGCTGCTCCAGCACACACAATGCCGGGGGAATCCTCCAGCATGGTCCCGAGGAACGCAGCTTGTGGCAGGGACGCATCTCCAGGTCCATCCGCTGCCATGCAGGGTGCATCCCCACGTTCTCGCCTCCGGTCAGGCTGGCACAGCGCATCCCTTCATGGTGGATCCACCCTCGAGTGGGCTCGCACTGTGGGTGCGGTGGGGTCTGACACCCCGCTGTCCTCCCCGAGCCAGCGTGGGTGCGAGGGAGCAGCGCTGCGGGCACGGACAGGGCTGAGTGTCCGGAGAACAGGGCGGGGGCTGTGAGGTGAGACAGGGTGTGATCTCCAGGACGAGAGGAAATGGCCTCAAGTTGAGTCAGGAGAGGGTTCGATTGACTATTAGGGGAAATTTCTTCATTAAGAGGATGGTCAGGCACTGGAAAATGTTGCCTAGGGCAATGGTGAAGTCGCCATCCCTGGACACGTTAAAAAGGCGTGTGGATGTGTCACTTAGGAACGTGGTTTAGTGGTGGGCTTGGTATTAACGGTTGGTACTCGATGATTTTAGAGGGCTTTTCCGACCTAAATGATCCTTTGGTTGCGTGACTCCTATTGCTCAGACCTCCGGCTGTCGCGGTGCCTTCCCGTGTCCCCCCTCCCCTCCGCCCCCCGTTCCTGACGTCCTGAGCGCGGCTGCGGGAACACAATGAGGCTCTGAGGAGCGCGGCTGCTCCGGCTGAGGAAACGGCAGCCGGCTTCCTCCGCAGCCCTGCCCTGCCCCGCAGCTCCGCGCAGCCTGCACACCATGGGCATGTCTGCGGGGGACGAGCGCGCCGCCAGCCCCAGAGGTAACGGGGATGATGCTCCCCGGGGAGCCGGCGAGCCGGGCAGGGAAGGGATGCTGCTGCTTGCAGCACATTTTGGGGATTCCCCTGCCCTTTGCCTCACCCCCTCCACCCTCCTTTTCCCCGTGCCGGGGCTGGTGTCTTGTGTCCTTGCGGGGTGGCAGCCTGGCTGTGCTTCCTGATGGTGATACCGGCGCCGGGGCAGTACTGCTCACCGCTCATCTTATCCTCAAAGCCGCTGTCCTCCTCCCTAATCCCCTGGTCCCCAAGCGGCTCCCCAGCAGGGCAGGAGCCTGGCTTGGCACCGGGTGACAGCCGCGCGGGGCTGCAGGGAGTGGCTGGGGTTGGGATGGGGTGGGGGAATGATGAAACCAGGCACTGGGGACTGGGAATGGTGTGTTATAACTGTGCTGATTCTCAGCCCTCGACTGTGGCCAGGAGCTCTTTGGCATGGCTCTGGACCCTGTGTCAAGGGGGACACAGCTGTGTGGGTGCTTTGGGGAGACCAGGAGTCTCCAATCCTCACCTTAACCTGGCTCTCCTTCCTGCGAGAGCTGCCATCTCCCCATCCCTCCTGCTGACTCACTGCTGGAGTCTCAACCCTGCTCACAGCTTCCCAAGTGGCATCAGACGCCCCCAGACAACCCAGCATTGTGTTTGGGGAAGCAGCCGGCCTGGGGACAATCTGAGCCGGCAGGTTGAGTCACAGCACCCCAGGGCAGCTTTGCTTCTTGCTGCCACAGCTGTGGTGGTGGCATCTTGGGGGCCTCTTGCAGAAGGACCCTCTTGGTGCCACGCTGCCCAGATTCCCACATCCGTGTGTGCTTGGAAGTGCACTGGCAGTGAGCTTCCTGCCTCGGGCCTCAGGGGCCCTTCCTGCCCCTCGGTTGTGCTCACTGACCCCTGGCTTCATCCCCAGACGAGGAGTGGCCGGAAGCAGAGAAGGCTGAGAAGCTGGCGAGAGGAGCTGCTCTGAAATGGGCCTCGGGGGTATTTTACCGCCCCGAGAAACTGGAGGGGCTCGGGCACTACCGGAGACGGGAGACACAGAGGAACAACTCCATCCAGTCCCGTTTGAAGGTGTGTGTTTGCCCATCCCACGGACACTTGCAGCCACACCCCCTCCTCAGGCAGGGATCCCAGCCAGGGTCCCCTCTTGTGCCATGAATCCTCTGTACGTCCTCTTTTGGCTAAATCTGTTCCTTCGGCTGGTGTTTGGTGGGTGAAGTGCAATTGCCAGGGGGAGAAGACCCCCTTCACTCTCTGCCTTACCCCAGGCAGTGCCTGAAGTGTTAAAAGGAGTCTGCTGTGTCTCTGACAATACTTCAGAATAAAACACCAAGGGGGCTCAGCACATTCCATGTGCAGGACTCAGCACACCCCATCACTGCCCTGTCCCAGCCCCAAAGGCTGCCCTGCCCCATGGCTGGGAGGAGGCACAGAGCTCCAAACTGTCCCTGCCTGTGGGTCTCCACAGGGAAAATTCCATCTCTACATATTTGTAAGGGCTGTCCCAGTCCCTCTGCACTCCTGCCTCCTCACCCACATCCCCTTTTGCATGACCCAAGGAATTATTAACCTCAGGACTGAATCAGTCTGATCACCACAACTTTCTCCTGATAATTTTAGAGATGGTTTCTCCTATCCTGACTCTGGATGAATTGTCTGGCAGGTCTCAGTGAAAGCAACTTGCTTCTGGGAATTCTTGGCATCAGGAGTGGGGAATTAAGTCAGTAGATAGGGCATGGAGATGTGCCAGTGCCACTGCAGGGCTGGAAACGATGGCACTCCATTTGGGAGGAGGGTTTATATGGCCACTGAGGTCCTTCATGTCTTGGGGGCACATAGAGACCCTGTGATCCATTGCACCTTTGCAGAAACAAAGTAATCTTTTAAAACTGAGAGAGACATCAGATTACTGTTTATCCTGGACCTTGAGGGGCTGCAACACAGATTGTGCAGGGCTGGGGCAAATGGTATGGGGTCCTCCTGCCTTCTGGAGCTACTCCAGTGCCCTCCATCCTTTTCTGCTCCCCAGTCAACTGTCCAGTCCTACCTGGAGGGGGTAAGTGCAGGGCTGGAGCAGCTGCGCTCGGCGGCCCAGGAGGTGCAGGGCGTGTGCCAGGACCTGGGCGCTGCACGGTGGGCCCTGCTCGACAGCGCAGACCACTTCCAGGGCCTCCAGCAGATGAGGAAGCTGATGGAGGAGCACGTGCAGCTGGCCTCAGTGGTCCAGGTGCTGCCCCAGATCTTCTCGGGTAAGGCAGTGGCCCAGTCCTGGTCCATTTGGGCTGGAAAGCACTGGGGAAAACTTCAGTCCAACCACGGGTTCTGTGCAGGGCTGGTGGTAAAGCCTGAGCAGGTCACTCAGGCTTTGCCAGTTGGGTGAATGGAGATATCCCTGATTCCCCAAGGCCTGATCCAGTGGTGTTCCCAGAGCCCCAGACCTTTCCCCTCACCATCTCCTTGATAACCTGCATCTATGTCCCTGGTGCAAACCCCCTCATCTCCACACTCAGAGCTGGCATCTCTCCCTCTCCCACAGTCCACGAGGTTTTTTCCCATATCCTGCAGCTGCTCCATGGGCAGCATCTCTTGGAGGCCCATGTGGAGCTCATGATGGTGGAGCAACTCCGGGATGACATCCTCTCCCAGCTTCACCTCCGCGGGCTCTCCGGTGCCCAGGCAACTGTGCTGTCCTACTTCAGTGGCCTGCAGGACCTCAACGAGAGCCTGGCCAAGCAGCTGTGGGACATTGTGGGCAGCAGCCTGCGGCTGGTGCGCGAGGACCCCGTTCTCTTTGTCACTGCTGTGAGGATCATCGAGCGGGAGGAGAAAATAGATGACACTCTGCTCTTGGAGGCCACCTTCCTGCCCCCTGGCCGCCCAAAGGGCTGGAGGCAGAAGTTCTACCAGGTCCTCCAGGACACCATCACAGGAGGCCGTTTCCGTGCTCCCCGCTTGGATGCTGAGGGGCCAGGGCTGGCCAAGCACCTGGCAGCGCTGCAGAAAGACATCGTGTGTGAGCTGTGTGTGGTGAAGGACCTGATGGTCCAGTGTGTCCCAGCTCACTACAACATCCTCAGCGTCTGCACTGCCACCTACCACCAGGCCCTCAGCAGCCACCTGCAGGAGATCCTGCGGGAGGACCTGGACAAACAGGGACTCTTCCTTCTCCTTGAGTGGGCGCTCCGTGTGTACCACAGGTCAGCACCAACCGAGTGAGGGAGGTTGTGGAGAGCTGGGTTGTTCACCAGCTCATGGATGGGTTGGGAGACTGTCTCTGGCTGCCAGGGGGTGATGACCAGGAGGGCAGAGGGACAGGTAGGAACTCCTGGAAAACAGGCCTTCCAACCCTGCCCCACCTCTGCCCTCCAGCCCAGAGATGATGGGTCACCCTGACCTCCTCCCAGAAGTGGATGTTTCTGCTCTGGATCCCTTGATGTCCTCTGAGCTTGTGGATCAGACAGAGAGGAGATACGTGATGAAAGTCAAGGTGAGTGAGCAGGACAGGGACTCTCACTGAGCCAAGCATCTGCTCATCATGAGCCTGGGATGAGGCCCAGGACTTGATGTGCTGTGTTGGGTCTCAAGGGAGTCTGTACTTGGCTTCTTGGGCTGCCTGTGGTGGGTGTCCATCCTGCAGGCTAGCGTGTTCGAGTGGATGCAGAGGACCCTGGATGTGGAGTTCAAGGAATGGTTCAGGGAAGAGGAACCTGAGACAGACCATGAGGGCTTCTTCCAGTCAGCCTTGCCTGCCATTGTCATGCAGGTGGGACCCCAAGAACATGGGTACAGATGGGGCATGGCCATGCTGAGACCTCCCAGAAAGGATTCCATGGCCTGCAGGCTCTCCCTGAATCACCTCCACTTTTCTCTTGTGCTGCAGATGCTGAATGAGAACATCCAGGTGGCTTCCTTGATCACTGACTCTCTGCAGCAGAAGATCTACAACATGGCCTTGGAGGAGCTTGAGGCATTCCTGGGCCGGTCAGTGGAGCCCCTCACACCCCTGCCCACCCTCACAGACCCTGGGGCCATGAGCATCACAGGTGGGGGTGGAGATCTGCTGTGGGGCACCCAATGCTCATCCAGCTCACAGAAGGCTCAGCAGCCTGCCTGCCCATGGGGCTGCTGTCTCAGCCTTTGGGGACATCAGCTCTCAGGGCCTGCTGCCCCAAATATCTGCTGAGCCCTCCCAAGAGGAGCCAGAATGGGTCCCACTGCCCCACCCTGCCCAACAACCTGTCACTCTCCAACCTGGTGGCAGGATCTGACAGGACCCAAGTGAGCTGGGAGGGCTGTGGGAGGTCCATGTGTCCCCAGGAGCATGCCAGGGCCAGGTGCCCGTGGTGGCTCTGCCTGCCCGTCACGGTTCCTCTGCCGCGCTGTGTTGCAGCCTGCGGGAAGCGCTGGTGCAGTGCGGGAAGGAGCACCAGCAGGACCGGGCCGTTCCCAAGTACTACATCTCCCACCTGCTGGCCGTGCTCAACAACAACCTGGCTCTCAGGTAAGCTGCACCAGCACCTGGGAGCTCTTGCAGCAACACCCACCCCCATCCTCGCCGGGGCAGCGTTCCCACTATGCTTCCCAGGCTACCTGTGCCCTCTCTTCTCTCTCCTAGCAATTCTGTCGCCTCCCTGCACCCTGACACTGCCTGCAGAGAAGTCCCTGGATCCCTGCAGGCTGCTCTAGACAGGATACAGAAGAAAGCCACCCAGCTGCTGCTGGAGGAACTGCTCCTGGACCTGCAGGTATGTTGGTCCAGCACCTGAGGCTGACAGGGCTGCAACAAAGCTGAGCCCAGCAATAACAGCCCTACTATAACTCGAGTTCATTCCTGCTCAGGGTCCTTGCCATGTACTCTGTGCCCTGCTATCACCCTGCAGACATCTCTGCCAGCCTGTCCCCCAGACCTTGATAAAGCACCCGATGTCTGTCACCAACAGCAGCACCCCGTATCGCTGGGCAGATGGCTCATGGCCCCCAAATCACCAACGGACAGAGCCCACAGCCAAAGCGCCCCCGAGCTGCCTCAGCTCCTTCTGGCTGTTCCATGGCAGAAAACCAGCTGGAGAGCAGCAAAGTCTGTGTGGAGGATACAAATCCATGTGCAGCTGCCTGAGTCGTTTCCTGCTAGTGTAGTCAAATTTAGCTTTCCTGGAGTCTGGACCAAAAACCTGGAATAATTAACGGCATTACTATTTAGGGCTTGAATGCCATCAAAACAAAGGAAGAGCCAAAGGGTGAAGAGCTTGCAGGCAGCAGTGGCCCTAGCAGAGACAGGAGTGTGTGCCTGCAAGCAGGAAGACAGGCAAGGACAGCAGGGCAGGAGTAGGAAAGCAAAAAACATGTTATGTCTACACAAGGGAGGTGGGGAGAAGTGGAAATTAAAAATAGGCAGGACAGGCAGCAGGTGTGTGAGGAGCAGCTCACTGCCCACACCTCAGGTGTGCATCATGACCCAGATAAAGCCCCAAAATGAGGCTCTCAGGGTGTCAGGGAGGGACAGCCCCAGTGTTTCCATAATTTTCTAACTTTAACCACTCTGCTGATTTTACACTGAGTTTTGGCTGGCAGCAGGGGCTCTGGCGCTTCACAAGGCGAAGTGGCCGTGGTGCCAGGCAGCAGCTGTGGGTGTTGTGTGTGTGTCTGTGCGATGGTGCAGGGCACAGACACTGCACAGACACTGCTCCTTGCTCCCTGCAGCCCCTCTGCCTGCAGCTGCCTTCCCGCAAGTGGCTCTCCGGGTCCCAGCTGGTCGGCAGCATGTGTGAAGTGATTGACAAGTATGCAAAGGACTTCTCCCGCGTCAGGAAACCCGTGTTCACGGTACCTCCTCGGAGCTGCTGCTTGTCTGTGGGACAGGGCTGGGCAGTGGGCACCGTGCTGGGGTGCAGGGTGCTGGGGATGCAGGAGTCTGTGTCCTCTGGGGCAGTGCAGAGAGCACCACCACATGGAGATGTTCAGGGCTTCCCCCAAATCCAGCTGTTTTCTGTGTCCCTTCGGTCAGGGGGCTTCCCAGGAGATTGTTCCCATGGCTTGGTGTTGTATCTGCCCTTTTTGCCTCTGCCTTTCCCTGGGGAGCTGGGTCTGGACACGCAGGCGATGGCAGCACTAACAGCTGTCCCCTGCCCAGCTCCTGCTGGCCGAGAGCGAGCTCCTGGTGGCCAACCAGTACCTGCGGGCGCTGCTGCAGAGGAAGATGGTGTGCAAGAGCCGGGAGGAGCGGGGCCAGCTGTGCCACCGCCTGCTGCAGGACGCCACGCAGCTCCGGGAGCTCTTCTGTGGCCTGGTGAGAGCAGCCTGGCTGTGTGGGGAGCTGGGGCTGCACCATGGAAAGGGAGCATCACCTCACCCTCCTGCTCCCCTCCAGCCCACAGCCCGTGAGCAAATGGGGCTGTCACACTTGGGTGGTTGTGAGGCCAATATGGGAGGAACTGGCTGGATTAGGGACCCTGGGGACCATCACCCTGCCCAGCAGCCCCTGATGGGTGGGACATGCTCAGTGGGAAGACACCAGCTGCAGGGGCTCCGGTCCCCATGTGGGCACTGAGGATGCAGCTGGCTCCCCAGCCACTGCAGTGACATCCTCTGGGTGTCACACCTGGCTGCTTTCCCTCCCAGGGCCTGGACCGGGGCCAGCAGAGCCTGGAGGCTGTTTTTGCCCTGCGGGAGCTGATCTGCCTCAAAGACCCAGCACTACTCAGCCTGGAGGTGCTGGGCTTCGTCACCAAGTACCCCGATGTCAGGTAAGATACTCCCTGTAGGAGGGGACGGGTGTGAGCCTGCCCAGGAGAGCCACTCTTGGCCTGCACCCTCTGAGGTGACACAGCAGAGCAGGCAGAAACCTGAGCCCTTACCCCCTTCTCCCTGAGGTTTCCTTTACCCATGCTCCAGATTTGAGGGGTTCTTGAAAAAAAAAGGCCAAAGGTGAAAACAGAAAACAGCAGTTCTGCTATGGCATTTGCACATCTGTATTTGGTGGCCAAACAAACTGTGAAAAGTAACAAAACACCAAATTGGAAATGTCAAAACCAAATTCAAAAGGTTGGTGAGGGGGGATTGTTTTCAAGAAAATGCTACTTGGCCTGGTGCAAAGTGCCAGTTTTCCCCTGGCTTTGGCTTCTGTGCATGGGGGGAGGTCTGCAGCACACGAGCAGTGCTCACTCACCCCTGGCTCTCTCCCCAGTGACGAGCACATCTCCACCTTGCTGGACATCCGCGGGGACGTCTCCAAGGAGGTGCGGCACGTGGTGCTGGAGATGATGGCTCAGCACCCCCAGGCTCTGCCCGAGGGCTACCGGCCCATCTTCAGCACCATCCTGGTCCCTGTGCCCGAGCTGCCCTTCTGCCTTCGCAAGGGCAAGTGTGCCTGACCCTGCCTGGCACTGGTGCCCTGCTGGCCCAGCTAGGGGCTGTGCAGGGGGAGAACAGGTGACACGTGGCATCCCCTACACACAGCACTGTGTTGGGGACAGTCTGGATAAAGGCCATCCTCCTCTGGTCTTGCCCCATGAGAAGACTGTCCCCTGCAAGCACCAGTCCTGGGATACCTGGACTGGGGGAAATCCAACCTGTAGCTATTTTGGTGGCATGCCGGGACAGTGACTGAGGGCTGCTCAGGCCCACTGCCTGCAGGAGAAAGAAGAGTTGCAGAAGGGACAGGAATCTGCAGCTGGGACAAATTCATGTCTCCATGGGGCTGCAGAGATGTTTGGGTTTTCCCAAGTCTCCAGACAGCCCCCTGAGCCAGTGTGTCCCAGCCAGCTCCAAGTTTCTTTGCTATTTCTGTTTCTAAAGCCTACTTCTCCAGCTTTCCCAAAACCCTCTGATTTTAAGGATTCCCACACTAGCCATGAAGGCAGTCACCATTCCAGCTCTGAGGCAGACTGGAGCCTTGCTGGGACCAGGCTGGCAGGAGGGTTTCAGCCATGGGAGGTACCCTGGGCTCAGCCCTGGGGTTGGGTGCTGCTGCTCCCCCAGGCTGGGCCCTGCATGGCCAGTGGGGAGCAGCTGAGCCAGCTCATCATGGCTCAGGGATGCTGAGGAGAAGAGCACAAGGGGGTCTCCTCATCCTGGACAGTGCCATCAGCCCTATCCCTTCTGGCACAAAGGGACAGCTCTGAGTTCCTGCTGACCTGCCAAACCCCTGGCTCTGGCTCATTTGCCAGGAGGAGGACTGGACTTGGAGGCTCCCAAGCTGCATGGAGAGCATGGTTGTGCCTGGTGTGTTGTCCTGCTCCAAGGTTCCTCTGTGATGGGCAGCACCACCCTGAGCACTGGCTCTCCCTCCCTTTGTGCTGCTGCCCAGGCCTTGGCATCTCCTCCCAGGTGCCATATGAAGATCAGGAGCAGTCTGTGGCTCTGCCTACACCCTGCCCAGCCCCTGCAGTGCCCTGGGAGACCTCCTTGCTCTGCCACGCTTCCCACCCTGGGATGGGCCACATCCCACTGTCCTTGCATGGTACCACTGTTGGAAATAAAGGCCTAAGCTCTGCACTCTGCACTCTGCACCCCAGTGTCCAGCTCTGCTCCCTGGAGGGTTGGGGTATGTGGGTGGCACAGAGGGAGGGATCCACCCCCAGGTTCAGCATCACCCCAGACCTGGCTCCCTGCACCCTGTGCCAGCCTGGGAGATCACCCAGAACACAGGGGATAATGCACACACTACACACCCCACTGACCAGGATAGAGGGGGCTGATGTTCCCCAGCCCTGGGTCAGGTGGCTGCAGTGCTAGGGGGATGCTCAGTGAAGGGCTCAACCTCAGCTTGGGGAGGTGCCCACTGTTCCCCCTGGGGCTCATGGTGTGCTTGCCCAGCTGGCCACACTCCCACCTGCCTGGGAAGGTGTCTGCTCTCCCCACCTGCCCCCACTGGCTATGGGACTTGCTCACCTGAACCTCAGACATGGTTCAAAGTGTTCAACCCTGAGCCCTGGGAACATCCAGGTGGGCCCAGGCCAGGACTTCGTGGCTATATGAAAAAACAGCTCTAGTCCCAGTAGATCTGAAACAAGTCTGAGCACGGGACGACCTCCCACTGCAGGAACAGGTGCCCATGCCAGCATGTCCAGCCCCACTGCTACCCCAGCTGTGTGCCCACAACCAGCCTCTTGTGCCCTCCAGCACAGCCCTGTGGTGCTTCCTGCTCCAGCTCCACAGCCTGCAGTCACAACTAACATAACCCACGACAGCAAAAGCCCAAGCCCCCCAGGTGTCTTTTGACAGCACCTTCCCACGTCCCTCTTTGTGTGTGTGCCAGGCTTGGCCCGTCACTGCTGCCTAAATGTGTCACAAGGCCACAGGGGGACCTTAACCTGGTCACTTATGAGCCACGTGGCTCCCTGGCTGCTATAAAAACCCGTGGTGCCCAGGGGTTCAGACTATCTCCTTTCAGGATGGCATTCCTGTGGGTAGTTGCCTGCCTGGCCCTTGCCAGCACCGTCTCAGGTAAGTGCTACCCATGGGTGTGGGAAGGTCCTCGGGGTGCAGCAGGATGCCAAGGAGGGTGACACAGCCACCCACAGCAGCACAGGCAGCCCCCAGATATGAGTCCTGAGCTTTTGGGTCACTCTTGTCCCCTGTGCCTCTCCTGCAGGCTGCGGGGTGCCCGCCATCAGTCCCTCGGTGACCTACAGCGAGAGGATTGTCAATGGGCAGAACGCCGTGCCCGGCTCATGGCCCTGGCAGGTGTCCCTGCAGGTACAGCACTGTCCCCCTCCCTGGGCACTGCCTTAAGCACTGGCATGGCCAGCTGGCTGCCAGGGGACCTCTGCCTGTCCCCAGCTTGGGGGTGTTCAGCCTGCCCAGCCCCAGCTCCTCTCCTCTCTTCCCTCCCCAGACCACCACAGGATCCCACTTCTGCGGCGGCTCCCTGATCAACCAGTACTGGGTCGTCACAGCTGCCCACTGCAACTTCAAGTAAGGAGCGATGCCCAGCCAGCCCATGCCAGTGCTGCTGGCAGGGCCAGGGGCTCAGAGCATCCTGGGCATCTCTGAGTGGCACTTGGGTCAGCCCCAAAGGCCTGAGCAGCCCAGGGCTTCCTCCCCAGCTGTCCCCATGGCGGCTGCCCCAGTGCTGCTCCCACCCTGGGTGCTGTCTGGACACCGCTCCTGACTCTCTCTTACCTCTCACAGCCCACGTTCCCACGTTGTTGTCCTGGGGGAGTACAGCCTTACTTCCAACAGCGAGCCCGTCCAAGTGAAGACCGTGTCCAGGGTGAGCCGGGCGGGTCCCGGGGCGGGGCTGCAGCTCTGTGCCGGGGCTGCTCCCACGGGGCAGCCATGACGGGCTGTGCTGTTTCTGTCTCTGCAGGCCATCACCAACCCTGGCTGGAACCCCAACACCATGAACAATGACATCACCCTGCTGAGGCTGTCCACGCCTGCCCAGCTGGGGGCCCGTGTGTCCACCATCTGCCTGGCCCCTGCCAACCTGGCTCTGCCCTCCAACGCCTGGGCTGTCACCACCGGCTGGGGACGCACCAACCCCAACTGTACGTGAGCTGCAGCCTCTGCGAGGGCTGTGTGTAGCTGCTCCTCTTCCTTGGGGCTCTGAAGGTCCAGGGGTGCTTGTGGGGGTCACATCTCCTGTGCATGTGGGAAGGGGGAGAGCTGGGCAGTGGAATAGCCCTGTCTGAGTGTGTACCAGTGTGCACACAGGCGCAGGCGTGTGCTGAGGGGCTGGGTGTGTGTGTAACCCAGGGATGGCTGTGCACTGGCACAAGCCTGCCCCTTCTCTGGGCTGCCTGCATGAGGTGATCCTGGGGAAGAAGGGGTTTGTTGGCACGGAGGAGGAAGGTGCTTTGTATGGTAGCACCTGTGCACCAGTGAAAGCTTGCCCAGGGCACCTGTGTGCACTCCAGGAGACCCACAGACACTGAGGTGATCTAATGGTGCTACTTTCCCCTAGCCCAAGCCTTGGCAGCAGTCCTGCAGCAGGTGACCGTGCCCCTGATCTCCCAGAGCCAGTGCATGCGGTACTGGGGCAATCAGATCACCAGCTCCATGATCTGTGCCGGTGGGGCTGGTGCCACCTCCTGCCAGGTAAGGAGCCAAGTTCCTGCTGCACAGGGTGGGTGGAGGAGGATATGAGGGGTCTTGCTGAGCTTCCATGGCATCACAGGGAGGGTGGAGGAGCAGGGGACCCCTATATTTAAGCCCCAACACCCGGCTGTGCGCAGGGGTTCAGGTGGCTGGGACCAGTTTGGAGCATGTGCCAGGAGCACTAAGCAGGAATCTTCTCCACAGGGTGACTCTGGTGGACCTCTGGTGTACCAGACTGGGAATGGCTGGACCTTGATTGGCATTGTCTCCTGGGGAACCTCCAACTGCAACATCAACACGCCGGCCATGTACACTCGTGTCAGCCAGTTCCGTAACTGGATCGATGCTGTTGTTGCTCAGGGGTAAAGCTGCTGCCAGCCTGATCCCTTCACTGGCATTAATAAAGTAATAAAGTAGCAGCTTTTGCTTGTGCCAAGCACTGTCTCTGCCTCCTTCTTCTCATGATGCAGAGTGGGGTGGAAGATACATGGAGGAGCCTGGGGCTTCTCTCCTTCCCAGAGCTGGAGCTTGGTGCCCAGCTGGGATCCAGGGGGAACTGCCAAACTAGGACAGGATGCTCAGGAAGAGGGAGAGCAGGGCTGGCTGGGGCTCAAGGGGTCTTCAAGCAGACCCTGGCACCACCCCAGGCAGTGCTGAAGGTTGGGAGAATGGTCCTCCCACTGACCCAGGTGCCACCAGGGAAGGGAGTGTGGAGCTGCAGCTCAGCACCAGAAAGGATTGCCCAGCTGCAGTGGGAGGTGGGTGTTGGTGGGGGCACAGCATCCTAAAGGATCCCTGCCTGCAGTTTAGAGCCATGACTCGTGTAGCAGCTGAGAACACAGCTGAAAGGGAGAAGTGCCACTGGCAGCTCCAGCTCCTGGGGATGGTTGAAGGGGATGGCTGGAGGACAGCACGCTGCTTCACACCTGCAGATCTGCCAGGTAACAGCAGGAAACTGCAGGCAATTGCAAACGAAAATTTGAAGCTGAAAACAAATTTCAAGCCAGGTGACAGGCTTTTACTCAAATGGGTTCTTGAGACAATGGCTGGTGGGGAAAAAAGTCTTGTGTGACATGAGAGTAGCAAGACACATGCTCAATGAATTACAATCCATCTCCAACAGCTCCAAATAGAGCTGGTGATAAGGCATTGTGGAGAGAAGCAGGATCAGACTGTCCCAACATGAGCTGTGGGGTTTAGTTTTCCTTACCAGGGATGTGAGGGTGATACAACACCCTTGCTGTGTGAATCACAGCCCCCAAAGTGTAATCACTCTGTTAAGCAGAGAGTGACATTGCACAGGGACACACTACAGGAGGGGTATGGAACATCAATGGAAGGCAAACATTAACAATCTGGCCCATATGATTAAAATAAATACAAATCTGCTCAAGTAAAGCCTAGGGCTAACAAATTTTAGTGGTCAATAAGAGTTAGAGTTTTTTTAGTGGTTTGCCCTGCAGGGAGCATCTAACTGACCTTAAAGGCAAGTGAACAGAGATGTGGGGATGGACCATGCAGGCAGAGAGAACTGGGGCTATAGGGAACTTCAAACAGGAATGACCAACTGCAGCACTGTGGGTCACCTGGTCTGTGTGCTGGGCTCTCTGTCAGCTCTGCCACCACTGGGATGGGGTCCCCTGCCCTTGGAAAATCCTGGAGAGGAGGTGTCTCATGAAGAGTGTGCATTGTTCACAAGTTTTCCTGTTCATCCCTAAAAGCTGCTCAGAGTAAAACTGGAGAGGTGATGAGTGGCTGTGGACAAACCAGAGCATTCTTCTGGCCCAGTCTACCACCTTGCAGCCAATGAAAAATAAACAGAATGTCCCAAAGTGCCTGTCCAGCCTCCCAGCTGCACCTTCCAGCAACAGGCTGAGTGCCTGCCTCATCCAGGGCACCCCATGGACATCCCAGCCCTGCACAAGGTCTCCTTTGGGCAACTCCAGTACAGAAACCAGCAAACCCTCTGATGGGCACTTTGGTACCTGTTGCTGTGATCTAAGAATGTAACAGAGGGGTGAGCACCTCCTGGGTCTCCATGGACTTACTGACCATCATTCCCAGCCTGGAAATCAGGCCTGGAATTGCCTTGCAGCAGCCAGCCTGCAGGTGATCCACCAGGCACAAGTAAGGACAGCAGAGCCGCGGGGTACACAGAATACATGGACATGTTTTAGCAGAACGAGTACAACAAATAAATAATTCTGTACACTCTAATGTGAACATTACAGACTAATTACAATGGGTCCCACCTCATGTGACAGGACAGTCCTTAGAGTAAAGCCAGGACTCGAAAGGCAAGGCACAGAACAGGACACTGGATGTGACACAGACCGAGTGGGTGAGACCAGAGTCGCTTCCAAACCGTTCCAACCCAGCAGCGGAAACTGGGCAACCAAAAATAACAGCAAGTGCAGGAAGATCTCGGATCCCAAGGGCTTCCTGGGAGGTCCTTCCGTAGGGAAAGGCAACAGGAAAGCTCGGGGCATCAGAGCTGCTGCTTTGTAACACCAGGAGCTGCTGCTTTGTAACACCAGGAGCTGCTCCAGGAACCGATTCCACATTCAGCAAACAAACAGTGCAGTGCCCTCTGCAACAGCAGCCAGAGCTCACCCATCACACATCTGCAGCACCACCAGGCAGGGGAGGACAGTGGGAAAGGCACAATTGTCACAGGCAGAGCTCCTGCTGCCCCTGGCACACTGAGGGTGGAAGGCACTGAGCTCCGTGATGTTGCCTGCCACAGCACATCCCTGGTGTTCACATTTATTTCTTTGGGAAGTTTCCTGCACAGTAAGGCGCAGCTGACATGCAGGCACCTGCCTTGGAGTGCTGCACTCTTAATCCAGGGTGAAAGAGGAGACTGAGTGGTCAAAAAAGCACCAAAACCCTCCCAAGAGTGGTGAAGGCAATTTGGGACTGGGTTCATGCAGAGTGGTACAGGCACTTTGTGACACTTTCCAGGAGAAAGCTGAGTGGGTGAGAGGCCTGGACAACCCAACCTCCCTGCAAATTCTAGGGCTCACACTGGTGCCAAAGAAGCCAATGTCTGTGTTGCTTTGCATCATTTAGAAAACTAAATTAAGTCAAACAATTGAGATTTTAATTTATCCCACCTCAAACCCTCCAAATCTTTAAGTATCATTACTCAAACCAATACAGCCCCACACAGCCTAACCAGAAGCCTGTAACAGCCACACAGTGGTTGCCCTATGTGGTACCAGACTGAGCTGAGCCTGCACTGCAGGTCCTCAAAGGCACCATATGGAAGCTTCTACCCTGCCCCTGGACCTTGCCACAGCTCCTGCAGAGCCAAACCCAGAGCTGCTGCCCACCATTCCTATTCCAGTTTGTGCATCAGATAAAAGCTGACTCTCTTAGTGCTGCAGCCAAACACCCAGGTAGAAAACAGGACTGAGCAATACGGCAGGGCCTCAGAAATAGTGTAAATCACCAGAACAGAAAATATCTCACCTAAAAGAGGAAAATGCCCAGATTCCAAAGGAGAGCATGAGGGTTTATCACATCCAGAACAAACACGTGAAGCAGGCCCTGCACTGCAGCTGCTTTCCACATCACTACCAAAGCCAAGTCTGAGCCCAAGCCCTTCACAAGGCTCTCAAGCTCTCCTCCACGTACAGCTGTGTGCTTCCAAGAACAACACAGGGCAGGAGCATCTGGATGCTATCACAGCTGCAGTGTTCAACAGCACAGGCTTCTTCAGGAAGGGTGGTTTCTACCCCCACTGGGCTGATGTGTCAGGATTTTTAGAAGCCTGAGTGAGAAGTAAATAAAAATGGACTGATAATTTCTGTTTTAGGAAAATAGACTACACACTCAAAACCTGGATGCAAATCTTTAGATCCTTAATGCAATTTCTGTAAGACTTTTTCACATTCTTTTCAAATAACCTTCAACAAAAATAATAAAAATCAAGGAACCAAAAGGCCACATTCTTTGAAGCTGTAATTCTCTCCCCTGAGAGAGCAGCCAAACTCCCAGGACAAAAGGATGGGATTGTTTTACACAGTACTGCTAAGTTCCAAAAGACAAACCACCCTAATTCCCTTTTTACTCCTCAAAGAGCAGCGAGGAGAGGGCTGTGCTGGGACAAGGACACACCACAATTTGCCACTAGGTGTCATTCCAACTCCACCTCCCCTGCGTGAGCCAGAGTAGGCAAAAGAGAAGCACTCAGATTTGTGGTGGTCTGGAACAGGCAGGTGTCGCTTCTGTCCTCCCTGCACATTCAGGAGGGAAGTTTCCCAAAAACACCCTGCGAGCCTAATTAAGAACCACCAGTAAGACTCAAAGAAGGACATTAAAAAAAAATAAATGAAAGAGAAGAAAAAAACTTTTCAGAGAGATTTTAGATTCTAAAATCCCCAAAAAAGGCACTCCTGAAAAGTGTAAACTCCTGAGACTTAAGACCAACTGAGCACTGAGCTGCTCCTGTGGAATGAAGACAGATGATCAAGGTAATTCACAGTGAAGAACTTCTTAGAGTACAGACTGAAAGCACCTGGACCATGGCTCAGAATTACAGCACTTTGCCTGTCCCACTCCACACCAGACCAACTGAAAATCTGTCCCACTTGCAAGAATAAAAGCACCTGAGGAATTGTTCTTAAGCTGGACCTTCCAACGTGGCATTTGGATCACCAGAGTTTTCCAGACTGAGGGAAAGATCACTGAGGACTCCAGGGTCACTTGGACAGAGCTCTGCTCATCTCCCCTCTGGCCACATGTCATTGGCTGGCTGCAAAGTTCCTACAAATATTTGATTTAGAAAAAGAAGGGGGAGTGAGCCAAGAGTTAAAATTGAACTATGGAAGGAAAGCCTGTAAAGATTTTCCCAAGTTTACGCTGATTTTTCCATGCAAACAAGAAAACCTTGCATTTGTGAGAGGAATTAGAGTTCTTTTTTTAGAAAAGCCAAAGCTCTTTATGGTATGGCCTTGGTCCTCTTCCCACAGTTCCCAAGCAGTGGAGTGCCCTAGGACTGCACACACCTCAGTACCACAGAGAAGCAGATGCAGATATCCAGCACTCTCAGCTATGGGATGGATCCTCCTTCTGCCAATTCACCCCCAGTCACAGAGCATCACCACCAAATCCTGGCACTGTCAGGAACCTGCACAGCAACCTCCTGCTCCTCAAAACATATTCCAGCCCAAAGTAAACACAAACAATCACTCTGAACTTCCCCTGGTGAAAAAACAGTTGTGGAAAAGATCAGTGAAGCAAAAATTGCCACAGAAGAGAAGATTCTTGTTCTGCTTTGTGAAGGTGGAGAAATAAGCCTGGTTAGCCCAGAGCTTTATGCATTCCTTATCCCACAAGGGAAGGATAAAGGAACAGCATGGGCAGATCTCGGCATGATGCCTGTGCATTTTGACAGTCTAGTGGTTAAGGGGAAGGGTCTCCGTTCTAGAGGTCTTGGCTCAGTTCATCAGTTTGACCCCCTCACCAGGCAAAATGAAATCCCTGTTTTATGGATAAAAATGCAGCCAGGAGGTAAAAGCAATCACAGTGCCTGGAGTGATGCTCCAAACACACCAAAGCCTCTTCAAGTAATGGCTCAGAAGCAGAAGGGCTCCCAGGGAGCCTCCTGCCACCACCTGACCTGCAGGACCCCAAGGTCCAGCTGATCCTGGCCCAGGAGGGGCTCCTGCTTTTGGGGAGCTGTTTGCAGGACCATGAGGGACACTGAACTGTTTATGAAGCAAAACGTGGCAAGCTGCCTGCTTTGTCAGAAATCACATCTAGTTTATAGTTCCTGGTAACAAACTAGGGAAAAAACAATGTGAGGAGGTAAAAGATGCTGAAAATATTTTTGTTTGCAGTCCACAGAGTTGAAAAAAAACAAATATAGGAAATTCTACAGTATCTGTTAATGCTGATGGATGAAAGACTGTGTGACATGGGAGGATGGGTTGCTCAGAGCAAGAGCAGCCTGCAAAGGATGTGAGGTTTTCAAAATAACATGAAAAACCATGCAAATGATTTTGAATTCACTCCTGCTACACATAGTGGCTGTCCTCAAGTTTCTGCCCTATTCCCCACCACATGCTTGGCACACCAGGCTGGTTACACTCATTTACAGCCCATCCCACATTTGGGGTGGGAGCACACCCCCAGAAATCCCCCTTTATTTTTTTTTACCTTAGCACAGAAAACTCCAATCTTTCCCCATTAAAGCTGCTTGGCTGTTTGCTGACAGGGAGTGACTGTGAGAGCTCCCTGGAGATGGGACTGACCACTTCAGCCCTGCTGACACTGAAACACAGTGGCACAGCCATCAATCCTGGGAAAAGCCAAGCTCACCAGACCCTTGAGCTGAGACCTGCCTGCATCTCCAGCCCAGAGCCAAGCAAGCCCTTCCCAAGGGCACAGCACAAAGCAAATTCTGTGGCTTTGTAAGAAAAGTTTCAAACCCCAGCATTTTCCTTCACTGCTGATCTCGTCTCTGCCACCATGAGAAGGCAAATCCATCCTGTGCCTGTGCCATCAGCCCCACTTTGCTGCCCTAACTAGCTGGGAAGAGAATCTCAGCAGGCTTGCAGAAAGCTCAGCTCTGCAGCCCCCACCTCCCCTGAGAGTCCCTTGTAAGAGGCCACCTCATCACCCACACAGCACAAGGACTCCTCAAAGGCAGCTTTTTCCTGGTGAACTTAAGTCACCCCTCACAGCTCTAGGGCACTTGTACAATGTCTCCAGGGTATTGTTACTGCTGACACTCCCAGACTGGGCTTCCACTACCCAAGCCCCTACCCTGATGCTGTGGAGCCTTTTGTGGCCACCCCAACAGCTCCCACCACCACTGTCCCAAAGCAGGGATGGCAGTGCTGGGGCTGCACAGGCACACAAAGCAAGGGAGCCCTGTCAAATCTGCAGGCAGGGAGCAGCCTGGCACCACCAAATTTCTGGGGCAGTGACATGGTCAGTAACACTGTGCTTACAGTGGTTATAGCCCATCCCACCTCTGGGGTGGGAAGCACATCCCTAAAATCTCCCCCCTCTTTTTCCCCTTAGCACACAAAAACCTTCTCAATCTTCTTCTGAAGTGTGCAAGGTGTGCAACACATCAGAGACACAACAGAGCCACAAGAACAACAAACTCTGCATGACAGGCACTGGTCTTGCTGCAAACAGGGAAAGGACAATTCCAGGGGTAAACCTTTGATGTCATCAAGCGAGCCCTTGACGTCATCAGGAGGATGGCAGCCCTTGGGGGAAACCTCACAGCTTCCCAGCCCTGGTGGAAAACTGCTGTCTGGCATCTCTTTGGCGAGGAGCTGGTGGGCAGCACAGCAGTGAGTCACAGCTATCCCACTTCTAATTGCACATGACTCACTCCAGCTTCGCTGCAAAGGCACCAAGGAGTCTGACTAAACCAGCCCAAAATCTGAGTATCCATGATTTTTAAATACATATACACCCCCACACGTGTGTGTGCACACACGGACGTGCACGCACAGACACACCAAGTGATTGCTTCTTTTTTCCGTACACAAGTGAGACAAACGAAACGCTCTGGAATTAATAAATAACTATGAACAACCAAGCTCCTGGGCTACAGAAGGAGCTCTTCTCCCCACGTGGCTCCTTAATTCCTTGAGGCTCTGAGCCCACAAGGACTCCCCCGTTCCTGGCATGAGACCCTCACAGGCTGGCACGGCCACCACGAGGTTCCCTTTCCTCTGCACGGGGTGAGGGGGACACCTCCTGCAGGGAGGGAGGGAGGGAGGAACCTGGTTGCTCCTCACTGAGTGTGTGCACACCTGCAGGGCAGAGCAGACCTGTGGCAGGGGTCCTCCTTTTGAATTTTCCTTTCCAGAGACTCAAGCTCAGCCCGTGTACTGCTGCTGGTAGCGCAGGTTGAGCTCGCGCAGCTCCCGCTCCCGCACGCGCCGCGATTTGTTGGACTTGGTGGAGCGGCTGGAGCGGGTGGACTGAGCTGACTTGGTGCTCTGGCAGCGGGAGGAAGCCCTCTTGAGAAGGTTCTGTGAGATGGAGCGGTGCAGGTTCTTCATGGAGGAGGAGGCTGCCATGCTGACCACCCACGGGTGCTTCAGGGCCTGCAGGGCCGTCATCCTGTCGCTGGGGTCCACCGTCAGCAGGCGGTCGATGAAATCCTTGGCCAGGTTGGACACGCTGGGCCAGGGCTGAAACACAAAAGAGGTGGTTGGAATGAGACACCCTTGCTGATTAATTAATTCCTCCCATGTCTGCAAGGTGCTTTGGGGCATTCTGCTGCTTTCCTTCTCTCTTTTATCCTCAAATCTTCCAAGCTGTAACTGGCAGTATCTGCCCAAGGAGAATGAGACACAACTCCATGTTAGGGGAAGAGGCTGAATTAGTGGGAAATATCTGCAGGTACACAGGTGCAGAGTAGATCCCCCCAGCAGATGGGCTCAGGCACTCAGAAGCTGACCCTGCAGGCACTGACACACCCATGTGCACACACTCAAGGGTCTCAGTCTATCACTGGCCAGGGGCTGTGTACAAATCACAAATGGGGTGGGACTGCTGGGAACGTGCCCTGGGCTGTTTTACTCTCCAGCACCAGTCTCATTACATGGTGATGACAATGGGAAGATGCCAGCAGCTCACATCCCAAGCAGCAGACAAAGAACTTAATGTAACAACTTACTTTTAAAGTTCTTTGACCAATCACACAAAGCAAAAGCACATTGACAGTAGCTCTATCTAACTGCTATAAGCACATGTACCTTTGGTTAAAACAATGCTTGTTTATTTCAAATACAATACTTGCTTGTAAGCCTTAAAACACAATGCACAGAGCTCCATTATTAAGTTTAATACTTCCTAGTATCTTGCTAGATACACTTTTCTGCAGCCTAGGGAGTTATTCTAGACAAGTGTTAATACACAGACCATTGTTCTATTTGTCCTTACTTTTCTACTTTTTAAATAATTTTTCTGCTGACCTATCTCATGGCTACTGCTTAGCTACAATCACAGTTCTGCTGTCTCTGAGGCCTGCCTTTTGCAGCTTTCCCAAAACCCTTGGATTTTATGTATTCCCACATCAATCAATCCCCAGACTCAACCATCTCTCCAGCAGTGGCTGGGCCTTCCCTGGTCCATCTGGTCCCCAGATCTTCCTGGAGTTTTGTCCTTGTCCTTAGAGACACACACACATGGACTTCCCCAGCTTCCAGTCCCTTTCCCCATGTCCAGCTCCATGCTCACCAGCAGTCACACACTCAGTCACACTCCCCCACACCTGTGTTTGCTCCATTTGCTGCACCATGACACACACAGCCTCCCAGACCTATGTCCTGCTCCAGCTGCTGGTCCTTCCTACCCCATCTTCTCACATCACCTTCCAAAATCCTACAACTACTACCAGAAGCACAGTAACTGTATCTCCATGAAGACCCTCTCTTGTCCAAGTGCTTTCTATCCCACAAAGCCATTCCTGCAGGCACAGGAGCCCTATCACTCACAGGGGATGGATTCTGACACCCAGGGCTCTTCTGACTCTTCATCTCAAGGCACATGTCTAGGGAGGAAGCACCAACCTCTGCACTGATCCTTGAACCAAAACTAGGCAGAATTTTCTGCTGCGGAATTTGGTCTCACTCCCAACATGGAGATTTAGATGTTGCTACCTGGTTAACCCTGGTACAGCAGCTCAGCCCAGCTGGAAACAACCCCATAAACTGTTCTAAATACATTGAAATGTTAGATTTAAGAAATTTGCAATAATGTTTACCACAGAAAGAGGAAGAAATTTGTTTAACAATATGTTAGTTTTAAAGAAATAAGCCCAAAATAATTAATTAGTCCTATAATAAATATCCTCCCAGCACACCCAAGAATGGCCATAACAACTTATGAGTCAAACACCTACAGCCACAAATGCTGAATTGTTTCATTTGTGACAAAACACTGTATTTGCACTAAGGTGGGAAGTGAGAACATTTCCTTCAGCATGAGGTAAAGGCTGGGCTGTGGATGTGGACAAAGCTGGGAAGAAAAATGTGACAAAACCCACTGTAAGGGTAGAGAGGAGGAGGCAGCATGGCCAGCAGAAAACCCCAGGTGGTGAATGGAGCCAGCAAGAGCAGGTTTCTGCAATCACTGGGTACTTTGGGGGTCTCACCTGTCCTGAAACCACCAATACTGAATTTTTCAAGTCTGTGGAGATCACATCTCAAGCTGCATTAAGAAAAAGCCTGAGTAGATTTCTGCAATGAAGATTTCCATATAATAATGGTGACATACATGTAACTGAGTGGACCCACCCCTGCCTAGTTAAAAAGGCAAAACTCTGCTATTCTCTGTCTCTCATTCTTCTCTTCATTGGGTGAGGAAGAAAAGCACCCAGCTATTTTAAAATTCAGGGTTCACTGACTGTACAACCAGAAATAATGCCCTTTTCTTGCACAGAAGGTCTAAAAAAGATATGTCCTGATTTTTTGGAGGTTTGTAATTCATTGCTACAGAAAGCAATTTTCTTTTCAAAAGACTCAAGGCACCAGCAAGAGAACAGATCCCTGGGAGGAATTTTTAATGAAAAGGAGGATGGTGTAAGAGTTACAGCACTGCTCCCAGCCCACAGCCTGTCAGTGCATGGCCAGGAAAGGTGAACTTGAGCTTCAGCTGAGGAACTGGCTGTGAGGGGGATCAGGGTACCACAGTCTTATCTTACAAGGACTAAAACAGTCTGGCTCACTCAGCTGAAATGGGATACATGGTCACTGCCAGTAACTATGCAAGGGAAGAGACTGAAAATTATATTAACTACCTGATATAAAGAAAATACTGGTACATGAATAAAAACATAAATGTTCCTGAACATATTCAGAATGGAAATGGAAATACTCAGGGAGGAAGCAGAGTCTTCTCCAGCAGATCAGATACCACTTCACATTTCAATAATTAAATCCATTAACAACAACAAAACAATTCTAAACATTTAAGCTTTTCTGTCATAGAACCATTAAGGTTAGAAAACACCTTGAAGACCATCAAGTCCAACCATTAACCCAGCATTGCTGCGTTCACCACTAAACCATTTCCCCAAGTGTCACATCCACCTTTTGAACTCCTCCAGGGATGGTAATTCCACCACTGCCCTGGACAGCCTGTTCCAGTGCCTGACCACACCTTCAGTGAAGAACCTCTTCCTAATACCCCATCTAAACCTGCCCTTGCACAACTTGATGCCATTTCCTCTTCCCTCATCTACTGCTTTGTAAAGAATATAATTATAATATAATATATAAGTAAAATTAGTTTGTCACAATCTGCTTTTAATGGCTTTTTCTTAGCTGATGAAATAAATGTACCTTGGCAGTGAATGGTCAGAAAAAAAACAGGTGCTTGTTAGAAAAGAACAGGGACAAATTCTGATCACAGACTCATGAAAGTGTCTGTAAAGAAGGTAAATAAAACAGCAAAAATCCTTTCCAAATTAATCAGGGAAACCACAATAAAGATTCAATTTTAACTGAACACACTGGTCTATTTTGAAGATTGATGGACCATTGAGGAGCTCAGCCTTCATGGTATTCAACACCAACAGAACCACAAAGCTGAATCTGCCCTGCCATGGGGGAATATAAATCCCATTGCAAGCCTATAGATTCCCAACAGACTTTGGATAAGGTACTTCATTTGTTAAATACCAGCAAGGGGAATCAACTTGCAGGATTTAGCCTTCATTGGCATAATCTCAGCTGATCCCAGGTGGTGCCATATGTCAGCTGGGAACACATCACCTTCCCCTCACACTGGGGTCTCCAGCTGCAGAGAAACTCCGGGCTCCTCTTCCAGATCCAAATGGAACCCAGGCAAAAAGAGGCTTTGCCTCCACTCTTCCAAGCTTGCCTTGAAAAGCTTTTAAAGACCCATTTCTGTAGCTTTTTTTTATGGCTCCCTTTCAGCTACTCATTCAGCTAAAATCACAAACTCATCATTGCCTGGCTACTCCATCAACCCCCAATTCCTTCTTTCCTTCTCCTCCTCCCAAGAGCCACAGCTCATCCCATTCTGTTTCCTTCACAGAGGGCTCATTCTCCACTTCCCAACAATCCTAATGGGACATCCAAGCTAATGCTACAGCTATTAAATTTACCAACTAATGATACATCTATTAAATTTACTAACCTTCCCTCAAAGTGAAGGTAAATGCAGGTGACAATTTGCTCTCTGTGCAGTAACTTTTTAAGAACTCTTCACTACCATCTTCATTTCTGTTACTGGCAATTGAAGTGACTTAAGATCCCCACCCTGAAAGAGCTTTTGTTCCTCTCAGGTGGAGAAAACACATCCACACAACTCCAATTTCATGGTTTTTCCTGGGTATTTCTTCCCCTCTTACCCTAAAACCTTTTACCTTTCTGAATATGGTCCCTCACAGAAATACAATCATGGCAGCACCTCCAGCCTCTCCTTTTTTTACCTAAGTCAAAAGAAATGCAAGAGATGCTCAAATAAAAAGTATTTGAGAACTGGCACAACAGTACTTGGAAATACATCTTCAGGACATGCAGGACAGCATTATTTTCTCTTCCAAGCATAAGTAATTGCAGAAATCTGGAATTTGAGGCAACCCAGGAACTATTTTGCTGTCCAAATGCATTCAAACTTCAGTCAAATGAGATTCTGGTGAGTGAAATGAGCCTCTAAACAGCAGGAATAATATTACTTCAATATTTTCAAGTCTTATTAAAAGATGGCAAGTGTGATGATTTGGAATTTGAAGAAATCTATGAAGTCTGAGGCCTAGGAACTGTGATACATAACCAGCCTAAACCTTGAGAGGCCTGTCCAGTTTAATGAATCCTAAAGAAGAATAAACTCCAAACAGAAGAAGCACATTGGATTTCTCATTATTCCAATTACTCTAGTTTCACCACAAATGGTGAATATGGAGTACCTGCAACTAGATTTTTCTTCTGGTCAGCAAACACAAATCAGTTTATTGATCTGTTTACACAGCTGGAGGTTTGATTTGCTGCACCACATACATCTTTCCTATTTTACTGAAGCTTTTTCTTTAGTAATATAGTAGGGCTATATTCTACCCATGCAATTTGCAACCTCAGTCCCTGGAGAAATGCATCCACTCTCCAGAAGACTTGCATCAGTTGACAAAACAGCAGTTTTAACTTAGCAAAATCCCATTAACCCTCCAAATTAATGCTGCAAGGCAGCAGCAGAGGGTTGTGGGGGGCTGAGGGAGGTTGACACTGGTGTGTTGGGGCAGGACATGAGTGCAGGACATGAAGTGTGCTCCCATGACAGGACTGAAGCAATCCAGAGGAGATGCTGCCCATCTGCTTGCCTGAGGAGAGACAGACACTGGCTTGGAAGGAAAATGCTCCCATCCATGAAATGTTGGATCAGCTAAACCCTATCAGAGAGCCTTGAATTTAAATCTCAGTGCTGCAATGACAAATCCTGCTTTTTTGTGCCACAAAAATGCCACAACAAGGCCACAAAAATGAAGAGAAGTCACCAACACTTGCATTTCTGTTCCTCTAGAAAACAATTTCAAATGTGATGCAGTTTGAGTACAACTTCTGCTCCCTCTGTTGGACTGTGCTGCTTCAGAAAGATAAAGCTCTGGTGTCTTTCTGTAGAGAAGCACAGAATGGTTTGGGTTGACAGGGACCTTAAAAAGCTCATCTAGTCCAAATGCCCTGCCATGTGCAGGGACACCTTTCACTAGCCCAGGCTGCTGTGAGCCCCATCCAACCTGGCCTGAGCACTTCCAGGGATGGGGCAGCCACAGCTTCCCTGGGCACCCTCTGCCACGGCCTCAGCACCCTCACATACCTTAAAGAAAAGTGGAATAGCCACATTTGGAGCTGAGTGACAACAGAGACCTCCTACATGTGACCAGTTTTTCTAACAACAGCAATCATGTCCTCTGTCTGGGATACCTGGTGCAGTGCCTGCTTCAAAACCTGATTTCTCATGAGACAAACCCTAGATACAGACTCATTTAACACTGGAGACTATCGGCCTCATGCTGGAGGGAGGACTAAACATCCTCTGGAAAGTAATGTCTGTAACTCTAGAATTTAGCAGAGTGACTAAAAACATGCACAATTTACAAGGAAAATTACAATTCAGCACAATTTACAAGGAAAAGAAAAGTGGGGGGAGCAGAAGAGCTGCACAAAGCTGCAGAGGGATCTTCTGGTTAGCTGAGTGCCAATAAAAGAAGGAACAATCATCTGACTTCAAGCTCTGCTTTTAGACTCAACAGTACCCACTGAAGGAAGGATACATTCTAATTTCCTGACTCCCACCTAAGTTACATGTTGTTTTCAGGAGAAGAAAGACAATGTTTATGAGGAAGGTGAAGGAAAAGCCTGGATCTCCCTTGCCAGTCACTCCTTACAAAAACATGAAGCACAAAGCATGTTATCACAGCTGCAAAAGATTGCTCTTAGGCCAAAAATACTGTATCCCAGCCCAGTGATTCCTAAGAAAAATACTGTATCCCAGCCCCAGTAATTCCTAAGAAAAATACTGTATCCCAGTCCCACTGATGCCTAGGATGAGTCTGAGCACTGCAGAAGCCTCAAAGCACCAAAGAGACTGAGGAGCCCCATAGCAGCACATGGGTTCCTGCAAGGTTCTCCCACAGAAGACCTTCAGGTATCTACTTTGCAGTAGATTTATTGGGAATAAGCTTGCCCCAACAAACAGACTGGGTTTAATGCATCCACTTGGTCAGAGGGAACTGCCTTCACATCATGTCCTTGTCACCATTAGCAGCAATGCTCCACATCTCAGGAGATGAATACATTTCTCTTGTCATTCCCATTTGATGCTGCACTCCCCATTGTGCCAGCACACATAGTTTGGTTTGTGCAAACAAAGTGAGCCAAACTGGGGAGTTTCTGTAAATTTTTCAGCTGGGGTTTTCAGCCCAGCCATTCCTTGGCATGAGTCACCAGAGGGCTGCAGAAGGAGCTACATCAACCCAAGAGAGAGACTGGAACAGAGTCCAGAATTAGCAGCACTTCAACCAAGTATGAAACCCATCCCACAGCCTGTCTTACAGCCTCAGTGACAATGGGAGAGACTCCCATGGTGGAGACACTTTGCCCTGGTCCCTCAGGAATGCCAGCTGCTGCTTCTGAGGGAACACTAGCATTCCCTACAAAAGCATCTCCTACACTTCTATAAGCTGCATAAAACACAGGGCACTTCACCCATCTGCAACTCCAGCTCTGCTAGGTAACAAACTCAGGGGAAAGCAGCCTCCTTTACAATGAGCTCTCAAGTGTGTTATGTTTTATTCAGACTTGGGCTCTGAGGCTGGAGAAGGAGGAGGAGGAGAAGAAAGATCCTCCTCGGAGTGTCACTTAGGCTGGGGGATTGCGTGCAGCGCTCTGCTCTGTGTCACTGAATCCCTTCACCACCCGGCTTGTTATTCACAGCAGCAGAAAATCTACTGAGGCACTGGCCAGGCCAGCGTGTGGGGAACAAACAACTGCAGGTTTGTTGCGCTGCCCTCTGGTTTGAACAGCCAACTCACCTCTCTCCCTGCAGCTGATGTGAGCAGAGAGCTCCCAACAGCTGCTGGAAACAAACCCTGACCTGTGTGACCACTGCACATCTCCTCACCCAACTGGAGGGACCTAGGCAGGGGTGGGAGCCAACACTCTGGAGGCAGAGCAGTTTTCTTTTGATCTATTGATCAAAATGAGCAGATTTTGGATACCAGAATCAAGTCCCTGAATTTTATTCTGCCTGCAATGGGAGCTGCTGTAAAGAGGCCACCAAAGCCTGCACTGCACACAAGTTAATGACTTAAATTTATTTTCTTTTCACAAAAATAAGTTAAGCTAACATATGTGTGCTGCTGAAGGCAGGGCACATCTCTCCAGCTTCTGTCATTTTTCAGAACAGCTGCACCTTAAAATTCTGACATTTCTGGTGGCAGACAAGTGACATGTTGTTAGTTTTGAGAAGGAAATTAAATGGACTTGATGCTCTAAAAGATCTTTTCCAACCTTAATGATTCTAAGAACATCACCAAGAACTCTCTTCATTGCATTACCTATTTATGCATGATGCAGCAGTTCTGTCTCATTTAGGAGATTCCCACATGACATCAGAAAGCAGGAAGTGTCAACTCCAAAGGAGCAGGTTGGGGACTGCAACTGTGACACATGACATGGCAAACCAGCCTAGGGCTGTGCTGGGGCTGCAATAACACCAGGGTTGCACCATCCCAGGCATCATTCAGCCCCCAAACAACTGCAACGAGGTGATCAAAACCAACTCGTTCCAAAGAGCTGGAACAAAAAGTTTCCAGTGAAAAGATGAAACGTGCTAAAGTCTGTGCAGGGCAGATTCCCAAGCATTCAGCATTAATTTGTTGATGTGGGGAGGAGGAATAAAGGAAGGATGAAAGAGGAAAATACAACAGCCCTTTAATAATCCAGAGCATTATAAGTATGCGCAGCCATCTGGTGCGGTGAACTTCTATAACCCAGCTTTTCGAATGGAAATAGCCAGCCCATTTTCCCTGGACAGGCACTGAGTATTCAGCTGGAATCATGCACTAAAATTACAGCAGCTACAAAAAACAATAAACACAAAGCTTCTCTCTCCAGCCAGGGGCAGCCCTTCTAAGTGCAATGCTTAGGGAATAGCTGTTAAAATGGGGTAATACCACATTGCAGTTTGGATCGCTTTACGTCTCTTAAAAATGTGTCAGCAAGTTACAGCTGCACACAGAGGACTTCAACCACTACCCTGACTGAAAAATTGTCTGTTAGGGAAGCTCAGGGTTAAGGACCTGGACTTGGAAGGATGCAGGTGAAAAATGAGATCACCAAGTATACAGTGCTGGAGATTGCCATGAAAATGGAATGAGTCAAACATTTCCAAAGGTACTGGTACAGCATCAGCAATACTCACAGCAGTATTTGCAGTAACTAAACTGGAAAACACCTTCCCCAGACTGGTCCTAACATCTGGGTATCCTGACATCTTCAGTGCTTTTACTCTGAAAAAACTCAAATTTGAGCTGAATGATGTTCTCTCACTCTGAACTATTACCTTAAGAGAGTATTGGCTGTGAACTGGAGCTGAAGTCAATACGTGCTTCTACGTACAAATTCAGAGTAAGAGTTTAATTAAGAAATGGCAGTTCCTGACAGGGAGGAAAGATCTTCCCCAGGGAGGAAGAATATCTTTCATCACACTGATTAGAGCAGTGGTGAGGGATGAACAGATAAGCTTATAACCTCCCACACAACCCCTCCTGCAAGCTCCAAGCTGTCGGTGCACAAGCCCCGGGTGCTTACGAGGGAATGAACAAGGGGGAGTAAATCCTAAGACAGTCTTAGCTGCTACTCCAACCCTGCTCTGCTCCCCAGCTGCACCAGCTTTCCTCTGCTCTGGACAGCTCCTTTAACCTCCCAGAGCACACAGATGTGTCACAGAATCATAAAATACCCTGAGCTGGAAGGGACCCACAGGGACCAAGATGAGGAGTTGTGCTGCAAACACAGCAACGTCCAAGCCCCAGCTGCCCCCCTGTCTGCCTTGACTCTCCTTTCTTCCTTATAGTCACTCTTTCAGTTTTAACCAGAGTCCAACCCTGTCACAGTTTCAGAGGTGAAATGATGCCTCTTTCATCTCAGCATCTCCTGAAAGCCCAGGTTTAGTGCTTCCCAAGCCAGGCCCTGTGGCCCAATGCCATTGCTGGCTTTCTCTCAGAAAGCACTGTTTTGGGTAGGCAAGGTGGATGTAAGCCATTTTAAAGTAAACAAAACATCAGGAGACACTCTAAGTAGGCTTGCTAGGTTTTCCACAATTCAGTCCCGGGTCACTGGTTTATAATTGCTCTTCCTGTCACTATTTGGGACATTTTTGTTAGAATTCAGAGCAGGATAACTGTTCTAGATCCCATTCCAACACATTTCTCTGTATTTTCTTCTCAAATTTCTTTCAGCATCCCAGCTATTCAGTGATGGAGACAGAGATCCTGCTGAAAAGCAAAGTATGTCACTGACACTGCACCAAACTGCACATACACAGGAAGGAAAAAGGACAAACCAAAAATCCCTAATGTAACACATTCCTAATTCTGCAGCCATAATCTTATACCAAGGTGATCTTTTCCCCTGTTAAAATCCTACCCTGTTCTCACCTACATTGTTGGGGTATTTCTCTTTCCAAAAGAAGATTAAACCATTTCAGTTTTCCATGTGGAGTCATACTGCCCACTGTGGAGCCTGGCCATCCCCAGGTTCAAAAACACTGTGGAGAAGATCCAGGTGAGAACTCCAAGATAGCCAGGGGTCCTTGACACATGGTCTGCAAGGAGGGGTCAAAGGAGCTGGACTTGTTCAGTCTGACAAAGAGAATCTAAGGGCAATCTAACAGCATTTCTTTAAAATGCACCACATTTATTTAAAAGTAGTTCCAAGGATTACAGAGCCACACAACAGGTCCAAAGAAGGGGCAACAGGGAGAAGCTGTGCCTTGGAAGATCTGTATCAGGAAATACCAGGGGAAGGGTAGTGCAGCCCTGGAAAAGGTCACTGGGGAGGTGGAGGATCTTCATCCCTGAAGCCCTTCAAGACTCAGGAAGACACAGTCAAGCCAGCATGACCTAGTGCTGGCAACACTCCTGCCTCAAGCTGAATGGGATTAGAGCTCTCCAAAGGTAACCAAGGTTTCTATTTCTCAAGTGCTTCTCCCCTCCCTGCCCCCAGACAGCACTGTCATATCCCCTCCAGAGCAGCAGCACATCCCTCCTCCCAGCACATATCCCTGCCCAGGCTCCATCCCACATGCTCAACAGGGTCAAGTGTGCCCTGAATGCTTCAGAAACAAACATGTGCTGATCACCTTCAGGTAAATTTGGGTTGATATTCAATTACCTTTCCTGCAGGAAGAATGTGCTTCAGTTCTCTCTCCTACTGAGCCACTGACTTTGTAAAATTCAGAGCAACTTTGAAATCTACACATTGCTCAAACTGGGTTGACAATGATCTTAGCATTTAAATAGTTAATTCCAGAAGACTGAAAGACAGACAGCACAGTTCCATAAACTTTGCTGCTTTGGGAAATCAGGGTGAAGGCAGGGCTGCAACAGACACCCAAGGATCATCCAATCCATCCCATGGCCCCCAAGGATCCACCAGAGATGCATCACTCCTGACAGATGACTGCCTCACTTGTTCCACAAGACAGCTTCAGAAATCCTCTGGGTAAACATTTTTTGGAGTGGGAGACACCAGTTCTGTAAAAACTTCAGTGTGAATCTTTCTAAGTGCCATTTAAGACTCTTGTTTGACATAATCTGGAAAAAAGATTATTCCTCTTCCTCTTTGAAGCAGCCTTTTACATATTTGCAAACTGCTATGACAACATGTTCCCCAGGCCAAACAGCCAAAAGTGTTTTAGTTTTCCAGAGACTGTGGTTTCTTGACTCACAATTGTTTTTGTTGATCTCCTGTCAAGTCTCTCTGCTTGGCCTGTGGTGTTTTTGAAGTCTGCTGCCCAGAAGTGTCAGAGCTTCAGCTTGGCACCTGCAGCAGCCACCAAACACAGCAGGATCAGAGCACACGCTGCCTTTCTGCTCAGACACCTCAGTACATTCACCTTTTCCCACAAGTATCACACTGCTCTCACACAATAGTTTGTGATTCATAGACACTTCCTTCTCTGAGAAGCCAACACCCCCTAATTTTATGTTCTTCACCTATTTTTGTGCACTAACTTACTCTTACTTTTAAAAAAATCAAAAACCAAACTACACCTGCTACTGAACGGCTCAAATTTGACAGGGCTATCTGGAACTCAATGCCCTTTGCAGCCCTTCCAATTCAATGTCATCCACAAATATAATGAACACACCTGCATGTCCCTCACCTAGGTTGGTTATTAACCCCCAAATACCTCTGCACCTTCAGCCACCTCTAGAGAACCACCATCACTACCATTGTCCACTTTGTTGATGAGCCACCAGTAAGTAAATGTCACTTTTAACACACCAGGTTTGGGGAAAAACAAGATTTGGTCCCCAGGCCCTCCCTGCTTCACAGTTCATTTCCAAAAAGGAAGTTTTCAGAGACCATGGAACACTTTCATGAAATAGCTGAAGATCTCTTCAATGTCAGATCCATCCTTGTCAAGCACCAGTGCCAAACACTGGTGGTATGGGGACTCCTGTAACTTTGGAAGAGGATTTTACCATTAAATTATTTTGCATTCTCAGCCAAGTGTCAAGTTTTCCTTAGCTTTACAATATCAGCCTCTCAAGCAAAATGGTAGCTGAAGAATGCCACCCAGAATTCCTGAAGCTGGACTAATGCTAAAAACAAATAAAGAAATATGAAGGACTAAGTGTAGAGAGGTATAAACTGTAACCCAGGCTGTAACCTCCATCAGCACTGATGAAACAGTATATCAAGTCTTGAGTCACCCTAGCTGTAAAGAGAAACATTTTCACATATGAGCCACAAAATCATTCTCAATATTATCAGATTATTAAAAAGGTTCTTAGAAATCACTCTTCAGACACAGACAAAGGTAGGAAACACACAAATACTTTTATCAGATAGCACAATTCTCCGTTTTGTGAGACATCAAACCAGGCTCTTTGGTTAATCACCAGGGAGTGCCTGAAGTACTGGTGCACTGGATGTGCAGGGAGTGCCATGATTATGAAGTTCACAAGCTGCAGACACACAGCCAGGCACACACCAGCACTTTGGGGAACCCTGCAGGAACAGCAGGCATCTCTTAACAGCCTCCTCCAGAACGTTCTGCCTCTCCTTGACTTGTGTGAACGGCTCCCATGTCACCAATCAGCACTAATCTGGTGCATTAGTAAAAGCTCAGTTTTCAGGAAAATCTATAAAAACATCCATTTGAAATAACAAAGGCATTAGAAAACATGCCTGGTTTTTCTACCTTGTCACTCACTTGGGGCAGCAGGGGGGCAAAGCAGGGGGTGGGTGAGGCTGGAGAGAGGAGGAGCAGCTCATGGTGCAAACCAGGGAACTCGGATGCACCACTGCCAGTCTGAACCACCCCTTCCAGCCCCAAACAACTAATCCAGCTCCCTCTGCCTCCAGCCTCAACTCTGCAACTGCAGTCTTGTCAGATGTAGGGATTTGAAAGATTGGGTAAAGAGACTGCCAAGAAAACCCCTGGGTTTAGGAAGCACCTTTGCAGCCCTCCAGCTCAACATGAACAGGAATTCCCCAAAACAGTTTCTGCAGTTGAAAAGAGATTTCAACAATGTGATATTAAAACCTTGACTTCCCACCTATGCCAAGCACACTGCTTAAATCCTCCTTCCTCACATCCCAGGGCAGGAGCACACTGCAAATGCTAGGGAGGTCCCAAATTCGGGTCAGAGCAAATCTGAAACATCTTCCAATGCCAGATTGTTCCAAATATATCAGGTTCAATTGCCTCTCTCCAAGGCAGGGTCAATTACAGGCCACACGGTGATTTGCAGCAAGGTACATGTTCACAGCCCTTCCCCACAGAGCTCAGTTTTGATTAAACAAAAGTGGCTTTTAATCTGCAGCAGGGGCAGCAGCTGGAACTACAGCCAGGTGCCAGCTCTGCAAAACCTCAAAGCCTCAGCCTGGGGCTCAGAACAGTCAGGAAGATGCTGTAATTTCCTCCAGAGTGCAGCACTTTTACAGCTCCCCCCTGAAAGCTCACTTTAGAAATGTTTTATAGGTGCCAGCCAGTCCTCCTTGTGCCCCCAGATCTGTCCAGGTGTTGTACTTGCATACAGCCATCTGGGGCCTCAGGTCCTCAGCAGAGCAGCTCCAGGAAATCCAGCTGAAGCTGAAGCTGTCACCCCAATGCACTCACCCCACAAACTGTGATAACTCCCACGTGTGCCACAGCAAGGAGAGAACCAGGTGAGTGCTCACACCCTGCTCAAGGGCTGCACCTGGCTCAAGCCCAGCACCATCAGCAGCTGGACACCCAACACAAACTCCAACCCCTGGGTAACCATTTCCAAGGAGGGCAGGAGGGCAGCTGCTGTATTTAGGGACAGGTTTCCTGCAGGTCACAGCTCTTCCCACTGCAGAATTAACACATATTCTCACTCTCTTGGTTTTAAGTCAACTAGCATGCAATAGCATGTCTTGCCTCAAAATACACCTCCACTAAGGTATCAGAAAAAAACAACACATCTGAGCCACAGCTGGAAAACCAAGGATTCAATCAGCCAAAGGTAAAAGAGGAAACATGGCCTAGGCTATGTTTAAGCAAATGTAAAGGAGTCAAAAACACCAATGGTAGCTGATAGTTCAAATCCTTCCTGTTAATAATGTGTATTCTGTACAGAGGCAGCTTAATATTCTTTTTCTACCCTACCAATGTCCCTTTATCCCTACATCCCTAATTCTGCAGAAATACTATTCCACCATTAACAGGATTTTATAGGGCCTCCAGATGAAGGAATGAAAATATATGTCAAACCACAGCACTACTGTAAATCCTTTCCCCCCAGATGTGGCTCTTGCCTTCCTCCATCCTTATATTACATGAAATACACTGTGCACCACTTCCTCAAACTCAGTCTTTCACCTCAAAAATCTTAACCAAAATGCTCAGCTGCTGTCCCTCACTCAGCCTTGAGCCTGCAGGTACTACTGGCATAGACAGCAGTCCTAAGGAAAAAGGGCTGTGAATGAAATCACTGGGAAAAACCCACATTCCTCTTCCCCACGGAGATTCCTTCCCTGCTTTCTTTGTTTCTAGAGACTTTGAGGCTTAGACAGAGTTTCCACCCTGTCCTGATGACATGCACAATTCTGTGAAATACAAAGTGTTAACACTGCAGCAGTATGGAAATGGCAGATGTAGGCAGAGAAAATGACCCCTCTCCTTGCTTACCCTGCCCTAGCACAGGGGGTTCTCTCCACTGTTGTGTTGCAACATAAGCTGAAGTACATGGTAAAGAGGCAAAAAGAGTGATTTTGTAAAAGGTCCTTGTGACACCAATCCTGATGGAGGAAAAAAACTTCAAAAAGAATCTTAAGATGCAGCCAGAGCAAGGGGGACTTGATTTTCAAATGCATGCATTGGTTTCAAAGCCCTTTCACTGGAAAAGGTGTTTCTCTACCTGTAAATAAAGTGCTTACCAATGCAGCATGCTGAGTTTTTGCAGGAGCATGGTCACTGATCCATGCAGGAGGAAGCAGGATTTCCCAGGCTTTAACTGAGGTTATCACATTTCCAAAGATGTCCCTCCCTGCAGAGGGAGAGATCTGGACAAACACTTCAGCCCTTGGAGCTGGAGTGACACAAACACACCAGCCACTGAGCTGGTGCATTAAAAGAAAAGAAAGAGCAGAAGCCAAGAGAAGTCCATGTATTGGGCAGGCTTCAGTGTTCTGTGCCTGGCTTGGAGAGGAGCTTTCATCCTGTTCAAGTGCTCCAGCTCTTCAAAGGAGAGCAGAGTGCCCTTTTCAGCAGAGCCCTGTGACTGCAGCTCGCCAACACTCTTGTTGTTCTACTTCAAAATCACCGCTTTCACACAGCCATGTGAAATGCAAAAGCACATTCCTCTGTAAATTGATGGGGTTTTACTTCTTCCAAGCAAAGGGCTCAACAATTTATATAAAAAACAATTCTTCCCTACACGGGGAAAAAAAGCCAGCTCTAGTTTTTAGGGGGGAAAAAGCCTGCATTACTCTAAGAACAGGACTATTGAAAACACTTCTACCATCTAATGTGGCTCACAGGAACAAACAGCAGCTGCTCTAAGTAAAAAGCTCTTTAAGCCCCCAAGAAGGCTAAAACATGGTCCTGGAGACTTATATGCTCACACCAGTAAGTATTGCAAATGTGTTTTAAAATCCTGCCTTCAGCTGCCCCATCCTTGTTTTCTTTGTTACACTATATTCAACAGCTTGGGCCACTCAAACTCCAGAGGAAAGAATGGAAAATTGGCCACCCTGCTGCTCTGAAATCTCTCCTCTCTTCTGGCACAGACATCAGAGGCTAAGGTGCTGACTGCCCTGCAAAAGCATCTAATGGGTCTAAAGACCATCTTGGCACAGCCATGGAGGGCCACACCAAGTGTCAGTGTGGCCTTCTGGGGACCCCACAAGGGAGGGCTCCTGCTGAGGCACTGAGCCAAGGAAACTTCCACAGGAATCAGGTGGCTTTGCACTGAGCTCCTCTTGGAGCAAAGAACAGCTCTACACTTTGCAAAGGCAAATCTGCAATAAAGGGGGGCATCTAACAGCTTCTCTGGCCTCTTGTGCTTACAGGACTTTATCTCCTGTATTAAAAAAATATATAGGACCAAGAGAGCATTAGAGGGCAGTGCTGCTTCTCTGATCCTGGCTTTATTTCAAACTAGCTTTGAATGTTTTCCCAAAAATGTACTCCAGTCCAAATTCAGGGAAGGCAGTCTGCCTTACTGCCCACCTTAAACAGATGTGCTACAATTAGATCACCAGAGTTTTCCCTCTTCCAGGGAAAGCCAGCCAGACCTGTCACAGCATCAATGCAAAACTTATTGCATTGCAAAACCTCATCCAAAGTTTCAGAATGCTTGTCCTATACTGACTGAATTCTCCTGAAGGTGATAAGGATTATGGAGAGATTTTCTCTGATATGCAAGTAAACTTTTTTTCCCTCATAGAAGACCAGTTTCTACAATAAAATACAAGTATGCAGAACAGAAAGTTGAGTTGCCACTACACACTTCTATCTGCAACTTTTAGGGGAAGGAGGTTACCAAGAATAATTACAGTTTCTTTTTGTTGCTTGTGCCTTTTTTATATTAAGCTTGTCATTTGATAGGAAATCCAACCACAGTCATCATAATTCATAATGCAATGACTGATCAGTCCCTCTGGGGTGGGATGGGCAATTCAGCAACCAGCTCCCAGCTGAGTCAGAAACAGTCTGGTTTCAAGTTCTACCCCTTCTCTCTCAAAATGTTGAATAAATGCAGGAAATTAATACTGAAATTTGACAAGCCTGTCACCTGTCTCCTCCACTATGTGTCACAAGGGATTTCAGGGATTACAAGTCCTCCACAGCCTTTTAAGCAGCCCCCACAAGGAGGACAATTATGAGGACACTTTGGAAATGCTCTGCAGACGTGCTTGGGTAAGGACTCATCCTGTGAGCACGCATCAGCTGCCTTGGAATGGCTTTATTTTTATCTTGTTTTCTGCCAGGTAGCACAGGTAGTTTGTTTGCTAATGCACTGCCTGCACTCTCTGTGCTTCATGTTTCTGCTATTAGCTGCAGGCAGGAAAAACTGCTCGGGGAGAAAGTGGTTTATCTTTTTACTCACACAGGCTGAGTTGTTATGGGAACACCATTCATGCTACTCATCCAGATTAACTTGGTTTTCCTGTAACTAAGGGCATTCTTCCTGCATGAATCCATCCATACAGGATCTGCAGAGCTTACTCAACACCTGCATTTAACTTGGTGCTTTAAACTCCAAGTTAGGGCAGAAGATCACTAAGATTCTGAATGCTCAAGGAGAGAAAAGTAGAAATGCAATGCACACACAGTTTGCAAGTCAGGCTTCTCCTCTAACCTTTGGTCATTCTCTCCATCAATGTGCCTTCCATGAATTTGTCCAGTTGCTCATCAAACTCAGGTAAACTTGCAAGGTCCACAGCCCTTGTTTTCACCCTGTGAATAGCCTGTACCATCAGGGACTCTGCAGGTCTGTTAGGGAAGTTCCTCCTGCTGGCTTTTAGGCAGAAGGCAACAGCCCCTTCAATCTTCACTGGTTTTGTCCCTCCCTATAGAACTGACCACGTATTTCACACCTATGCTTATCAGAAAACTCCTGATCCATGTGAAGGCCACTGTCACAATACGGCTGCAAAGCTCCTTCAAGAGATTCTGGTGAGGATTTCTACCAAAAACCACTGGAAAATCTAAGCCACACAAAACCAGTTCATCTCTCCACAGGCTGCTAAGTCTCTTGCAGAGCTCCTGCAGACTTGCAATGCCCAACTTCATTCATATATCAAGCATGTCTCTCCTATCAATGCATCCACTAGCACCATAATTTAGAACAAGCTTTGTTGGTTATTTGATTAAGACATGTTCCCACAGCAGCACACACCAACCTCACCCACTGTGAGCATACCACAAAAAGCTGATTCTGTTCTATGAATAGGAGAACAGCCCATGAGAGAAATGGTATGTCCAGATCAGATATCAAAATCAGAACAATCCATACACCTTAGCTAAGTTTCCCAATTTAACCATAGCATACATTATCTTCCACTTATTCCATCGATTTTCCCAGGTGTGTAAAGTAACATAAAAGTATTGGTATTCAACAGAAGGAGAAGCTTTGAAAAAGAATCAGAGCAAGCCTGTCCCAGCAGGATAATGATGGTCCAATCTTCAATTCTGCACTTGCAAATTCAAAGGAAACTAAGAATGAAATTCTAGCTTTATTCCTCAGTCAACTTTTTAAGCTACAAAGAGCTCTCAAAAATCAGTTTTAACTCCAAGATTTAAATTAAAAATTAAATGAAATCATTATGTCCAAACATTCTTTTTAGTAAGTTCTAACAAAACAAGTGAAAAAGAATAATTCTGCAGCAGGCTACATTCAAAGCAGTGTCAATAGCTCACCTAACCCTTACTCAGGATGCTCAGGAAAAAAAAGCACACCAGTTACAAAGCCAGCTGTCCTTCCTTCCTCATCCTAGCCATTACCAGACGCAGTTCAAAAAGTAGAGGAGATATAAGAGATAATCAGAGCAGTGATGTCAGCAGTACCTGAATAACCCATTGTGGGAGACCTCTCCTACTGATCTGCTAATGGCCTCTTCAAACAGACCTCACACTCCAGGAACAGCAGCCGGGGTAACAGGGTCCCAGCCAGAAAGCAATTACATTAGCTGGACTAGAGATCACTTGTTTTTCCAAGAAAATGGAGCTGCTTCTCAGGTCAGCATGCCTCTTGGCTTTTGTTCCTCTTTCAATACAGCTTTGTCCTCTGTGACCAGGTTTTGGGGTCAGACTTTTCAAAAAGCACCGAGACTCAGGGCACTGCTGCTGCCTGCCACGGTACAGCCTGAAGACAGCTCCCTCCTTCCCCACTGGAACTCGTCTGAGCCACACAGCTCAAGCTGTCAGCTCTGCAGTTCACAGGCTTCTTTCAATATTTCCTCTTCTGTTTCAGATCCTCAACCTTCAGATTACAGAGAAGAAAAGCAGTTGCTCCCATGAAACCTCTGCTCCTGCATCCATCCAAGAGAGATGCTGTTGGCAATGCACTCGAGTATTCTCCCCAGTCCCACTCCAAAGAAACCAGGCCTTGGCTCCTGCCATTCCCATTAGTCTGACAAACTTAGCAATAGCCTCCTTTCTGACACCTTCCCACTTCCTCCAGTGTAACACAAAGAAAGAAGAGGCATTGCCTGTGAACACCAAAAATTCAGAAGCATTTAAAAACCCAGAGTGCTGGCAAGATTGTGGGAAACACAACAGACAGCTTTAAACCTCTGGCTCACTTTGTCTTCTCCTAGAAATTATTCACAAAATGAGCAGCCTCTTTACTGCACCTCCTGCCAATACCTGCCTGCAGTCAAGCACCGTGCAATTTAGGGGCATAGGCTTAATTACACTGGTAAATTAAAGCATCCATTTTCCCTGGCTCTAGAGGAACACAAAGCACCCAGGCAACAGATACAGGCTGCTGGCTGACACATATTTGCTTTCCAAGCGGTAAAGCATTGACAGCTTTCCAAAATAACCACTCATGTCACACACAGTATCCATAACAGCCTCCTAAAGTGTGCAATTTGTGGTGGCATAACAAGTAAAATGCCTCAGGCTTGTGCATTGACACTTTCAAAATAGAGAGCTTAATGCTTTCTCTGTGGCACATTGCTACCTCTGCATACAACCAACAAGGCTTCAGTGGCCTAGCTGCAATTCACAATATTTCTCAAAACCAATCTGTTCTGGTACAAGGACCAGTGGACATCAAAGTAAATTACCCCAGGGAACCTTCAAAACACTCAGTTCACTCTCTCCAGATTGCCTATGGCTGCACTGAGCTTGATCAGACCCCCTTCAAATGTTAATTTGTCTGTTCACTCATTCTTCAACAGAAGCCAGGCCATGCCTTTGGTTATTCACACAGCCTTTCTACACAAGATTTTCAGCTCTGTATTTTTATCCAGAGAACACAGACCTGCCCTCAATAGTCAAGGGCATGGCATGGCAAGGACATGACAACAGCAACACTCATTCCTAATATCAACAGGGTTCTGATCAGAAATGTGAAGATGTTACTTACAAGTGTTTACTTCAAATTGTTTCTTCTGAAGAGCAAGAAGCACCTTCAGGCCCCACTATCATTTACAGAATTCCTAAAAATTATCCCCCAAGACTCTTCTGTCCATACTTACCCATGAAAACTATCCTTCAATCCTCCATTTTCTCACATACCAAACTCAAAAAGCAATGCAGATCAATTTCTGAAATAATCCCATCTCCAGATGGAAGAAGTAAGTGCCCCTTGCCTGCCATAACCTTGCAGCAAAGCTGTTTTCCATACTACACTTGGATTCATGTCAGGAATCAGACTAGTGATACATGTGCCACATTTCAAACACCCTGGCACAAGTTTCAACTGCAAAGCCTCTAACAGCAGCTAGAAACCCACAAGCATCCCAGTTCTCTTCTACACCAAGTTTCCTCTTTCTGTGCACACATTTTTTTAAAGGAGCTCGCAATGCTGCACTGGGAGCAGACAGAACATGGGAAAGGATTTTAAAAGCCAGAATCACAGATTTTTTTACCCCTGGTAATGTTACCACGTACAGGACAACCAGTTTTTGGTCATCACAGAGACACACCTAGAGAGAGCTGTCACAAAGTAGAAATTTTCCAGAGTAGAAATCCATTTTGATTTAAGTGAAATGTACATCTTTGAGTTAAGTCTGTAGTTTGGAAACATAGCTGTTTAGTCTGACTGCCTGTTCTCGTAAAAAGCCTATACTGGGAGAAACTGCTTCAGCTGAAGGACAGAAATAAGGGGAAGGGGCAGACAGAAACAGAGACTGCTACAAGAGCAGGTCAATTTGACCTAAGAATTCTTTCTGATAAAGAATTAGTGAAAATCTGTAAAAATGAATATGTATGAACCTATTATAGAAATATGTAAAAATGAATATGTATGAACCTACTGTGAAATTGCATGCATATGGATTTGAGAGGGGGATAAAAAAGACCTAGAGGTCCCAGAAGTACGCATGTCTTTTAAAGAGAGTAATCTCCACACGCATCCAACGCTGTCATAAACACACAACTTTCACAGAGTTATACAGTTTGTTTGCTTCCACAAAACAGAGCTCCTTGCCTGACTGCCCCTCACCACACTCACCTCGCCTGAGTAACTGTACTTTCCCTTCAGGATCTGCCGGTACAGGCGGGTGCGGTTGTCGTCCTCGAAGGGCATCGTGCCGCTGAGGAGGATGTAGGAGATGACCCCCAGCGCCCACATGTCCACCGAGTTCGTGTAGGGCTTCCTGACCAGGATCTCGGGGGCGATGTACTCCGGGGTGCCACACGTGGTTTTCATCAGGCAGTCGTCCCCCTTCTTGCGCGCGCTGGCCAGCCCGAAGTCGGTGATCATGATCTTGGAGTCGGTGCCCGGGTGGTAGTAGAGCAGGTTCTCGGGCTTCAGGTCGCGGTGGGTGATGCCCAGCGTGTGCAGGTACCTCACCCCATCCAGCACCATCTGCAGCACGCGCGTGGCGTCCCGCTCGGTGAAGGAGCCCTTGGCGATGATGCGGTCGAAGAGCTCTCCGCCGGTGGCCAGCTCCATGACCATGTACACGCGGTCCTGCGTCTCGAAGACCTCGATGAGCTGGATGATGTTGGTGTGGCGCACGCGGCGCAGCACGCTCAGCTCCGACTCGCACACCTCGCGGCCCTCGCGGTACTTGGTCTCGATCATCTTGATGGCGTAGGGCTGCTTGGTGGCCTTGTGCTCCACGCGCACCACGCGGCTGAAGCTGCCCCTGCCGATCAGCGCTTTGATGTCGTACTTGGCCGTCACGCGCGGGTCGAACTTGGCGCGGTACTTGGCCACTTTGTTCTTGCGGGGCTCGGGCTGCTGGGCGGGCAGGGCGCTCCCGGGATAGGGGTTGGTGTGGTGGGGAGGGGAGGGAGAGCCAGCTTTGATGACAGCCCCGCAGTCATCTTTGATGAAATGCTTGTAGATGTCACTGTGGCCCGTGTAAGGTTCCACTTTTTTAACCAGGTCTAGCTGCACATCCTTGGGGGGCTCGGGAAGCACTTTGCTGGTCCCACAGCCCATCACTGACTGGTGTTAATTCCCTATCAAGGCATGTTCCCAGGGGAGCACCAGCAGCAACCACATCCGGGGTGATTCCCACATTTGAATCTTCGAAAAGGAATGAGAAGAAACGAATAAAGAGCAATCAAGGCAGTGAAGATTTTTTCCCCCATTTGAATTAAAACAATAGCACCATGCTATCACAAAGTGAGAATATGGGATTTCCACTTCTTTCTGCTACAGAACATGCACAGTGCTCTGCTGCTTTCATCACGAGTGAGTGAAGGCAGTGCCTACAAACACGCATTCATGGTCAGAACAGATGTGCCCATGGAAATCACACAGTGTCTCTCTTTATTGGGGATCGTTTGTTTTCTGCTCCCTGCTGAGCCCTGAATCAGCCACAGAGCAGTGGAGGCTGCACAAGACTTCTGGAGGTCTTTTTGTCCAGACACAATTGCTTAATAAAAATCAAATAAAGGAAAAAAGTCAAGCATTTTCTTTAGTTTTGTTAGATCTGCTCAACTTTCTCAGTCAGCAGCCAATCCAAACCCAACAGCTCTGAGTTTGCTCACCAGAAGTACCTCAGCAACTTGTACACTTAACCCATCTTCACAAGACTCTATTTATATTGGATTTGTACACTGTCTTAAGCTTCTCACTACTTTGCTGCTGGGGATCAATGGAAGAGCAGAAGAGGCAGGAATATGGAGCCAGAGGCACACTGGCTTTAAGGTGCAGCCCCTGCTGAAAGGGAGATATTCACTTGCCCAGAGCAGCTTTTAGTCAGCAAATCCCTCATCCTCCAAACCCTGAGAAATCAAGGTGGGCTGTCACATCTTTCAACATTCTCAATTTTGCTTTATTTTACATCTTTAGGCACAAAGGGGCACCTCTGGCCTTCCACTGGAGCTGCCTGTAAGAAGTGGAATTCCTCCCAGCTGTTCCAGACTAGGAGCTCTTGCTCATCCCAACAAAACCAAACCAGCTGCACCTGGGCAAGTCTTTATGTGTTGATTAAAACAATATCAGGAGATGAGGAAGCCACCTGTGGCTCTGGCAGTCACATTTGCCCTTTTTGACTCAGAGCCCACCAACATGTGTCAGAAACCCACTAGCCTTGAAAATGTGATTTTAGGTCTTACCATCACCAGGTTTATCTCCACTCAAGCACCACCTCTCCACGCAACTGCTCAGCATGAACAGCAGAAAAGGAACCCCAGCCTGTCTTCCATGGGGAGAAGGAAGTGGAGAAATAAGAAATGTTTTAAAGGGACACCTGGAAGAAGTTGAGACTCTTCATCCAACCTGGAAAGAAAACCAGGCTTTAGTTAAGATTCAGTTTTATAATCAAACATCATCAAAGTAACTTCTCAAGGAAGAAGTTCCCTCCTGGCAGCACCCTGAGGTCAAACAACCCAGCCATGCCTGTACTAGGGTGCAGGCAGTAGAAATGAAAAACAGCTTCACAGAAAGCTTAGCCGACTTCCACCAAGCACTGCCCTGGGGTGGGGCTTCATTCAGATTAAAGCATCATGATAAAAAGAGCTCTGGCCTATCCTGAATAATGCCTCCCATGGACAGCTTTCCCAGCATTATTGAACCTTAAAGCATTTCAAGTTCACAGAGGAATGGAACATTCCTCTGTGAAGAGAGCATCCATAAACAAGATTATTACAGAGTAATTCAACATGTAGAGAAGGACTTGTGTAAAACATCCCACCCACAACTAAAACTAAACAGAAGAATGAATCACTTGAAAGTATCATCTATAAATCCACTCATGGCATTAACTGAGATCTGGCAGCAACTCCAGCATGTCAGTACATGCTGGCACTTGAGTGTTCCAGTGAAAGCTACAGAACCAGAGTCAGCAACAAAATGCTTAACTCCCCATCAGTGCAGGACATGCTCCTGTGCAGTAACCACCGAGAACGTGGGGAAAGGCACTAAAGCAAATCACAAGCATTACAAGCTCTCCGAGTGGGAAATCACATACTTGGCAGGTGGCAAACTATCTGAACTACAGATGGAAGAGGTGGGAAGGAATACGGGATTTATGCTTCTCCCCTCGGACACTGAGCTCCTCGCCTGCCGTGTCACTAACGCATCTCGAGCGCGCCTCTCACTGCCTGGCAGAACCTGGCATGCCCACTGCGAGCTCCTGGTGCATTTCGGAGGGGAAACCCGGGGCTGGGGCTGCTGCCGGAGGCAGGGCCAGAATCAGCCAAACCAGCCGGGATCCCAAACCCGTTTGTTTCCAAACTCATCCCAGCCCAGGCCGCTTGTGGCTATACTGGAAAGGGGATTCAGGACCGGGTCGGTGCCGGGAGCTCCTCCCGCGGCAGGTTCGGCTCCAGTCTGGGAAGCACCGGGCCCGTCCCGCTGAGGGGACACCGGGAGCCGCCAGGGCTCCCTCCCCGGCCCGCCCGGCCCCGCGGCCCAGCGCCCCGGGCAGCGGCACGGCTGAGATGCCGGGGCCCGCCGCGCCCGCGCTTCCCAGGCCGCACCACCGCCGTCCCCGGAGTGAGAGAGAGAGGGAAAGGGAGGGGAGCCGGGACCGGAGCCGGTGCCGGGCCGGGCGGTCCCGGGGGCGCCGATCCCGGACTCACCTCGGCCCACTCCGGCCGCGGCGCGGCACCGCCTCCTGACGTCATCACCGCGCGCCGGGGACGCCCCAGGGGCGGGGACACCGCGCGCGGCGATTGGCGGAGGGGGCGGGGGGCGGGGCCGAGGCGCGGGGAGGGCGGGGGCGCTTTACCGCCCCCTGCCGGGGCCGCCCGGGACCGCCCGCGGCCCCACGAGTGTGAGGGGCCGAGGGGCTCCGGGAGCGTGAGGGGCTCCGGGAGCGTGAGGGGCTCCGGGCCTCACAGCAGCCCCTGCGGCCCCTGAGCCCCGCCTGAGACCCCTCAGGGCTCTGGGACCCCTCAGCCCTACCCCGGACCCCTCAGCCCCAGGACCCCTCAGCCCCACGGGCCCCTGGAGCTCCTCACCGCCATGGACCCCCGGGCCCCCCTCACTGCTCTGGCCCTGCTGTTACCCACAAAATCGGGCTCGTTCCTTGCTGTGCACCCAGCCGATCATGACACACTCCAGAGAAACATCGATTGTTTATTTCAGAGCTGCCCCAGCCTGGGTGCTCGGTTATGTTCCACAAATCCAGCACACTCCACCAGGCTTTCTGTGTCATTATTTACACAGAGAAGTTCAGGGTTAGTGACGTCCCAAAGACATCCCCTCTATTAAGATTGGTTAGTAATCTTAATAGATTACTAACCATAGTAATTTCCATAGGAATCAAGTAACTTAATCCAGGTAATTTCTACTCATGCTAAGGACCTTCACCTATGGGTCTTTTTGACCCATTGCATGAATTTTACTGTTACCATGAAGATAGCTCAGCTCTAAGATACACGGACGTTGAGTATTTCACCAAGCTGGCAATGTTTACATAGACAAACATCAACATCTAAGTTTATTACATCCCTAAATCTTGTTAGTTCCAGAATATTCTTGAGTGACAGGTATTGGCTGCTGCCTGTTCCACCGATTAGCTCTCCTTTTTTGCTGATTAGGTTTGAAAGCATACAAAGCTCTTACACCAAAGAACATCCTGCCTTAGGGTAACATTGACATAATCTGCATTTTGCACCACTGTGACCCCGTGGGCTGGGCCGGTGGCCCCTGGCAGGGGCAATGTTCCCTCTCCCCGTGCTCCTGCCTGGAAGAGCGGCCGCAGTTTCTCCTCTTTGGAGCCAGATCCAGCTCTGAGAGCTCCCCAGCAGCGCCTTGGAGCCCGCAGCCCATGGAGCAGCTCCGAGGGCTCCCCGCTGCGCTGCGGGACTCGGGAAAAACATTCCCTTTGAGAAAGAATTGCCCGGAAACATCGGTGCTTTTCCTTGGCAGGGAAAACCCGCTCCCTGTGGGACAGCCCTTGTGCACAGCAGAATAACGAGGCGCATTCCTTTCTCCTTTCTTTGCCCCAGCTACTAAGTGCCACAAAACCCGCAAAGTTTGCTTGGTAACTGCCTGTGGACTTTCTTCCTCATATCCTTTCCTCATCCTCAAGCGAAACACTGCGAGTCCCGGCCCTGGATGACCTGAAAGCAGGGAGAGAGGGATGACACCTGCAGGGATGCTGACGGCACTCCTTTCCCTTGGGGGCACACAAACGCAATGCTGCCGGGTTTGTTTTCCAGCCTGGCTGTCACGTCATTCCCGAGGCGGCTCAGGTGGAGCCGGGCTCTTTTCACACTCCTACCATGCTTTTAAAAATAGCTGGGTTTATTTTAATGCTCCTGGGATCTTCGGCTGCTTTAGAATGATTACTAAGTCATAATGTAGTAAAAGTTGTACCTGCTGATGCACGTTATTGTCATCAGCTGCTTCTCTAATTCCCAACAAGGCGTGGAAATGTGTGAGGGTTGAGAAGGGGCTGCCTGGGCTGGAATTGATGGATTGGGTGAGTTGTGCAGTTCTCTGCAAGAAAAACTCCCCAGTTCTTGTTGTCCCATACAGTAATGGTGCTGCTGGTAGGGTTTCAGCCTTCTAATCCCTCCAACTTTCTTTATGGAGATGTTTCCCCAGCTGCACATCCCCCACGCTGTCCCTGAGAGGTGGCTTAACCTGTGTCTGATGTGAAACCTTGCACGTGTCCCTGTTTAAGTTGATCCTGTTATTTTAGGCTGTTTCTCAAGGTCATCCCAGCTTGGTTCCACCAGGGAACCAAGGTCATCCCAGCTTGGTTCCACCAGCGCGTTCCTCTCTGTCATCCTGGCTGATGGGTGTAGGGCAGTGAGCTGCCTCACCTTGGCCGGGGAGCTCACACAGGGATAAGTGCTCAGCAAGGATTGGTTTCCCTCAGGGGATGCAGCTTCCATTAGTCACTTCCTCACAGCTTTGTTTCCTGACTCCCTGTGGGAGCACTGAACGAGGCTGCTCTGGGTCCATCACGGCTGAAAAATATCAAAGAGCCAGCAGGCATCGAACCCTTGGGCCAGAACTGGGGACTTCTGAGAACCTCAGTCAGAGCAGCTCTTGGATTATTTATGCTGTGGTGGTGCTCTGAGACCCACTGGAGCCAAGAGAGCCTCACACCAGACATCTACACAAAGCCAACATCCTCCTGGCAAAGCACCCAGGGATGAGGCAGGGAACTGTCTGTTCATCCATGTGATCCACTCCCTGCCAGGTCAGGCACCTGGTTTGACTTTGGGGTCACTGCCTGTTGATTCCTGATGCCTGTTTTTCCATCTAGAGCCCTGCCTGCAGCTACAGCAGGAAGATTTCTGACTGGGATAAGCACCTTGCTGCTGAAGCTCTGAGCACTGAGAGGCTCTGCAGGCACTCATCCTGCCAGGCTCTGGGTGCCTGGGCTTCCACCACCACTGCTCCAGCCAAAAACCACTGGAGTTTATTTCCTCCCTCCTCCAAGAGGGGGCTGGTAACAGGTTTCTGACACACTCACAAAGCAGTGCTGTGCTTGGGCAGGGTCTAACAGCAGGTTTTCCTGCCAAATGGGCTGTTGTCTCCTTGTCTTTTTTTTTTTTTTTTTCTTGCCTTTTCCCTTCCAAGATGCTGCTCTCCCTGGAGAGAAGTCTCCTTGTGCTCTTCTGTGCTGACCCCTTCAGAAATCCCCTTCCAGCTCTGATGGCCAAGACCTACAGCCTGCCCCCAGCCCCATGGGAAGGATTCAGCCCTTGAGGCAGGAATGTCTGTGAAGAGTCACAGAATCCTGGGATGGGTTGTGTTGGAAGGGACCTTTAAAGGTCACCCAGTTCCAAACTCCCTGCCATGGGCAGGGACAGCTTCCACCAGACCAGGTTGCACAGAGTTCAATCCTTGAACACTTCCAGGGATACTGGCAGTGCTGCCCTGGTCCTGCAGCATGCCTGCTTCCCCCTGAGAGCCCTCACCCCTCTGCAAGGATGGGATTTGTATCTCCTGCTAGTGGCTTCTTCAAGGCTTCTCCTGTGGAAGCTGCTAAAGGCAGGCTGGGACCAGGGGGGCGATGCTGGCTACCCACAGGTGGAGGATCCTCTCTCCCTGGAGGTGCTGCAGAGCTGCCTCCAGCCATCAGCACTAACCCTGCTTGGAGCAGCACCTTCAGAGCTCCCTTTGCATCCCACACCTGCCCATGGTGCTGCCAGAGTCTCGCTGGGGTGCAACAAGCTGTAATTCCCTGTGGAATGGTGGGAATGGCTGGAAGCAGCTCCAGCATCCCCCTGCCCCAGCACCCCCCTGCCCCAGCACCACAAAGCTGCCTGGGACATTGCTGCACATCCTGAGCATGGGGCAATTTGGGGATCCCAGGGCTTCCTGCTGTGCCAGGCCATAGGAAGCCAGGAGAACAGGGCCCCCCATCTGCCACCAAATGGATGGAAATGGATGGAAAGCTGGATTTCCTCTAAGCTGCATCCCTGCCCTGTGTGGCAGCCAGCCCAGCCCTCAGCGGCCATGCCAGGCCAGAGCTCAAGGTTGTCCCAGCAAGGCTGAGCAGAGGTCGTAACGGGAGGATGTTCAATTAAAGCTGCTTAAAAAAGAAATCCAACTTTCCATATGCCTCTCTGGAGAATCAAACAGCCCCAAAGCAGAGCGCAGATGGGGTGCCAGGCAGGGGGCTGAGCACACCCCCACGGCAGAGGTGACTCCGGCTCAGCTGTTCCCACTGCTCCCATCCACGGGGATTGAGGCTGTCTTTTGGTTGTTCCTTATGGAAAGTTGCACATTTGGCTTAGCAGAAATCCTCATGCAAACTCGGACACTGGCCAGCCCTGTGACATTGTGTCCTCCGGGCTGTGTTTGTTTTCCAATGCTCCCGCTCCCCCCGGGGTGCCAGCAAGGCTGAAGGTGGCAAAACTGGTGCCTGGTTGGGGATGCCAGACTGGAACAGTGGCACTGGGGGCATGGAAGGGCAAGGAGCCATTCCCCCTCTGCTGGTGGCCTCCACACCAGTCTCTCCAGTTAGAGAAACCCAAGTGTGCCCCACAGATGAGGACGTTCCCCAGCTGGCATCTTCACCAGGAGGAATTTCCCTGGGTGAAGGAATGGAGGGTTCAGCCATCATTCAGGAGGAATCTCCCCTGGGTGAAGGAATGGAGGGTTCAGCCATCATTCAGGAGGAATCTCCCTGGGTGAAGGAATGGAGGGTTCAGCCATCATTCAGGAGGAATTTCCCTGGGTGAAGGAATGGAGGGTTCAGCCGTCATTCAGGAGGAATCTCCCTGGGTGAAGGAATGGAGGGTTCAGCCATCGTGTGGCAGAGGTGTTGGGCAGCATGGAGGGAAGCTGGCCCTCGTGTCACTGTGCCACGTGTGCTGTCTCACTCACACAGCCACCTAGAATAGTGTCACCATCTGGTTCCAGCTGACCAGGGACACGAGAGCCTCCCTGGCTCCTTCTGCGATTGCAAAAGTGAATTCAAACATCAACTCAGCTGGACTCAGCTGGCCTTTATCCTTTTTTTTCTTCTTTTTTTATTAATTCAGGTTTGTCTCTTAGAGAAGAGAGAGGGAGATAATGTCTGCAGAGCATTTAATCTTCTGCCCAAAGAATAGCAGAGAGCAAATTAGGATCTACTCCAATTAATTTGCCTTGATGGGCAAAATCTGGAGAGCGGCCATATCTGGGAATTAAGAACAAAAGCAGGGAGTGTAAAGTAGGTCACCGGAGTTTCATAACCAGAACAAGGGGTTTCCACAGCACGGTGCTCCAAAGGCTCCCATGCCGGGGTCCCCACTCTCATTCCCCACCGTCCGCTCCTTTCAGCTGCTTTAAGGTGCTGTCACTGTGCAGGGAGCCAGTTCTGTGTTCTGGGGACAGGAACAAGGATGTTGTCCCTTCCCACAGCAGGACACAGCTGCAGGGCTGTCCCAAACCCTTAGACCCAATGGAAAGGTGACACTGGCTCAATGTCCCAGTTTGGAGCACCAGAGAGCTTTCCTGGGGTCAGCGTGCCCACCCTTGCTGTCACACTGCTGCCCTCGGCCCTGCAGGCACCTCCCTGAAGGAGGATTGGGGTGACAGGTGGCACTGGGGTTTGGGCAGAGCCTTGCTGTGGGCTCTTGCACGTGCAGTGTCACCAAGCAGCGGTGACCCACACTTTTCCAGCACGCCCAAATCCCAGGCCTGGCTTCCCAGAGCCATCAGAGCCTTCAGGCCGTGTGGTGACAGTGACGCCTTTCAGCTGCAAGACACACATGGAAGCGCAGCCAAAGGTGTGAGCCACGTGTGGTGACAAGTGCTGGTGCTCAGGACATGTGGTGACATAGCCAAGGGTCTGTGACCTGTACGGTGACATTTTCCAGGACATGGGACCATTTGTGGTGTGTCTTTCTGCACACAGGGTGAAACACCTTGTGGGTGTGGGTGGATCTTCCCAGGCTTTGATTCCGGCTGGATTGAAGCAGCATTTTGTTGTCTGCAAGTGTCACCATGGCGGTGGCAGCGTGTCACAGCACCACGTTGGTGACACGTCCCCGGCCAGCTCCCCCTGCCCTGCTGCGCTGCCTCTGCTCGGAGGTGGCGGCCGGCGCCCGGCTGGCGTTGATCCTCTTAGCCACCCTGCCGGGATCCGCCACTAATTCACCCTTAAACACAGGATTGTCAGGAACGGGGAAGGGAAGAACCGGCGGATTATCCCCCCGGCGCTGGCGTTAAACACGGGGAGCGGCAGCTGCTGCGTGAGGAGAGCTGGGGTGGTGTCCTGCCCCGTGTCCCATGGGGCACTGGCCCGGCATCAGCATCTTCCCCCAGATGTTTTGTGTCCCCCCGGCCAGCTCCAGGCTGGTTAGTGAGATAAATAATGGGAAATAAGCACAGAGACCCCTACAGAGCTGAGGGATCGGCAGGAACCACTCAGCCCCATGGGATGAACCAGCAATCCTGTTGGTGTTTCCTGGACCCAGAGCCTGACAGAGGGCTGGGACAGCCAGGGTGACATCCCAGAGGTGACCAATCACCTGTTTAAGTTACAAGACCTCTCAGGAAAAGGTTTTATGGTGAAATAAGCAATATTTTTCCCTGGCTTGATGAGGACAGTGATTACTGAGCTCCTTGCTCTTATGCTGAAGGCTTTCAGCCACAGAACAGTGTGGCAAAAGCTTCTCCAGGCCAAAACCAGCTGCTGGAATGTTTTGGGGACAGCCTTGAAGTCACGGAAATCACAGAAACAGCAGCAACTTGCTACCCACAGCTCATAGGATCTCATGGCTCCTGCTCTCTGCTGAGCCTGGAGCGATCCTCAGAGTGGTGGTGCTTGTGGTGGATTTTGTTGCCTTTCCCAAGTGGGATGGTTTCCCACATGCCAGCCAGATTTACCCACCAGACTTCCACAGCCAGATTTACCCACCAGTGCTGCTGGGGGCCCCACCAGCAAGGAGCTCCTGACCTGTGCCCCAGCTGGGGTGGCCCGTTTGCAATTCCTGTGGCCCTTTAGATGATGGGTGGGGAGTGAAGGCTCTGCCCAGGAGAGTGGGGAGGACGCCTCACCAGGCCAGGCCTAGGGGAGCTGCTTTGCACTCTGGCCTTTAGTAGCTGGGAAAAGTATCCTAACTTTTCAGCATAACAGTGACAGGGATGGGAATTAGAGCATCTTCCACTCATAGATACAAGTTTAGCCAAGTTAAACGCCCACAAATCATCTTGGTTTAACTTCAAGTTCCCTGTGAACCTGGATGAGATTTCCAGTTCCCCAGCTTTTTTACCTTCATCATCTTGGTATAAAAAACAAAAAAAACTCTCTCTTCCCTGCAATCCATACTTTTCTTCATGACCATGAATACAGCAAGACCAAAATAAAAGGCATGGAAAACAGAAAATGTCACTGGAGTTGCCCATCAGAGGAGAAGCTACTGGGTGCCAAAAAGACAAAGAAATCTGCACCCTGTGTTTTCCTGAGGTGCCCTTTAAAAGGAATAAAACATTTGACCCAACTCTAAAGGGAATATCTGCTATGCCCAGCCCTGAAAAGCAGCAGCCAGGGAGCACCATGGCAGTGGGAATTGTCCCCTCCTGGGGCTGTCCATGGTCCCATGGACTCCCTGGCATGGCCATGGGCAATACATTGGAGGAATGGGGTCACAGACCCTCCCACTGACCCTTCCTGGGGACTGGTGCAGGGAGCATCTCCTCTCCAGTCCCCAGAGCAAACACAGCTTGGGAGGAGCTCAAGGGGCATCCCATGGCAGAGAGACAGGAGAAATGTAAAAGTGTCTTTTAATATAAATATAAATCCATCTGAAGTGCTGCAGGAGTGACCGTGCCCCGCGAGGGATGCCCGGGAGGGAGGTGAGCGAGGCGGGGACCGGCGGGCAGCCGGGGGAACGGGGCCGGCATCACCTGGGCACCCGAGGGCGAGCGGGGCTACAGCCGGGGCAGCAGCAGCGCCAGCAGCGCCAGCAGGGCCGGCAGGGCCGGCAGGGCCAGCGGGTGAGGGTGCAGGGCGGCGGCCGAGCCCCGCAGCGTGGCCTGGTTGGTCTCTGAGGCCGGCGAGCTCTGGGCGCTGGCCAGGCGGCCCCGGGCGCTGCACAGCTCCTGCAGGTTCCCTTGGAACTGGATCTTGCGGGACTCCTGGCGCAGCGACTCCCACACGGTGGCCGCTTCCACGGGGCACCGCGACAGCACCTCGCTGGCACAGGTGTGGAAATCATCCCAGGACCTGCGGAGGAGGGCGGCGGTCGGGGCGATGCTGGCGGCGGTGACCCCGCCGTCCCAGCGGCTCCCACACGGACACTCACTTGCAGATGGCGTCCAGCTCCTGCGCCTCGTCGCCGCCCTCCTCCTGCTGCGGCTGCCGGACGCTCTGGGCCATGCTCTCCCCCAGGCTCAGCAGGCATTCGGCGAAGCCCTTGTAGATGGTGTCGCACTGTCCCGCCATGCTGACGGGCTCCTGGCTCGCGGCTGCGGGGCACAGAGAGGAGACACCGAGCTGAGCCCCCGCCGAGCCCCGACAGCCCTCGGCGCAGGGGTGAGCGTGTCACCGGCCGGGGGTGACACCGGGCTCTGAAACGCGCCGAGAGGCTTCCACATCCCCCCATACCGCCGCCATCCCCTCCCTGGGCACTGTAGTGACCCTTCGCTCCCGGGGGTGACACCGGGCTCTGAAACGCGCCGAGAGGCTTCCACATGCCCCCGGACAGCGCTATCCCCTCCCTGGGCACTGTAGTGACCCCTCACTCCCGGCCCGGGGGCCCGGCGCGATGTGACGGCCCCGCAGCGATGCTGCCGTTCACCTCGGGCCTCCCCGGCTCTCCCCAGAGCCATCTGTCCCGGCCTTTATCCCCTGACAGCAAAGATTAATTTGTGACTACAACGGAAAAAAACAAAGCAAAGGCTCAGCAAGCTGGAGTCCCTGCTCTGACTGCAGGGAAAGAGAGGGAAAGGGGGAAACAAAGGGGAAGGGGAAAGAGAAAGGGAAAGTGGGAAAGAGAAAGAGGAAGGGAAGGGGAAGGAGGAAGGTGAAGGGGAAAGTGGAAAAGGAGGAGAAGGGGAAGGGGGAAGAGAAAGACGGAAGGGGAAAGGTGAACAGGAAAGGGGAAAGGATAAAGAGAAAAGGGAAAGGGAAAATAGGGAGGGGAAGTGGGGGAGAGAAAGAGCAAGAAAAAGTACAAGAGGAAAAGGCACAAGTGCAGGTCTGGCTGCTCCATTCTGAGAAGCCCCTGCTCTGCTCCACAAATGATTCCCCACTGGCGCTGGCCAAGCCCTGGTGCTGGACATGGGACAATGGTGACAGGGTGTGTTCATGAGGACTGCCAGTGCATCCACAACCAGTGGGAAGCCCAAAAGGAGCTGGTGTGTGACTGGGTCACAGAGAAAACCTGCATGGTCCTCAGCTCTGCCCCAGAGGTCCTGTAGGCCAGATGTGGGGTCCCTGTGCCAATTCACAGGAGTTACAGAGTTTTGGAAGTGACAAGGGTGTGCACCAGGAAGGTTTCTAATTGACGAGAGCCCTGCAGGGGACCCCTGTGGAAAGGTGACCCCAGACACAGCTGAAAGTTTCCTGGAGACTGCTGAGGCAGCCAGGATGTCTCCAGGAAGCCATGTGCCTTGCTGTTAGCACCCCACACCTGCACCCCTGGAACAGAGTCCTGAGCAAAGTGGCTGTGGTTGAGACTAACACCAGGGTGAGCCTGACACGATCCAGGGCATTTTAGGTGTTTGCAATGAGAACCCCCTGAGCACAGCACCGAGGAAAGCCTCGGACTGATGCCAGACACGTGGGTCACAAACATCGCAGGTATCAGTAGAGAACGTGGGATCCACTGCTCCTCTTTTCACCCAGCCAGGCACAAGCCTGCCTCCCACCAGCCCAGCAGCTGGCAGGGCCAGATGAAGCCTCCCTTCAGCCTCTCCCTGCTGCAGGCTGAGGTTTCCCCTCCCAGGCTCCTCTAAGGTCCGGCACAAGCCCTTCCCTCTGCTCAGCTCACTCGGCACGAGGCTGGGCAGGGCGAGCAAAGAAGGAGAAAGCAGGAGAACAAATCACCTCCGCTGCTCTGCTGCAAAACCGTGGGGAAAAACCTGCCCCCGGCTCCGTCAGGGAGAAAGCCCAAGGGGAAAGCACGGGGGAAGTTTCCCAGGGCGCTGCAGAGCATCCCGAGCTCCCCAGCGAGCGCAGCCATCCTGCTCCTGGGGAAGGGCTGCAGTCTGCCACCCTCTAAGCCTAAAATCCACCAGGGGTTTGGTGGTCCCTGTCCTTCATCGTCCGTGCAGCCGGACCAGGTTAATCCCAGGCTCCGCATCTCTCCTCAGAGCAGGGCTGTCCCTGGGTACCGCCGTGCTCCGCATCCTCTCGGCGCTCGGAGGAGCGGGAGTGCGGAGGGGACACGCTGGTGCCAGCGCGGCTCAGGACCTGCCGGGTGACATTCCCCAGCGAGCAGGATGGCTCCGGCCCCGCTGAGCGAGGGCAGCAGGGAAAGCCAGCGGGTGCTGGGGTGGGCACGCAGGGCTGGAGAGCCAGAGCTCGGGAACCGTCCCCGCCTGAGCAGAGCCACCCCGGACTGCGCCGCGAAGCCGCGTTCCTCCTTGCCGGGCATCTCAGACACGGGACAAGAGTGGATGGATCGCTCAGTCGAGGGGCAACCGAGCACCCCGCTCCCCGCCGCTACAGAGGGTGCGGGACGCGGCCGGGGTCCCGCTGCCACCCGCCCGCCCCCAGCCCGGCGGGGAGAGCCCGGGGTGTCGGTGCCCAGCCCGGCCCGGAGCGGTCCCGCGGCACTCACCGAGGTGCAGGAGCAGCGGGATCAGGACGCCCAGCAGCCGCCAGCAGCCGCCGCCCATGGTGCGGACCCCGCGCCGCCGCCGCCGAGTGCTCCGCGCCCGCCGCCTCCGGCAGCCCCGGCCCCGCCGCCCGCCCCCGGCCCGCCGGCACCGCCCCGGCCCGGCCCCCGGCCCGCCCCGCCGGCCCCCGAGGGGCGGAGAGCCCCGGGCTGCACCCCGGGCCCTGCCGTCCACGGAATCACAGAATGGTTTGGGTTGGACGGGACCGCGCAAACCATCTCGGTCCGACCCGGCAGGGACCCCTTCCAGCCCTGTGCAACCCGGTCTTGTGAACGCCTCCAGGGATGGGGCATCCACAGCTTCTCTGGGCAACCTGCGGCCCACTGTCCTCACAGGGAAGAAATTTTTCCTAATATCCAATCTAATCCCGCCCTCTATCAGTGTGAAGCCATTCACCCTTGCCCTGTCACTCTATGCCCTTGTCCAAAGCCCTTCTCCAGTTCTATTTGAGCTCCTGTAAGTATTGGGAAGGTGCTGTAAGGTCTTCCCAGAGCCTTCTCTTCTCCAGGAAGAAGGAGCAGCCAGAGACATTTTTGCTGTGAAAAGGGGAATTAATGTCCTCTTCCTGCAGCCATCACCTCCTACCCCTCCCAGGAAGCAGAGACCACTATGCCCTGCTGGACTCACACAGGAAAGCTTGAGCAGAGACTCAGGAAAAAATCTGGAAAGACAGAGGTGACAGTGGCCCATCACCTCAGGCTCCAGCCTGGAGAGAGATTGATATCCTAAAAGACCCCTCAGTCTTCCCTCCATCACACAACAGAAGGTCTCCACATGTTTTTTCTCAAAAAGTTTTTTACTGAATTGTTCTCAATGTTATTTCCAAAAAAAAAAAAAAAAAAACCAAGAAAGAAAAAAAAAAAGAACAACAAAACCCCCCAAAACTTCAAAATTTAGATAAAAAGAAAAACCTCGGTGTAAAATCAAAACTAATGTCTGAAACATGGACATGCTCCAATGCACAACAGAACCGTGGCCCCCCAGGGCTCCTGCAGTTTGCTGCTGCCTCAGCACCCTGACCCAGAGCCCCTCCCCGGGGCACTCCAGAGGTATCAGCCCTGCCCAAACCTGCCTCATGTGCCAGGCGGGCCGGGCACTCCGCTGTGGATCTGGAATTAACGAACCGCGGAGCAACTAACTAATGAATGAATTCTATCTAACCCCTCTCGCTCAGCTGACCTCCTCCCTGAGCCTGCAGCCTGCCAGGGAGGAGGGGTTTGAGCCCTTCCCTAAGGTGTGGGTACAGGTTTGTGGCCAGCGAGGAGCAGCCCTGGGCTCAGCTCACACCTCGCTGCTCCTGTGCTGATCCAAACTTTTAAAGGGGCAAGGAATCCATCGGCTTCTGCTGCACGAGACACGGACTGCCAGCCAGCCTTGGGGACGGATGGGCAGGTGAAGAAGAGATTTAACTCTCAAAAAAGAGGCTATTTAGGAAAAATAAGCCAAGTGAATGTTCAGTGACTATTTGGAACTATACACAGATGGTGTTCGCCTTAGAGACATCACACACGTTGATGATTTCCTGGCAAGAGCTCTCGACACCAGCCAGGCGCCGTTAGTAACTACAGATCTGCTGGGTGGGCTCGGGTGGAGCAGCCCCCCAGGCAGGCAGGCAGCTGCTCCTAGGTCATGCCAGGGGTGACCAGGCCCTGCAGCATGATCATGAGGCGGCGCGCAGCCTTGCTCAGAGGGTTGTGGGGTTCTGCCTGGAGGAACTGGAAGAGCTTCTGCCGCACCTGGTTCATGACTGACCCCATGTGGTCTCGGGTGATGGGGTCGCTTTGGTCAAGGTGCATCACTGCATCCTCCAAGTAGCTGAAGGAGAGAGAGCGAGGTTAGGACCAAACCCAGAATATGATCCCAATCCCATTCAGTTCACATTAGTGCTCGCTGAAGATGCAGTTTTGTTCCCTGCTCCACCCAAACTCTGCAGTATGTTCAGCTGTCACGAAATCAATGTTCCTGACTCACAGCAGAGTCCACCTATCCATTCCTAAACATGTGAGGTCAGCCTACAGCTCCCAGCCTGCCCACCTGCCCCACAACCTGGCTGCTGGAACCAAGGCAGAGGCAGCAGCCAGTGAGAACTCCCCCCAGTGCTGGAAGTGACTCTCAGTAGATATTTTCTTAAATAACTTTAAACAGAATTAGTCACTCATTAGACAGTAAAACCCCTCAGCAGTGAGGCTCAGTTTGTGTAGGGTTACAATAAAATCCATCAGGAAGGGGTGGGATAAGATCAAAACTTTTACCAACAAGATACTCTGAAGTTCAGATGAGCCATCAGCTTTTAAACCACAGCCTGAGTAAGGCAAGGTGGTCACTGCAGGTTTTCAAAAACAATCCAGTTTAAACTTTATAACAGCAGCTTTAACCCCAATTACTAGCCTATACCTTGAAGGTCTTTTCAGTTTTTCTAGCTTGCTTATACTTATTGAGCTAAAAAACTCAATTTAAGTCATTTTTCCATACCAGCCATAGTCAAAACCTGTAGGTACCTTAACAATTCAGCTTTTAAGGGCAGATAGCAGGGTTTTGACTCAGACACTAAAAATGTTCATGGCAAGTATCAGTACAGTCACTATTTTGTCACAGAGGCTTTGCTTGGAACATCTACCAGAAATTATACCAGTAGCTCCTGCTGCAGCCTCCCACTGAGCCTTTCTGACAGTCACGACAAGAAACTGCTGACACAAAGTCCAGTGATGGGTTAAGAGTTGAGGACAGAGCAAACTTGCCCTGGACACTGTACTGTCCAAGGAACGTGGCACTATCCCTTCTTTTGCCTCCACAAGGAAATTGTTCTTTGGGGAATGAGGATTGCTGCACAGGCTGCAATTATTTACAGGCTACAATTCCAGAGGTACCAGCACCTACTGCTGGGCTCTCCTTCTACCTCAGGGCAGCAAAGCTTTCTATGGCAGTGCTGACATATTTTTTCTGAGTTACCACTGGCTTTAAACATGCCAGTAACAGGCTACAGAAACTCCAACTTTTGTCAAAGTTCTACCTTCCACTTCTAGGCACTGAATTTAAAGCTAGGGCTAAGAACAGGACCCAGTTCTCTGGTCATACTCACTTCAACTTCAGTTCTGTACGAGTGCCCAGATCTGAGGAGAGCTGCTGAATGAGGGAGAGCAGCACAGGCTGGGACAGTGGGCATGGATGCTGTCCAAATACTTGCTGAGTATCCACAGTCTCACAGACATAGAGAACCAGGTTCAGATCAGCTGCTGTTAGAGCCTGCAAGGAAGACACAGCTAGAAATGCACAGGAACCAACAGGCAGGTGAGGGACACAGGACAGAGTGACAGCTCTGGGATGCTCAGTGGCTCAACAGCCTCCTCTGGGAGCAAAAATCTCTGCACCTCTGCTGCACAGGCCAGCAGGGCCACCTTTAGGCTCCTGCTCTATGCCCTGAGGACACCTGTGTCTGTTCCAAGCTGAACAGAGCACAGCCACAGAGAGGAGCAGGTTACTGTCAGCAGCATGGAGCAGGGCCAGCACTGCTATCACTCCCAGAAGAGTTTGTCTACAGCAGCTCAAAGGGATCTGCCTGCATGCTCAAAGTCACAGGCAAGGTCAGGCCCCAGCTGGTGGATGTACCTGGAGAGGTACATCCTGGTGTGTGCCAAGTGTCAGTGCCAATGGCAGAACACACTGGAGCACTGACACTGTCGTGGCAGGACATGGGCAGGGATGAAGGAACTCAACTGCTACCAAATCATGGAACCTGCATGGCTCTGGCTCCACCTGCATGAGAACAACTGCACCCCTCAAGCACTCCACTGCCACGGGTCTTTTCAGTCAACTCCTGTGTAAGCTGTTGTGAGATCACGTGCCCACCCCAAGGAGCCCTTTTTTCCCTCTCAGTCCCCAACAAGCAGTGGATGACTACCAGGAAAACTGGGTACCTGCTGGAAAGCCTGGTTGAGGTGTCCCTGCTGGAGCAGCTGAAGGATGTGAGTCTGCTGGGACTGGAAGTCCATGTGAGTGGAGGGGATGGGTGTCCCGGCTGCCGAGCGCATGGCTTGGACAATGCTGGAGGTGACAGCTGCCTGCTGCTCCTTCATGGCCAGGCTCACCTCTCCTTTAATGACTCTCTGCACCTGGGCCAAAATAGACTCCTGCATGCTGAAAAAAACAAAACAGAACCCATGGCACCTCTGAGAATGAAGAGCCCAGGGATAACACTGCACAAAGCTTATACCAGTGAGAACACACAGGCTGCTTTGCTTTCTGTAGTGGGACTCCCTAAGGGTTCATACAAACAGATCTGAGGCACAGGCAACTCTGTGGCCAACACCACAACATCCCAGGGTGCACTTGGAAGATGCTGGGATTCTGTGCAGGAAAGTGACATTTCAGGGAACTATGTCTCTCATCAAACAGTGTTTTAAATCTTTAATGTCTCTGGCTTACAAGCAAGGAGACTAAGCTGTGGGGTTATCCCCAAATGGGGCCAGCTTCCTGCAGGAGATCTGTCAGATGCAGCTCCTCATGTGCAGATGACACCTTTAGAATGAGAACACACTTACACTGTGCCTGTGGCTTCTCCACACAAGAGGATTTCACAGTGCAGACTCTGCTGCTCTGTGTGACACCTCTTCCCTCAAGGGCTGGATTCTCCCCTCTCACAAAGGGTATAAAGCATCAAACCTGCTCTACCACAGACAGAAAAGCAGGGCTTCCTTGGGAACAAGCACAGCCCATGCAACAAGACCAGGATTTAGCCTGTGGCCTTCCTGGCAACTCTGGCCTGCACTGAAGACCCCAGTGTGTTCTGACATTTGTTCTAAAATAGACAGGGTTGTTCTGCCCCACAGGTGACCACCAGCCAATCCCAATGCCTGGCAATCTGCCACTGCCTCACAGTGTGAATGTGCTGGAGGCACTGCTGGGATCCCATCCTGAAATCAGGAGGGCAAAGCACAAACTGCTGCAGAGCAGCTGTGGGGAGAGAGAGCAGCCTGTAGAAACTGTATGCCTGAGGACACTGAGTAAAGACAAGACTCCTCTGAAATGATCTTCAGGAAGTGCTCAGATTTGGGTCTGCTTAGTGGTGCCTTGGATCCTTCTGTTCTCCACTGTGCACATGGGACCTGGAGAAAAGCAGGCCCTGAGCTTCCCAACAGAGCTGGGAAACCTTCTGCGAGCAACAGCCACCAGCCCACTTGCTTTGCCACGGTGCAGGGCCAACAAGCAGCCCTAGAGCACTCCTGGCTCGCTGTCCACCTCAGTGGCACCTCTGTCCCAACTCACTTGCCCACGATGAGGTGGAGCTGGTGCTGCAGCTCGGCATGCACGCTGGCGGTGACGCTGGAGGCCAGCTGCTCCGTGCTGCTCTGCAGGGCGCCCAGCAGCTGCCGCAGCTGCCCCAGCAGCGGCTCCCGCACCTCCTGCTCACGCACCTTCTTGTTCTTCAGGTGAGCCTCCAGCTGCTGGATATCTGCAACAGGCACAGAGGGAGAGGTTTGAGCCACGTGTATCTGTGGGGATGATCAGGGCAGGAATCCAGCTGGCAGGCTCTGACTCCAACTGCTGAGCCCGTGTACGAGCACAGGACAGAGGAGAAGCACAAGCCTTGTTTTGGACCATATTATATCAAACTAGAAACCCATCTTCCAGTGTCCCCATCACACAGCAACAAACCCACCAGTTCTCCTAAAACAGACTTCTACAGGCACTGCTTGTTCAGGGGACATAAATGCAAGAGTGAGGGTGTTTTATTTCATATGTAGTGGGAATTGGGATCTGCATTAGTTCAATGCTCATGAAGAAAGAGTGGAAACTTTTCTGACAAGAAAGAAATCATGTCTCCAAAGGTTTAAAACCTGTATTTTAAAATATCTTAGGAACTTGCCTGATCAAAAGGGAGAAGAATGTAAGCTCTCGTATTTGTGGGAGACTTGTGTGGAAGAGGAAGGGTGCAAAATAAACAGCAGCTGGAGACACCCTGCAGATTTATGGCCAAGTCACTGTGCTAGCACTGGGCCACATTCAGGCCCTCTCAGAAACCAGCTCTGCCCAGCCTCCCCAAAGGCCAAGGATCTGCATCCCAAGCCCAAGAACAGGAATGATCTTCTGCAGTGCATGAGTATATAGCTTTCCTTACTTAAGGATATGCTCTATTTCAAACACTGTTCACTCACTATTTAACCTCTGGTCACCCTGGTACCATTCTCTAAACCTTCTCCAATCCATTACTCCTCTGAGAGGAGGAGGGCCTACTGCAGGACTGCTACCCTCTCCATTCATCATGTTCCTGACACCAGGATGGGATAATCCTGCAGCTGGGCTTTTCCTACTCAATAGATGAAGTCACAGATTCCCAGAACACAGCTGAGTGTTTTGCTATGTGGGCTACAAAGACCAGAAGTGAATCTGTACTCTTATAGCACCACCCACAAAAACCTCCCCACTTTTGTTTCCCAAATATGAAATAGAACACATGGAAGGGCTAAGAGGTTAAACACTCACCAGTGAAACTCTGAAAGGCAAAACCATAAGGCCAATGTGTTGCTAGCCACTAATGCAAACAGTGCAGAGAAGAATTGAAGAAGAAAACCTACTCACATTCCTGTGTGCCCTGCTTGAAGGTGTCATTGATTTGCTGGAACATGGACTGGCAGCTCTTCTCAAAGGCTGGCAGCACGACGCTCTGGAAGGCCTCCCTGTAGGCTGACTGGATGGGTCCCTGCAGAGTGTCAGCTGTGGCCCTCACAACACTGTCTGTAAGGTTCTTACAAGCACACACAGAAGATTCCACAAAATTAACTACAGTCTGCTCCAGGACTAAGGGTGTGAGCAAACACCAGGTCCCTGCCACACACACACACACCAGGTAAGGACAGCCCAGTGTCCAAGGCTGTTCCCTTGGCTCTTCCCACTGGCCAGGCTGCACTGTGACTCCAGCAGGCACAACTCTGCTTGCTCAGGGGCTGCCCAATACCAGCACCACTTCTGCTCTAGAGCAAGGGAAGGTGGCACAGCAGCTTTCCCCTTCTCCTCCTTCCTTCCCAAAAAAACCCATAATTTCCTGCCAAGGTAAGTAAGCAGCCTGTGCCCCCTAAATAATGTAGATATGGAGAACAGAATGCAGCCAGTCAAATGTTTGCCACTTGACTGAGCTGGCCCTAGAAGTCACTGCTGTGGTGAGAATTTCTACTCTAGTAGAAGGTGAACAACTTGGTAAATAAAAAAAGTGTTAATGAGGCAAAGCGGGCAGGGGAGCATGCAAAGAGCTTGTCCTTGTAATGAGACCATGAAAAAGCTTTGACTACTGGCAGCTAAACTGGCATTACCTAGAGACAGAGGTGAGGGGAAAAGGCCTAAGAAGTTGCTACCCAACTCAGTGTGCCCTGGAAAAGCTCCTCTGGTATTCCTTACCTTTGATTTCACTAGCTTGGTAATATTCTCTTTCAGTGTCCCCTCAACAGCAGTGAGCTTGGTAGCAATAGTATTACTGAGCTGGCTGACCGTAGGGTCCATGCTCTTGGAAATGCCTAGGCATAACAAAAACAGGACAAAAAAGCAGATTTAAGCCTAAAGTGACACTTCAAAGCCCAGAAAAGAAAATGGAATCAAATGATTCTTGGATATGACTCAGCAAGGGACAATGATCACAAACTGTGCTTGGGGAACTAAGGTTGGACATTTGAAGAAAGTCTTTGCTAGGAAGGTGGTACAGCTCTGGAAGTCAGCAGAAGTTGTGGAACTGCCAGGCTTGAGAGTTTTTAAGAGTTGGCGTGAGAAAGTCATAGCTGACCTGACCCAGAATAGCAGATAGCCCTGCCTTAGGCAGCTACTGGCTGCAGGCTTTCCCACCTGCAGTTTTTGGAACACTTCCTTACATGCATGGTGCCAGTGCATTGAGAAAGGGCAAAGACAACTTCAAGCGTGTTCCAGTCAAGTCTCAGCATTTCCAAATTCATCTTTCACCTTCCTCCACTGAACAGACTCCAAAGACTTTAGAGATTATTATGGCAGGTCAGACCACACTCTCTGGAAAGGCATTCCCTCTGGGAGCCTCACACCGCTCATAAACCACAGCCCCTCTTCTCAGATTACACTGGGGCCCACAGCAGCCTGCTGTGCACACAGACTGGTGCTCACACAACCCAACTCCTGCTTCACACAGCACCAGCACCTCCCCAGTGTGCTTTTGATCCCAATGGAGCTCCCTGCAGGGCTCCAGCTCCCAGCCACACTCACACTGGGGCACTGTTTTCTTCATCTCCTCGCGGATGGTCCTCTCCAGGCGGTTACACACGGCCGTGGACAGCGACTGTGAGAGCTGCTGGGACAGCTGCTCCTGGAGCTGCCCATTGCGCTGCTGCCCCTCCAGCAGCACCCGCTCCAGCCTCCTCTCTGATGAGACCTGGGGTCAAGGAGCACAACAACACATCTCCTGTCCACCCACAGCACCCCTGTCCACAAAGATGGATGGCAGCCTCACCTCCAGAGGTTCAGTGAGAGCAAACGTGCAGCTCTCAGTGTCTTCCTGAAACAGGGTGATCTTAAACAATTGATATGGGAGAGAAAAGAGCTTTGGAAGGTAAGAAAGGAAAGTCAGACAGCTCAAGTAATCTGGACAGTTCTGTTTCCTACATACTGTGGTTAACTTGGTGTCCCATTAGCAGCTCAGCCCCAGCCACTCACTCACTCCTCTGCAGCAGGATGGGGGAGAGCTGCTAGGGTAAAAGTGAGCAAGCTCATAGGTTCAGGTAAAGTTTAAGAGGTAAAGCAAATGCTGCACATGCCAACCAAACAAAATAAGGAATTCATTTAGTACATCCCATCAGTGAGCAGGTGTTCAGCCATTCCCAGGAAAGCAGGGCTCCCTCATGCCTAACAGTGACTGGGGAGGACAAACACCATCAATCCAAGTGTTCCCTCTTCCTCCTCCTTTCCCCAGCCTTTACTGCTGAGCACAGCATCACACAGTGAGGGGCACCCCTTTGGTCACTGGGGTCAGCTGTCCTGGCTCTGTCTCATCCCAACTTTTGATCACCTCCAGCCTCTGCCTGGTGGAGCAGTGTGAGAAACAGAGAAGGTCCTGACAGGGCTTAGAAAAAGCAAAACCAGCAAAAACATCAGTGTGTTATCAGCATTGTTTTGGTCACAAATCCAAAACATAACACACATGAGCTGCTGTGAAGAAAATTAGTTCCATCTGAGCCAAAACCAGGACACCAGAAACCATCAAGTCCAATATCCATAAACAGCAAGATGGTGAAAATATTTCTATAGGATAGAATTAGTCTACAGTGATACAGTGATGGGAGCAAATCCAGGCTTCAGGCCACTCACACCTGATGAAACAAGCAACCTCTCTGAAGCAACCAACACACAAACACATCTTAAACAAACTAACACCTCAAACTCCAACAAAGCAAACAATGAAATGACAATTCAGCTGCTGACAAAATTCAGTCCATGCATAAAGTTGTGGAGAAAGGAAAAATTATTCTAGTATTACAATACAACTCTGGACACTGAAATTCAGTAGAAAGGTATCTAAATTATCTGTGAATATCAGACTGATGGTCACAAAAGGAAAATCTGAGACTAATTAATAGAGAAAGCTATTGTCATAGAAGTTAGGAGTGGTTTCAGGCTGGAGCTGCTCAGTTTGGGGAACATAATCAAATTCAGTGCAGCAAATGTACACAGGAACCAATAATTCATAATACAATACAAATAATTGGATACCAGGTTTGAAAGCAGCAAAAGAAAATACTTCTCAGAAAACACCTAAGGGACCTGTAGACCAGCATATGAACAAATGTGGACAAACAAGATAATTCTATATCCAGCTATGCAGTATGGCAGCCAGATGCTGCTTCTGGTGCAAGTACTGACTTGCCTTAAGGAGGAAAGGAAGGAAAGGATCAGCCCATGATTACTCTTGTGCAACTGGCCACTGCCTGAGGTGGGACAATGTACCAAGTGCACCTCTGGTCTACACCAGAACTGCAGCACTTATAGCTCAATGGGTAACTAAGATTTAGTGGCACAGAGAAAGTGTCAGTTCTGGTCTATTTCTGAGTTTCTTGCCCTGAGGAAGGGCCTGAGAGGAACTGAAGTAGTGACACTGCAGCCAGGCAACTGTACTGCACCTACAGCCCCACGCTCCCACATCCTTGACATTCCTGAGCCTTCCTCACACCTGCAGTCTGCCCTCAACACCTGCAGACAAGGATACGCTCGTGCTCGTGCTGGGAGTCGATGACCCTCTCCATGTGGCCCATGAGGGAGCTCTGGATGGCGTCGAGGTGATCCGTGAGCCTCTGCAGCAGCTCCACCTGCGTCTGCCGCAGCTCCAAGAGCTCGCGCTGCTGGCTCCTCAGGATGCACATCACCTCCTCCTGGAACTCTGCTGTCACCTGCATGTGCAGAGGACAAGCACTCATTTCTAACAGGACTGGAGGTCAGCTCAGTTTCTGCTCAGTATTGAGTCAAGCCCTGTGCCTGGAAGTGAAGTGTAACCCACAATGCAGCAAACAGGACCAGTTTAGTGCCTGCTCCCAAGAACTGCTGTGCCAAGGAATAAACAGATAAAACAAAGTTCCTGCATGGAATTAAAAAATGGTTGCTTAGAATATCAACTGGTTAGATACAACACACCCTTCAAAACAGATTTTATTCACTTTTGGCCAGGTACTGAGAGTGTTGATGCCTACAAATGTAAACAATGAACTCAAACACTCACAAAAGAGCTGTGCAATCAGTACACTAAGGAGGCTTCTTTAGAACACTTTTTCAGATCTTTCATTTATTTGAGAACACCAAACAACTGGCCAAGTATAAATTTTTATGTTGTCACTTCACTGCTCGAAATAGTTCAAGGAGTGTGAGGACAGATCCTTAAGGGGAAGGAACAAGGAGACCCACACATCAAGGCCAATCCCCCTGTGACCCTTTCTTTGACAGGAACAGCTTATCCTGCTGCAGACAGAGGCAAGTATGAGAAAGAAATCATCAGTCTGGAGAGCACAGAGCTCCTTCTCTGCTGCATGTCAGCACTGAGCAATTCCAAGCCCCAGTGCAGCCCCCTCTCAACCTGCTAGGGCATGACCCATGATACTTCAAGGAACTGGAATGAACTTTCTCTCAGGTTTTCCCTAGTAAGATATGAAGCATCATGAAGAGCAGCTCTGACTCACCTGGTTGTTAGATGATCTTGGTGATTGGTTCATGTCCCTGGAAATAAACAGAGAAAGAGTAGTAACCCAGTTATGTCAATTAACTCCTCTTATTATCCAAGTCTTCTGCCAAAACAGATCACATGTTTCATGGTTGCTTTAGATTTTACACTCCAGCTCATTACTCTAGTTTGCCTTGTGTAACATGGAGAATGATGGGAAGGTGATGAAATCCCAGTCCTTACAGCACTATTACACTTTCATTTGCACTGTTCACAGACCCTGAAATTCCTTACAGACTGGTCCCTTTGCAGGGAAGAGACCTGAACCAAGTGTTATTGAGGACTATTACAAAGTGCACTCCACACTGCTTTTACAGTTTTGTCCAAATTTGAAGCCAGGGAAGACCCAAACAAAAAACAAGTATTCATTTGCTAAAATTTAGAATGAATGAGCACTAATCATCTAGTGCAATTCCAGCTCTCAAGGTGAAGAAACTAGAGATACACTCCAGCTCACACAGCAGAATAAAGAAAAACCCTGAACTGATCCACTAATACTGCATGTCTCCATCAAAGCCACAGATCAGTGAAGAAAAGTAAACACTTTTAGTTCCCAGACAATATCCACTCTGCAACTTCAAAAGGACTGAGACAGAAAAAGTGAAAGTAATTTCAGAGGCCAAGAGCTTCTGGGTGTTACTGTGCAGGACCACAGCCAGAATTAAATGTCACAGCCCCTCTTTGTTGTGATCTGCACAGCCAGAGATCCAAATCATGGAGCTATGGGAACACAAGAAGAGGAGGGAGCCCTGTGCAGAAGCTCTGCTGCTCTCCTCACACTGATGCAGACAGATTTGTCTAACCTGCCATGGTCAGACCTTTCCAGTCACCAATTTTCACTTACAGGATATTGATACAGGCATGTTTAGAAAAACACAGAAGCAGCAAGCAGGTAACAAATGAGATATCGCTGAACAAGGGCACTGTGCTGCTGTTCAGAAGCCAATTAAAAAGGGAGGCATTGTGACACTCATAGCATCACAGTTTCAATGAAGCCTTCACTGAAACCAGTGAAAGGGCCCAGTGTCCCCTCACAATGTGTAATTTACCTCCCATACATTCTTCCCAAGCCCAGGCTGTATTTTGGATTTTGAGTCCCAGCTGGAGACAGTGCAGAACTATTCCCATACCCGAGTGCCAGTCAGTGTCTGAGTGAGCAGCAATGCCTTCTGTGGGGCTCCTGCCCTCTGCCAACAGGGTGATGAGGGCTGGGAGCTTGGCTGCTGCCTCAGACCCCAATGGCTGCAGGAGGCTGTGCCCTGCCCAGCTGGTGCTGAGCCTGCTGTGCCCTGGCCAGCCCAGCATACCCATCATCCTTCTTGCCCTTCCTCTTCAGCTTTGGGGAGGCCCGGGGGGATGCTTTGACTTTCCAGTCCTTCACAGGCAGCCTCTGTGCTGATGCCTTGGCACCAAATCCACCTGATGTAGAAGCCAAGCTTGCAACTTCATCATCGTGGTCACTGTGAAGGGACAGCAAGGGAGAGGACATCACTCACCACACTGGACTGGGATGGATTCACACAGATCTTCACCCACACATGGCCAGAGTCAGCTACGGACACCCACACCTAACCTTTTTTCACAGTCACCTCAGAGCTCAGAACAGGCTGCTCTGCTTTGATCCAGGTCTGCTCAGGCTGAGCTCCAGTGCTGTGCAGCAAGGCTTGGAGGGTCCCTGCATTAGGGACAGCAGGGCCCAGGCAGCTGTAAAGCTGTAGGGAGGTGCTGTGTAAACACATCCCTACAGCTTTACAGACAGCAAGCACTGGACACAGAACACATTTCAACAACAGAGGAGGATCAGGTGAGCCTAAGGTGTCTGTGATCCTCAGTACCTTGGAGACTTTCCCCTGCTGAGCAGCCTTCAATACAGACTGCAGGTTTCAGTCTGAATTTATGTGTGGATTGTGGACAATCCTCAGCTGTCAAACAGGGCAGAGCTTGTCAGGCACACAGAATGTGCCCACAGAACTTCAGAGGGACTTACCAGGGAGGAAAGATGTCAGAAGCAAGAAACTTTACTCCTGAGGTACCCTTGCTACCTTATACAAGGCAAAATATTTTAGAAACTGATCTCTTAATAGGTTTTTATTGGTAATTAAACCAATGCTTTTAGAAGCAGCACAATCAAACCTTTCCCTACAGAGAATAAACTGGAGAGGGCCCAGAGGCCAATCTTGAGATGAGCTGAAGTCACCAGAACATGAGGAAAGCTGGGCTGCAAACCCACATTAAGTCAGGAGACAAAGCAGAGACATTCACCCCACATGTGAAGGCTGGCTGGGGACAGAGGCACAAATGCAGCCTGAGCTGAGTCCATGCAGGGTGAGAGAGGGGGCTGAGCACTCTGGTACCTTTGCTCTGCACTGGCATCCTGGCTGTCATGCTGCAGAAGGTGGTAGCTGTGTCGATGGTAGGAAGAACTCTTGTGCTTTTCTTCAACCTCATCCCTTGGGCTAGAGAGGGGAAAAAAGAAAATGCCATCACAAAAGTCTCTTTCAGCTTGGATATTCACTCTCTCCATGTCTCATGAGAGATCCTGATAAGAAGTCTGTAACAAAAATCACCCCACACTGATCCCACAGATCCAGGAAGTGGCAGTGCTGTGTAGAAGCACTAAATACTTGAACTGGTCCATGTGCTTTTCTGGGGCCTCAAAAGGGGAGAAGCAGCTCAGCTATGCTTGAAGTAGATTTCCAAGAATTACCTCCCAACAGACACTCATACAAGAGAGGTAAGCCACTACTCAAACCTGGCACACACTTCCATGAACCTTGGGTTTGTTCTTCCTCATTTAATACTGATCACTGAAGCAAAAATCATCAGTGCTTCTTAGTTCCTCAAAGTGTCTGAGGAAGTGTGTGAACTTGATGGGTCAGCTCTAACAGACAGGATTGTAACAGTGCATCCAGTCTGAGTATCACAATGATTTTGAGAGCAAACTGCACGTGCTTCTGGGCTGCCAATTAGGTCTGCCTGAATGCAGCTTGCAGGAAGGACCTTACACAGAAGTGAGCACTGGTGAAATCTCTCACAGTCAGAGATAGCTGATCTGGTATTCTTATAGAAGACATCCAGAAGAATTCAAAGACAGAGTGGGATTGAGGGGAGTTGCAAACTCCTACAAATGTATTTTCTCAAGTTCATATTATGAGTAAAAGAAAAAATATTGTGTAGAAACACAGTCTTAATGTCCTCCCAGAGGCATCAGATGGGACTGTTTCCTGAAACAACATCCTCAGCTGTGGAGGCACAAGGTGAGGCCTTTCTTTGCAACTCTGATGAGTGAACAGTCCAGGATTATCTGAGGGACAACACTGTCCCTCTCAGCCTTCCAGTCCTGAAAATGAAGGTGTTTGCAGGTTCACATGGTACATGTAGCCCCAGCCTAAGTGGAATCTGAAGATGCAAGATGCCTCTTTCTGTTCTCATCCTGCTACAGGAGAGGGACACTAGAAACCCAGCACTGCTCCAGCATGACAGATTGCTCCTTCTAAGCAGCCTAAGTGATGCTGCACCATCCCTCATTCCTGCTCCATTGCCATTTATTTTTTGACTGCTAAAGTACTTAATGTATTTGTAACACTAGCTGCATAGAAGCAGTCCTAAAAGAGAGACATACAAGCAAACCTGACAGTTATTTTGTCAATTGATTCAACAAAAGCCTGCCTCACTTGGGGTAGAATGTAGCTTGTAGTGGTTTGATTTCCAGAGCACACAAAAAAAAATCTCTAGTCTCCATGTGAACATGAAGGCCAACAAAGAAGACTTTTCACCTTCTGAACAGAGATCATTTATGCTGCAAAGGGTATCAGAGAGCAAAAGTGGTCAGAGGTGGCCTAGGAAGTTCAGGACACAGCACACAGGAAGGCTGACTCATCAGATCCTTCAAGGGAAAGAGGGATGGAGAACTGTTCTAGGTTAATCACAACATAAGAGGTTTTCACCAAGCTGCCAACTTGGCAATGCAAACAAACTGCCCCGTGCCAGACAAACCCAAGGATTACCTGTCTGCCATGCTGTTCCTGGTTTCCCGGGTTATGTCAGGAGCCGCCGGCCACGGCTGACTCACAACACTGTCAGAAGATGCATTTTCCTGAGTTAAAGCAGTCTCCAGCAATGATGGAGCATTCAGTCTGTCCACCTCCACTGGAGGCATGTCCAAAGAGTGGTGGCTGTGCTCGGAGTTGTGGCGGTTCCTGGGGGACAGCAGGTGCAGGGCGGAGGCGGCGGAGGCCATGCTGTCCGCGTGGTGCCCGGGCTCCAGCGCCTCCCCGGGCAGCGCGGGCGCCGCCGCCGCGAAGCTGCGCTGCAGCGTCTCGGAAGCAATCTCTGGGATATCCTGGGACATGGCTGTGGAAGCAGAGGAAATGACGTCTGGGGAGCGCTCGCGGGTGGGAGAAGCCTGGGGCACCACCAAGGGCTCCACTTCCTGCAGTTCCAGGGCTAGAGAGGAGTTTCCTGGTGCCACCTACAAACAGAAATCAAACAAGAGGCTTTAGGATAAGACACTCCAAGAACTCCTGGTGCCTTGCACTAACTGCCTCTGGAAACAGCCTGCTGTATCCTTTCCTCATGGGATTCCTTGGCTCCCACTCCACCAGATGGATAACAGTCCCAGCACTTGTAGTGGACTCTCAGCCGGGCTAACAACACACTTAAGCCAATGCTAGTTTAAACTCCCTTTCAAAAGAAAATGTAACACTAATTCTAACCCCCTTCTCTGCTCCAGACTCCCTTCTCTTTGAAGGAGAACACTAGTTTTAACACTGAACATCTTGTTTCAATTTCAAGCTTTGGTCATGGTCTGTTCTACACTACACCTGGAAATTAAAATTTAGGGATAGGAAATCATGATTTCAGACTCATCAGAACAACAGCAGGAATAAGCCTTTCCAGGTAGGACTGTCTCTTAACACAAAGGCTGACCAGTTCCAGCCACTGGGATGGTGACAGCACAAGCTAGAGCTGTCCCTCCATTGCTGTATCTGTAGCTGTACTGCAGCTATCTACGGCTGTATCTCTCTTTCAGAGACACAAATTCCACCAATGTGGCTGAGTAAACTGGACTGCACATGTGTGCCAGCAGCTGTTTTCCAAAGGGCACACACTGTCCCTGTTAACATCCAAATAAATGTAATTTCATAGAATCCTAGAAAGGTTTGGGTTGAAAAGGACCTTAAAGCTCACCTTGTTCCAACTCCACTGCCATGGGCAGGGACACTTTCCACTAGACCAGGTTGCTCAATGCCCCATCCAATCTGGCCTTGGACACTTCCAGGGATTGGGAATCCACAACTTTCCTGGGAAGTCTATGCCAGTGCCTTACCACCCCCTGAAAAAATTTCCCCCTAACATCTAAAATAAGCCTCCCCTCTTCTAGTTTAAAATCATTCTCCCATGCCCTATCCCTGTCTGCCCATGTAAAAAGTCACTCTCTAAAGCACTAAAAGGCCACTCTGCTCCTCAGAGCCTTTTGTTCTCCAGGCTGAGCAATTTCAGCTTGTAGAGACCCATAGAGAGGTTCCTTGGCCCATGAGAAGGAAGGGAGCAGCATTTGGAGCCTTACTGGAACAGGTGCCTTTGGTGTAAGCTTGTCAGGGAGGCCTGGGATAAGAACAGAGTGACTCCTGGGACTGGTCTGGAGACTGCTGCTGCTGCTGCTCAGCGTGAGGCTGGTGTCCAGCTGCATCTTGGGGCTCACTGTCAAGTCTTCTGAAGCTCTGCAGAAAAAGACACCAGCAAATCAAGCAGCCCAAATAAATGATTGATCTGTATCAAACACTCGAGCTGAGGAGATGGGGTACAAAGATCAGTGGAGGAGCCCTTGCTCTTTCCACCATGGTCAGCTACTAGTCCCTGTACAGGTCAGAGAGATACCAGGTGGAAATAACAAAAAGAGAAAAAAAAGGGCCATTGCAATCTTTTTAGAATTTGAGGGGTCAGTGAGAGAAGGGACCAATTGTATCTCCAGTGGGCACTGTACAGAGTACAGGGAGAAACACAACACTATGAGATGAGTCTCTCTCCTTTTCCCAACCCCCAGAAGTGAAGTTCTCCCCTGTTAAGCAGCCCAACCCACTGTCACACTGTAAGATTTTCCTACCAGTCCTAATTCTCTCCCTGTCCTTGGTGGCTGCAGAGTTCTCTTACCTGCAAACAATGGCCCTTTGGGAAAAGCATGGAGAGCAACAAAACTGAGCTGCAATAACAGAATCCCTATGAGGTACACATAAAACACTCTTGTTGGCCTCTAGATGACAACAGACACGTTCCAAGCTGCAACAGGGATGGAAACAGCTGCCTATACAGGGATGTTGGGACTCAGGCCAGTTTCTAACTCTGGTTACAATCTCCACTCCTGCAAGACATGCTACAGCTCTGTGCTATCCCAAAGGCCTGTGTCAGTTCAGCTGCAAATGAATTATTTAACCCATGTGCTGCTCACCTGGGCAGAGAGGCATCCGTGACAGAAGTGCTGCTCATGGCTGTGACTGCAGTCAGGGAGCTGACACTGCTGCCTGGAGAGACAGCAATCTGCAAGGAAACACAGCAGTCAGGAGGGCACAGAGGCCAACAACACAACTCAGCCTGAGGAAGAGACTCCTAGAGAGTCTCTGGTGAAGAGGGAATAGAAAACATCCCCACAGGTTGGGTTGTTCTGCCAAGGTGCTCAGGTGCTGGACAAAGACAAATCACAAAACATCCCCATCATATGGCTGCTTTTACTGGGGAACTGCTGTCCCCAAAGTGACCTCACCAGTGCAGAGGCAGAGGGTTTATGGCAGAGAGTGGGGTACTCCAAAGGGGTCTCACAAGTCTGAACAGTTCCAACAGTCCCCTGATCATTTCAGATCTGCACCCCCACAGGACCCCATCAGCAGGATGTGCAGAAGTGGAATCTTTTCTTCCATTACAGTTATATCATATCCCCAAACAACATGTGCAAACCAGTAACAGCAGTCTCGCAGCTTAGATACAGTTATTTAGCAAACCCATATTTCTACAAAGCACACCTACATCAGTGGTTTTGCAGTTAAACACAGCACTTACAATACAAGCTTAGGCCAGCTTAGCATTTTAGATGTGCCAACAGGGCCCTGCTCAGTCTGGCTACATGCAGAGTTTCCTGTGTGCTCTGCATTAAGCTAGCAAAGCTTATCATAGTCATTACAGCTGAAAAGGGTGTCCAAACGTACCAAAATCCACCCCCATCCCTTACATCACCTTAAAAGATCTCTGATTACCTGCTGAAGAGAAGTACTTGGTGTCATGAATGCATCTGGAGTCATCAGCTTGGGCTTGGCATCACTGGACAGGGACAGGAAATCTGCTGGCACGGGCAGATCGGCGATGCGCCGCAGGTCCGGCTGGGAGCCGTGCACAGACTCCTTCTCAGAGCCCAGCCCCTCCGTGCCCAGGTCAGCCATGTGGTCTGGAAAGGCTTCCAGGGAGAGGTACAAATCAGTCTGGAACTTCCCTCCAAAACTAAAGCTCTAATTCCATGAAGTATAAACTTGTGCCATTGCATGCCGTGCTTGATTCCAAGAAGAACAAGCAAAAACCCTGCAAGATCCCAGTCAAAGCTTAGAGCAATGCAAATCCTGTGTTATGCTTTCTCTTTGTATGCCAGACTGGATTTTATCAGGCTTTGATAATAAAATGTCCAAGCTTCCTTTCTTCCCTAAAAGCAAGGCCAGTTGAACTGCCACATCCCAGAATCGTGAATGAGCTGAAAGAGCTCATCACAAACAGCCCAGCCCCCTCTACTCCCACAGCTCTGCTGTCACTCTGATCTCTTCCACCTGACAAGAGACAAACTTCCAGTTTCTTTCACAAGTGCCAAATCACCCAGGAAGGTGAACTCAAGCATGCACAAAGCATTAGCACTCCTGGTGTAACACATCCCAAACTCCATACTCACAGGGTCTAACCAGCTTCCTGCTCCTCTGCTACTCCATATTCAGAACCCTTTATGCAATGACACCACTGCAGTACAAAGAGATACCCAAAACTCTTCTGCTCTCCTCACCAATAACCTTTAAAGGCTCAGTAACACTAAAAACCAATTTAACACACATGCTCACCAAATTCTTCATGAGAGCCATGGGCAGGCATGGAAGCACTTGTGTCAGGGCTGTGAAGAGGCTGGAATCTGATCTGCACATCCTGTAGGGCCCTAGAAAGAAACAAGCATCTCTGATCAGCTTAGGAAACACCAGAAGACTTAAGGCATCATTAAGGCTCAGAAGATTTCACTGAACTAATTCCCTTGGAAAATGCTTCAGTGTTTTCTGCCTGTCACAGAAGCAACAGAAGCTGATCCTCACTCAGCCGTGTCACCCAGTTCTGCCACCCAGGGTATCTGAGATGTTTCCCAGCATTTGTGTGTGAGCACAACTCTGAAATCACTCATGGAAATACAAGCTTGTCACACCATTCAGAGCTACCTCCTGTAAGGCCATACACACCACAGAAATTTCTTTGGGGCCAAGTAGCTTTTGTTATGAGCAAAAGAATTGAACCTAAATTTCTACAGGTCAGTGCAGGGCTAGGACAAACACACACAGCTGCACACACATACTCACTTGGTGTGAACACAGAAGAGTTTTATCAGCACACCTGCTGCTGATTCAACAGCCCCAGAGCCCTGAGCACCTTCTGGAAAGAGACAGAGGTAAAATATGAAGTTGCATGGAAACTACACACAAAGTACTACAAAAGCATCACAGCAGGATGAACTGACAGCAGAGAACCAGCATGATACAGATTCTCTTTATCAATGATCTGGATGGATGAAGGGATCAAGAGCACTCTCAATAACTTCGCAGACAACTCCACAGAATATCCTGAGCTGGATGGGACCCATGAGGATCACCGAGTCCAACTCCTGGCCTTGCACAGAACACCCTAAGAATCACTGCATGTGCCTGGAAGAACTGTCCAAATGCTTCTTGAACTCAGGCTCAGTGCTTCAATCACTGCCCCAGGGTACCTGTTCCTGTGCCCAACCAGCCTCTGGATGAAAAACTTTTTCCGGATATCCAACAAAAACCTCCACTGACTCAGCTTTATGCCATTTCCTTGAGTCCTGTCACTGGTCTTGTGATTGAAAAGATCAGTGCCTGTCTCTCGTGAGGATGCTGGAAGACTGCAAGGAGGTCTTCCCTCAGTCCCCTCCAGGCTGAACAGACCAAGTGACCTCAGGCACTCTCCACCCAGCTTCCACTTCACCATCCTCATGGCCCTCTTCTGGACACTCTCTAACAGCTTCGTGTCTTTTTCATATTGTGGGGCCCAAAACTGCACATGGGACTCAAGGCTGCACCACTGCAGAGCAGAGCAAGACAATCCCTTGACTGGCTGAAGATGCTGTGCACCACTTTAGGCAGGAGTGTTGATGTGCAAGGAAGGAAGGAAGGGCCTACAGAGGGGTCTGGACAGGCTGGATTGATGGGCTGAGGCCAATTGTGTGAGGTTCAACAAGGCCAAGAGCTAGGTCCTGTGCTTGGGTCACAACAACCCCCTGCAGCACCACAGGCTGAGCAGAGTGGCTGCAAAGCTGCCCAGGGGGAAAGGGCCTGTGGGTGCTGGTTGAGAGCAACTTAAAATGAGCCAGCATGTGCCAATGTGGCCATTGGCATCCTGGCCTGTTTCAGCAACAGTGCCACCAGCAGGACCAGGGCAGTGACCAGGCCACAACTTGAATCCTGTACTGCAATGCTTGACAATCCAGCTTAAGCCTGACACCCAATCAAACCTCATTGGGCACAACCTGAGGCTCTTTCCTCTTGTCTCGTTATTTGGGAGAAGTGACCAGCCTTTCATTACAAAGTCAGAACAAGCCAGGAAAGAAATCCTGACCACACAGCAGCCAAATTCTGTCACCTACCTACACCCAAGCTGTCAGTCTCCTCCTCTGCCGGGAGCACCTCGGTGTGCCGCAGCCGGCAGCGGCTCACGGCCTGGATGCCAAAGCTCAGCACCGGGTGGGTCAGGAGGAACTCTGAGATGGAGCTGAAGTAAGCCTTGCCCTCCTCCTGGTTCTGCATCAATTCCATCACATACAAGACCTGGAAATGGTAAATCAGAGCTTTCAGAGCAGAACATGCACATGTGTGGGGACTACAGAGCTGAGCATCCAAACCAGATTGGGAACAAGGGAAATAATGTGAGGAATAAAGCCTGGATCTTGAAATTTGAAATGGAACACTCAAGGGAACCACAAGCACCACACTCTAAAGGGAGTCAATGTTGATCAAGAACTCAATCCTAGCATGCCAGACACAAGTATCTCCAAATGAGAGCTTTACAAAGGGTGAGAAATAATCCTTAAGAGTCCTCAGGATTACTCAGCTGAACTGCTGCCCTTTTTCATCAAACAGTGAAATTGCTGAGTCAACTTCTGCATTTTTATCTGCTAACATGCAAATCCCAGACCTAAGCAGCAGAACCAGTCACACACCACAAGGCCAATTCTGCTTCAGCCACCATTTCCCACAGGCAGCAACAAAATGAACTACTTACTTTTCTCTGCACATCACTCAGTATCAGATACTCAGCTGAGAGGTCCAGGCAGACTTTCAGGCTGGGAGGAATATTCATGGAGCTGAATATGTCAGGAGAAAAGCTACATATACAAATAAGAGGGAGGGGGTGCAGACAGAAAGGTAGATTAGCCCAACCAGCATGATTGCTATGAAACTGCACTAATTACCAAAACTCCCACGGAACCTTAAGGAGTTTACAGCCCTATTACAGTGCAACCACCCACTAGAACAGAAACTCCTTTGCTGAAATCAATGCTGACATCAGCTAAGAAAGCAGCTGGGAGATGGCATGATAGGATCAAGTTATGGATTCTGAACATTGAAATGCAAGGTGACAGTCATTACTCAACACGTTTCACATTCACAGGAGTACAAGAGTCAATGCTGCAGATTTAAAACCAAAAATCCACCAAATCAAAATAACCCTTCCATAAGTTTTGGACCTTCTGTAGTGTGAGGTGGAAAAAGCAGCACTTGGCTCTATGTCATTTCTTCTCATTTAAAGAGGGAAAATCCAAAGTGGCCTTAAGCATGTGTGTGGTAAGAAAGGCCATGATCCACCAACAGAAAAATAAAATCAGGGAACCTAAGCTGAGTCAAGGGATGGATTAAAGCACAATTTCAATTTCTGGGCCTAGACAGCTCAACATTTAAGCCTTGGATAATTTCTTAAGCTCTATCAACATAGCAGCTTCTCAAAATTTAAACAGAAAAAGCACTAATAGGAGAAGATCCTAGATTGGTTACTGAATATCTAAAATCTCCAGAGAAGAAAACACTCAAGGTGTGCAGTTCTGTTGTGCAATCTCCTCTCATGTTACAGCTATGTCTCTGCTTTATAGAACAAGGCAAAGACAACAGATCTTGGTAACACAAATAATAAAAGTATAAACTTCCCTGGCCCTGCCTAACCTTGACCTGACCATCTGCCAGACCTGAGAGCTTCCAACAACAGGTTGGAATGGCAAAGGAGTAGAATCCATGGGACATCAGGGATCACCTTGGCAAATTCAGTCCCCTTAAATGCCAGCCTTCAGGGGCACCCAGGCACACGTACCGAACAGTCTGCAGACAGGTCCAGGACACTGTGCACCACATCTTCAGCTCTCTGTTCTGCTCGGCTCCTGTGATGAGAAACCTCCAGAAGGGAACTCTGCAGGCACAACAGATCCAAATTCTCTTAAAGACGATTCATCCTACCCAGAAAAGCTCCTCACAAGCTGCCCACAGCTGATTTTGCCCAACCATGGTTTAAAGTTCCCAGAAAATTTCTGCTCTGAGGCAGACTAGAAACCACTACACCTCTCAGAAACCTTAAGGCCACAACTGAAGAAACAATAACAATAAAAGCTGTATTTTCAGCAATGGGCAGTTGAAATCTGGAGGACTAACAGGCCATTTAAGACTGACCATGCCACAAACCTGAGAGGACTCAGGTTTTTTTAAATTCTCAATTTAGAATTCTCATTACTTTCATGAAATTGGCACTATGATTCATGTCACTTTAGGTTGTGCTTCAGAGTCTTATTTATTTCTGCATCACTAGAAAACTGATTAAGGACTTGCTCCTGCTACAAAGCCAAAATTTTGAAGTATTATTCAGTTACAAGGAACTTTCAAGGCAAGGCATTTAGAAAACAATGCTGAGCTTTAATATTTCAAGGACAGGATTGGGGACTTACTCTGGGTCTTGTTTTTTATGGTTGTCACAAAAGAGCAGGCAGGAAAGAGGTTTACCATCATGGGGTTTCCACTCATGAAGACACCTAAGAATAAATCAGAGAAAACATCCAAGTGTGAAGGGAGTGGCAAATGAGGAGGATGCTGAACACACAACTCCTTGTCCAGAAGCCACAAATGATTACTGACTTGTAGCTCTTTGCAAGTCTTATTTAAAATAAGGAGACCACACAGACAAATATTGTCACCAACAAATAAATAAAATCCCATGTTGTCATTTGGTCTGGCGTCTTAACAAAAATACAATGGAAAAAGAAGTCAGCATTGAGAAGAACAGCTCAGAGCAGCTTCCTGCATTTACACAGACAGTGCAAAAGAGTTTGACTACAGCTTGTGCAAAGCACAGAACTCCTGTTTCCAGACACAGCTCTCCGCTTTTTCCATAAGCCTGTGATATTCAGTGATGCAATTTTTTTCAGCAACAAATTACAAACACTTATGCTGTATCTTTATAATGTCCTAAGAATGACCATCACAGGTAATTCTGTATCAAGGAAATCCTCCCAGAGAAAATGCTGCTGCTCTCTGTTCCAAGATTCTTCATTTCCCAATTCTCTAGTTACCTTGGCTCATCCTGTCCCTCAATATAGATCTGCCAGAATTTTACAAAACCATCATGGCTTGCTGTGGCCAACACAGTTCCATCTGGAGAAAGTGCTCCCTCGCTCAGGCACTACACAGAGGGGGGAAAAGAGACACAGAATCGTAATTATAGCTTTTCTTACTTTACAAGAAGAAAAGGCTCTATCTTCAAGCAAGAATTTGACTAACAATCTGACAGTAGAGAAGGCCAGAGTGGATTTCTAACAGAAAATGGTAGCTTCTAACATTAAGCCTTTTAACCCTTCACAGAACAATTGACAGGCACCCTCTTTCTTCGTAATAATAAACAATCACATTTTCCAGACAGCAAATTCAAGTACAAGGGATTCTGTTGCCACTGCTCTTACTCTTATTCATGTTATAAATAGAGCTCATTTTGGTTTGGGCTCTTCTGGCTTTTACAATTATAATTTCCTCACAACTGTTTTTTTTACATCCAACTGTCCTAAGAACTGCAGTTCCTGAGACCCTATAACCCAAAGAAAACCCAAAGAACCCAGGTTTGTACCGTGCTGTGGCCTTTCACCACAATGAAGCCTTCTTTGATGTCAGGCACTTCCACTGGCCAGGAGCTGTTGTTGGTTCGGATGATGTCCAAGTCCCACACCTCTGCCTGGAAAACAAACATGCAGACACACAGGTTTATTTTTATAACCACTGGTTTGATCCAGAGAACTTCCTAGATCCTTATCTTATGGCCTGACACACCAGCCCAATGGAAGTGTGTGACACACACCTTCCCATTTCCACACAATTTGGCCATTCAATCCTGGCATTGTACACAACAGGGAATTGCTCTTGGCATTTGGAGCTGCTGCCCACCAAGCCCCTCCCTCGGGTACTGGCTCAGCCTGAACAGACAAGTGATGCCTCTGTTACAAGTGGTCCTTGGCATCTGATGGTGAGCAGAAATTCCCTTTCCATCCTCCTGAGGATGGCCCAGAGAATGATCTCTCCTGGGAAGAGAGGAACCCAACATCTTACAGAAGGATCCCCATCATGGACTAGACAGGAGCCTTTACAACTTCACTGCAAACTCAGCTCTTTCCTCCATTAAATTCTCTCCTAATGATAAGTTAGGACAATGTTTCCAAGCAGATTTTCCTTACCCTGTCCTCATGCAGCAATGCCAGGGTCTGGCTGCCCTCCTCGCCGCTCTCCTCGTTGTCGTCGGGGATGAAGGGGCACCAGATGATTCTCCGGAAGGTGTTCAGGGGGGTGTTGTCAGGCCGCTTGATGTTAACCAGGATCTCCTCTCTGATCACCAGGGTTAAGAAATGCAACATTCTGGCTCTGCTACTAATGCCCAGCAATAAACTGTTCAGGTTTGGTCTGCTGGTTTAATACTGTTAAACCTCAAGGGTTTTTGGGCCATTGATTCAAAAAGGAAGCAGGTAAAGGGATTCTGCTGAGGAAGCAGCCAAGCTAGAGTTTCTTCACTGACAGAAGAGCTCCAGCTTACAAAAGTTTATAGGTTCTCACAATTTTCTCTTGCGGGCTGCAGTGACAGGATGAGCACAACAAGGGCACACAGCCACATCTGAATGTGCAATCCATCAGACAGCTAATGATTAGATGATTTCTTAGCATTGCAACACTACCAGAGAAAGAAAAGCTACCACACTGCCCCCAGCTGAGTGCTCGAGTGCACCACCACAAATCAGGGCTTCAACTACTACCACCACCTTTGCTCCAGTTGCTTTTGAAATGATGGTGCACAATTAAAATTAAAAGGCTACACTCTGAGGTGACATGCATCAGTGTTTCCCAGAAGCACTGAGCAATCACTCCTAGCAATTAAATGAAAATATTTAGGGTAATGAACACTGAAAATAAATTTCAGGGCCACTAAAAGGATGACAGGTTTGGAAAGAAGATAGTGAGTGGATGGGACGTATTATATCCTCTTCCCAAGAGAAGTAACTGAGGAAAAGAGGTAGAACCAGACAAGACAAACCTCTGTCACACACTTGAGGTGACACTGTCCACACCCAAGCTGCTACAGACTGACACTTCTCACTGTCTACTTTGCCTGGACCAGGAGCACTGAGGTGCTCCTAGAATCTCAAGCATTGCAATATCAAGTAATGACTGTGCTGAATGCAGGTAAAAGTTGACAGATTTGATACTCTAGAAGGGGCATAACTATCAATCTTTCCCCTGCAAGCTGCTATTCTGCAAAGGCCACAAAATCAAAGGGTAATGTTGGGGTTGCATTCACATCTATCATTGCACAGAGGCTGACAGGAGGTGTATTTGGACAAGATACTGGATTTTTTCTTTATCCATGGCAAGGCGCCAGACAAAAAGGTTGCCTGCCTCGTCCAGGCAGGCCAGCTGGTTGGAGTTGAGGTGAGCAAAGGCCAGGTCTGCCACACCTCCTGTGAATCCCTTCAGCAAGGTCCGTTCTGCAGTGCTCACACTCAACACCCGCACCATGGCAGAGCCATTGCTGGCAGCTGTGAGACACACAGAGGAAACAGTCACCATTCATGTAAAAGTCACCATTCATGTCTGTGGTTTCTCTGCATAATTCCCATAAACTCCTCATAACTCTCATAAACTTCTCATAATTCCCAGGATTATCCTCATTAAATGTTGCAATTAAATGCCAGGCCTGAACCTTCATCCTGAGCTTGCCATGCTTCCAAGGCTGACCTCCAGTGACAGTGAATTAATTTTGTTTGCAATTTAATTTTCAGTTGGTTTTAATTAAATTCAATTAAATTTTCTGTTCAATTTTTCATGGAGAAAAGGAGTCACTGAGAGGCAGATAGCTCAGATACATGTTCTGTAAGGGGAAGCAAAAGGCATGAACATTCACCCTGCAGAAAGCCCTGCTTTTTGGCTTGCATGACTGAAAAGAAGATGCTTCAGAACATGAGCACACTAAGCAAAGTTTCCAGCTTCCCCTTTTCAGATAGACACCAATCCCTACAAAGTAGGCATTCTTACAGAGATCATGGTGCTTTCACTTCCTGATGCCCATGCCAGCCCTAGCACACCACTCAGCTTCCCAGTGTTGCTACACCCAAGCTTTCAAAATACTTTTTAAAGGGTGAGACATCCTTAAGCTACTCTAAAATAACCTCAGCTAGGAAAAAAAAACAAGAGCAGAGTAGCAGGTTTCATAAAGACCAGATAAACTCGTGCAAGAACTAAGAATAAAGAGACACAGACACTCTGTGCATCTATGAGAGCAGAAAGAGACACTGTAGATAAATAAGTGTTCATTTCATAGAACTCTTAAGGTTGGAAAATACCTTTAATATCATCATGTCCAACCAGCACAACCCTCATGTTCAGCACTAAACCATGTCCTCAAGTGCCATATCTATGTGGTTTTGAACCCTTCCAGGAATGGTGACTTCACCACTTCCCTGGGCAGGGCAGTTCTAATGTTTTAATTTTTCCTAATATCTAATTTAAACCTTCCCTGGCACAACTTGAGACTGTTTCCTCTCATCTTGCCACTTTCTTTCCCATATGCTGTGAAACAATCTTTCCCTGTGTTGTTCTGCTTTCCTCTCTCTATTGCACAAGGCACTGCATCTGCTCCTTGGATCCTCAAAATTTAGCTTTAAACTCAAGTCTAAATTTATGCAAGCAAATCCATCACAAACACTTCTCTGCTCAAATTATCATGGGGCTGTTTCTGTGCTTGTTTGCTGCAGAAATATTTAATTAGAGGAATATGAACATCAGCTCTCCAGTAAAACCAATGTAGTCCTTCAACTTTTCCTACATCCCCACTGAGTCCTTCTCTTCTATTTCTAACTCTCCCACATAAACTCTTCTCTCCATCATTGTTTATATTCTCTCTACAACAACACTCTGATCTGGATATTTCAAGGTATGTTTCAATTATTGCCAGTTATGTTGTTCTGATGAAAACTCTGCTTTTCTTACTGATACACAGAGCAAAGAATACAAATCACATCCAAGACAAGAAGGTAACTCACCCCTAATGGCATAAGCCAGGTAAGAGTTTGAGACAGCTATCAGATTGCCATAATAGTACTTCTGCTCCCAGTCATATCTAGCAACAGGCTGTATTTTCACCTGTTCAGAAGAAAGAAAACAAAACATGAGAATTGTCTGGAATTATCTTTTCCATCTTTGTGGTCCCTTAGTTCGCTGCATACTGAAGAACAAACTGGAACAGAAAATGGAAAAACACAAAATGGAAAATTAAGGAACAAAGTGGAAAAGGGTGAGTGGATCAAGACCAGATGTCTCTCTCCTCATCATCAGCATTTGTTCTGAGCATGGCTTAGTTCTCTGCTCAGCACCAGCTCTAATTTCAGCATATTGGTTCTTGCAGCTCTGACCTGCTGGCCAGAGCTCTCAGCAGGACTGACGCCAGCAGAACAGCCAGGGAAACCCTCCCTTCGGGTGCAGGGAGGAAACAAGCAGCAGAAAAATCATGTTTGTGGAGAAAGGACACTTCCCAGGAACCTACAGCTTAGATCATGAACTTCTGCAAATGAGAAGGTAACTCAGCCAGACCCTGGAATAACAGAAACAATCAATTACAAGATACTGGTCCAACTTCTTCTCCTTGTTAAAGTCTTTGACAAACTTCTACCTCATTACAAACTCCTATGACACAAGAAAGAAGATATTTATTTCTGTTTAAAAATATTCAAGCATGAGCTGATGTGACTAAAAAAGAGACAGACCATGCTTTCTCTTACTCCTTACCTTGTTACTCCCTCTGGCCTTACTGGTGATGCTGGAATCACTGCTGGCCACTACCTCCACATCTTTTGCTGATATCACTAAGCACGTGGAGCTGTCATCACCAGAAAGGCAGCTTTAAAAAAAAAAAAACAAAGGGGGAAAAAAAAATCAGACAGGACTCACAGGAACAGAGTATTTAACAATTTATGTTAAATTCATAATTTTAACAGCCACACAGTAGGATTTGTGTATCTAAGAGCTTGAGCTGAACAAGTTAAGACAAAACTCTTCTCAGCTGAGTCTCCCTTCCCTGTGTGTCACAGGTTTGAGAGAGTCAAACACCTGCTTTGTTCAGCCTAAAAACCTTCAGTTCATTTCACTCCAGCACAGACCTACATTTGATTCACATCCCCAGCACTGGAAGGTGTGAAGAAACCAAAACCAACCAGCTGAATCTTATCAACAAAACAGTGCACACTGCTTGTGGTTCTCATGGCATTCTCTTTCAAAACCACGACCAGAGAACCCAAGCAGAAGCTACTTCCATGAGCTCTGCAACACCTCAGGTGTTGGGGCTCCTGCTGGACATCTACAGGGGAACCACAAGTTTCAACCAGAGCCCTCATGATTTACATTCACTGTGATCTGCAATTTTCACCATGTACAGTCCTGTTTCCCTTCTCTGAACAACTCTGCAGGTATTCTTCAGTTCCTGAGATGCAAGGATGGCAGACTCCATGCATCAGCCTCACAAAAGCTACAAAAGCTCCAACCAAGAGCACTGACTCACAATTGCCACCTGAACTGAACACAAAACCCATTGTCAGACACCCAGCATGCATCTCCACGCTCCAGAGAACCGAATTTGAGCTGTTTTCTGTTCCCTCTCAGCATTCCTTTGGCAAGACTTACATGACTTGTTTGTCCTGCAGGGCTCCTAGGGAGATGCTGCGATGCACAGGCTTGGCCAGAGCAGCTCCATCCCCGCTCCCAAGGGGGTCAGGCACCAGCAGCCCATTCAGGTCCCCGTTGTAGGAATTCGATGGCCTCTGGTTCTCATTCACCGAACCTGAGGAAAAGCAACACCAGCTGTGCCCAATGTGCATTACAAATAAACAGCACTGTGTGAAATACACCACCTCCAGGTGCTTTTTGTCAGCCTCTATGGGCCTGTCAGGTAGAATACGCTGAATTAACTGGGACAAGTGTTCTACAAAAAAAATAAGAGACCTCCTATGTGATGACAAACTCACCTTCACACATCTGAGTGAAATACTTCTTTTTCCTTCACAAGCAAATCAGAGAAACTCCAAAGAACATGTTTCAAGGAACTTAACTTGGCTCAAGGAGCAAATAGCTTTAGATCAGAAAGACTAGGCTGGTAATTCAGGTTTACTGAATCAAGTGCCAGACCAAAAGGTTCTTGACAAGTCACTTCTAACCCTCAGGCTGCAGAGAGACTTCTGAAGTCCAGCAGTGCAGGCATCAGCTGCAACATTTGGAGCTGGCTGGAAACAATACATTTGTTACTTTCCAAAACCAGCTTCTGACTGTGAGACCTCAAAATCCAGGTGTTCAAGTAATTTTCCTAGGAAACTCTGCAACTGTGCATTTGAGATTCCCATTTTTTCCCTTGGTTGAACAATCACAGAGAAGTTTATAGCACTCAATTTTTGTGTAAAGCAGCCATTTGTTCAGAGCCCCAGCTGTGCTTTGAAGAGTGTGTATGCCCTGACTTTGCACATCTGGCCTAGCACCAGGTGCTTGGTGGCTCCCATGCCTTCTGAAGGCTTTAGGAGGGGACAGACATAACAGGGGGTGAAGGAGACTTTCTTCACTAGCAAGGCAAATATTTGACAACCCCCACTGGAGAGCAGGGCCCCTCCATCTGCACCCCCACATCAGCACACCAAGGAAAAGCCGCCTGTCTCAGCAAATCCTGCAGGAAATTTTCACTGGTTTTGAAACCCGAAATTTCGTATACTGTTGCCAGGTAACAACTGCTGCTGAGCTCTTGCAAAATGGCTGCTCCCAGCACCAGAACTCCCCATCTCTGGCACATGGAACAAACCTAAACATAACTGGGGGCAAGAGGCAGATCCTTCCAAAGTGAGACAACCTTTCTGCTACTGAATAGGCTTCAATGCATCAGGGTGAGTGCTGCTGCCTACAACACAACTGCAATTATTCATTTGCCAGAAGGGTATTTCAAACTCTCCTGTTTATGAAGTCATTATGAACAACAGAAATGTGCACTGACAAGGCACCCCAATGCAGGGACAATTTGGGCACCCACCTCAGTGTAGAAAAAGCAGCAGCACTCACACAGCACAAGGAAATTCAAGCAAGGGAATGTGATCCAGCACCTCCCACTGGTGCTGTGCTTGCTGTCACAGGATTAAGATGTGCCCCTTATTCCTACAGCATATGGTGGGTGCTTGTCCAGTTGCAGCCACTTCCACTGACAGCACTTGATCCTTTGTGACCAAAGGCAGGAAAATATTCCCTACAGAAAAAGCATCCAGTCTCCCAGAGAAAGATGATCCGTGCTTTGCCCTTTTGCAGCCACAGCAAAGCCTCATGTAAGTACTGCTGGTCTTTTACACAGCAGCACAGTGATGTTTGCTCCATGGGAAAAAGGGAGGGAGAAACACTCTCCAGAGGCTGATGGCCCAACATCAGCTCACCAAGTTCAGGAAGGGGCATAGCTCAGTCTGTGTTAGTAGAAGCCAGACAAGCACAGGTGCTGCCTGTGCACAGTCCTGGAGGCATAAAAGAAGGGAAGAGGCTCTATTTGGTAAGAACATGAACTAAACCAAAAGGTTAAGCCAGGCTGGTAGATCGAGGTCTCAAAGGGAAAGGAGGGTGTTTGTGTTCATTACCTTTTCAAAGAGCAGGAGCAGTCAGAGCTGAGACTGAACCCTTCCTGCTCCCACCATCAGCTGCACCAGGAGAGGCCAGCCTGTACTGAACACTGCCCTGATACACCACAGCAGGGTGAGCCCACATAACACCTGCTCAGCAGCAGAGATCCCTGCATGGAGGGAAGGATCCTGCCCACCACCAGCAGGGATGCTCCTCCTCAGCACAGGGCACTGACAGCCTGTCCCCACATCCCAGCAGGCAGGTCCATGCTTTGGCAACAGCTACCGAAGCATTGGATGAAGTTTGCCAAAACAGGGAGAAACTGTGTCAAGAGACACAGACTGGGTCCTGGATGACATTTTCACAATCACCAAGCCCAGCAGAATTAAAAAAGTACTCTGACAGTTGTGAACTCTTCAGAGCAGGGAGTGTTTCTTGTCACCTGCCTGGACAGGACCTAGAGGAACACAACTCTGCTCACAGCTACCTGCACCTGGTACTGCAAAACCTGAAGGCTCCTCTGTTCCTCTCCCCTGGCATCCTAACAGGAGTTTCAGAGACTTTCAGCCAACATGTGCACTCTTCTTCTTCCCCTTATTATGTCCATCTTTTCAAGTTTATTTCCTGTTACCCAGGCAGTGATTTCTGCTGAGAACCAGTACAGGTTCTTTCTGTGAACTTCCTGCCCACTTGCTCCTCTCCTCTCAAATGCCTTCTTGTGCACTGGAGCTGACAGGGAAGGTAAAAAGAGAATGAACAGGAAAGAAGAATGAAAGAAATAAGCCATACTCTGTCAATGACTCCTTGACTTCAGCCAGCAGGAGAAGCTGCTTCAGGAGAAAGTCAAGTCACCTTGAGCAACAACTCCAAGCATTTCTCAACCACAACATATCCTTTCAGCTCAGACACTGCTTGTGAAATGAGTTCCCCATCCCTGCACTGAGCTCTCCTTCCAGTCTTCCAAGTACCATGCTGCACTACAAACAAAAAATGTATTTTTCTTGTAAGAATTAGAATTCAGGAACATGCTAGCACTCCAGAAACCACAGAAACTATTCCAATTAATGAGAAGATTCTCTAAGGGTAGTAGAGCTAATGAAGCTGCCTTCCTGTAGGTTTAGTTTATCACCTCACAGGCTTCTACAGCCCTCCATAACAATCCCACACCAAAACTCTCTTCCTTTTGGCCCAGCAAAAGGCAGCACACATGGCAGCTGCTTTGGAGGTAGCACATTCCTGCTGAGTCTCAGGACATTCTGAAGTTGTATTATTCCTGTCCCGCCTTTCCCGTGAAAGGAGCACAGGAGGGGCATTATTCTGTTCTCTACCCAGAGACTAAGACATTTTTGCAAAACATTCATGTCTCAGCCTCCTTTAGAGTGTTACCTCACCACATTTGACTGAAACACCACGGCAGGTTCAAGCAGGGAGATGAGGGGGAGCCGAAGCTGCAGGAGAGTGGGAACGCTATCCAGCTGACTCCTGAGCCCGCTGCTGATACTCCTACAGGCATTAGGGAGCCCGCTGAACTCTGAGCAGAGAGGTATAACAGTTCAGAGCACAGGGAGAAGAATCACAACCACTTCAGAAGAGATATTTGTGATCCCATTTCACCTACAAATAAGGAGAGTGAAAAGTTCTTGTAAAGGGGGAACCTGGCACTGATCTCGGAGCAGCCTACCAGCCCCTTCCACGCAGCGCAGAGAGACGCCTGGGAAACACTCCAAGGGCTCCTGGGAAGGGGGGACACTCGTGGCAGGGAGGTCGGGCTGTTCAGCTCCCAGCAGCAGCACCTCCCAGCTGAACGGAGCCCCGAGACCGCCGCAGCAGCGAGCCCCGGGCCCGGCGTGCTCTGCTCTGCCCGGCGCCACCGCCCCCGTCCCTCGAGGCTGGTCCCCAGCCCGGGGCTCCTCTCCTGCTCACCGGCCGCGCCGCGGGCTCCGGGCTCTGCGGGGAGCGGGGCAGCGCCGAGCGGGACCCGCTGGCCCCGGGCGGCTCGGAGGGCGCTGCCGGGCGCCCCGAGGCGAAGCGGTCCCGGCGGGGCCCCGCGTGCGCCCGCTGACAACCGGCGGGGCGGCGGCGCAACGGGCGCGGGGCTCCCGCGGCGCGGCCCGAGACAAGGCCCCGCCCGGCCCGGCCCGGCCCGGCGGCCTCTGCGCCCGCCGCTCCCCGCTCCTCACCTCCCGGCCGGTCCAGCTTGAGGATGTCCCGCAGGTGCTGCGTGGCGTCCTCGATGTCGATGCTGGAGCAGGAGGCCATGGGGCCCGGCGCGCCGCCCGCCCGCGCCGCCGCCACCGCGCTGCCCGGCCCGGCCCCGCCGCCCGCGCTTCCGCCTCCGGCCCGGCCCTGCGAGCGCCGGGCGGAAACCGCCGCCCGAACGGAGCGTTCCCGGCGGCGGGGCGGGGCCGGGCGGAGCCGGGAGGAGCCGGGACCGGGCCGGGCAGCGAGGCCCGAGGCTCCCCCGCCGCCCCCGCCGGGCTGGGCCAGCCCCGCTCACAGCGGCTGCCGCCCAACGCGGGGAGGCTGCACACACAGCACAGAGCTGCCCGCACCAACTCCTGGCTGGCGGCACGGAGCCACCCCTGGGTTCACACAGGGGCCCCGTTCGGCTTTGAGAGGGCACGGAGACTGACCGCAGGCTGCCGCCACTGCTGTCATCCTCCTGTACCCTGTGGGGAATTTGCATCGGTAAACACAACAGGTGAGAACGAAGCTCTCATTGTTAAAAACTGAGCCAGAAGGCTCTGTTATCAAAGCTGCTGAGAAGGAGAGGAGAAAGTGTATGGAGGAGGGCAGACCTGCCCTGCACTCACTGCTAAACTCTCAGGAATCGTTCAGCCCGAGCTCCAGCTCTGCAAGCATTCCCCCAGCAGACAGACACAGTCCACCCCCAGCAAGCACTATCACACATACTCCACAGCCAACTCATAAAAATAATTTAAACTTTTAAGAAAATCTCTGTTTTATTGTGTAATGTAGCATTGAAACATCTGAACAAATCAATAACTGGGCTGTACAGGCTGCTGTTCTTTCATTTCTTTGGGTTATAGAGCATCTTGTCAGTACATAAACAACAACCTTTTGCATTATAAATTCTTTCCGAGGCATGCTGGTACAACACAAATTTCTCTTATCAAATGCAGCTAAGTCTAAGTTCCAAACATCATGCACAAGAAACTCATCTAGTGACAATGTAAACTCAGCAGAAGGGCAGGTCACAAGTCTTGCTTGCTCACGCTCTGCAGTGCTGCAGGTTTGTGTATGATATTTGGAATGTTCTGTGAGTGTGAATAATACCAGTTAAGAGGAGAGGAGGAAAAAAAAACCAACAAAAAAAAAAAAAAAAGAAAATAAAAGAAAAAAATAAAAGAAAAAGAAAAAAAAAAGCCCGGGTGCCTCGGGTGGGCTGCTCAGCCGAAGTTGTGCAGTGCTAGCCTGAACATGTCATTGGTGCAAACCCAGGCATCGTTGATGTTCTTTAATAGAAATATCTGGTGGAATCCCATGATAGGATCTTCATCAGCCTGTAGAAAGAGAGGGAGGGAAAGGTTCAAATACTCATTTTTTAGAGAAACTTATTCCGAAATTCATGATGAGACAACTTCAAGCTAACATTAACAGTGACATTACATGCTGTAAGATGTGCAGTACCCCAGGAGACACCAACTCCACCAGAGGGTCTGTTCTGAGGGGCTTTGCAGACAAACACCCAGAGACATGGAAATCCTGCACCAGCATCTGAAGTTGGGGCTTTGTGGAAGACTTGCTGACATGTCACTCACCACACTGATGGAACATGCCTGCCTCAGTGTGGAATCACAAATCCCTTGCCCAGGAATTAAGCTTAAAAGAAGGTGGTTCAATTTTTAACTGCTGAACTTTGAGTGGGTGGCAGAAGGGAGTTTCAGGGAGTTTCTGTAGAGCTTGGTATCAACACTTTGCCTGCTTGACCCAGGTGATCTGGGCTTTGAAAGCCCTGCCAGAGCAGGTGCAGCTGGCCAGAAACACAGTGCTTCCCTTCCAGCTGAAGGGAGCATCCACTACAGCTGGGACACACTGTGTGCTGAGCACAGGGAATGGCTGCAGCAGTGCCTCCACTCCAGCCTGACAATGTCTGGGTATTTACAAAATTACTACAAAAGCAGAAAAGAGTATTAGAGGGAGACTATACTCCCACCTAATTTTATTTACCCATCTTCTCAGAGACATCGTGCAGGAATTAAATCCTCAAAAATAACAGAAATGATTCCCAAATCAGTCAGCTGGAAATCACACAACAGGATTAATCTGAGCAGCAGACCACCTACAAAACAATCTTCTGATGGTGGCTGTAGTGTGTTCAATTCAGTATTTTTGGAGGATTTTAAGTTGTTTTTTTTCAACACATGACTGTTCAGCTTCAGAAAAGGGAGGAAATTTATAAAAAAGAGGCTTGAAAAGCAGCAGCCAGAGCAGCTGATGAAAGAGGCTGTCAAAGCACTGAATGTTCACTGGCAATGTCCTGCTGCTGTTCACTGAGAACAAGTGAAAAGTCTGAAGAGCAAAGCAGACTACAGAGTAAACAAAAAAGAAACTTTACTTTTAAAAAGTATTCATGGACTGTGAAACAAGTCAGCTTTGAGGACCAACTTGCACAGGACATCAGTTATATCAGAGAACAGCAGGTCTGCCAGAACACTGGTGGCATCAGGTGCATGGAAAGGAAACATTCAGATCAAAAACCACAGCATGGATTTCACATTGACAACTGCCTGGGAAGTTCATTGGTGTACAATGAGTGCAGTTTCTGTGTGTGCTAATTCACAGAGTAAACCAAAGTGGGCCCTAGACTGGCCCCTCATGAAAGTGATACTGAAATAATAATAGATATTTATTTATTAAACCAGCTGAGAGCTCTAAAGCTATCAAGGCAAGCACAGGGTTAGCAGTTGTTAGGGAAGAACAAAGAACCAAAACCCAGAAGTAAGCAAATGCATAAATAGGCAAAGAGAACACACATATCAAATCCTGCATGCATTTCTTAGAAGTTAAAAAAATAAAATGCTACAATAAAGTCATAAAAGGGCAAGAAAAATGATCCAGCTACAAGATGGTTTCCTACTGAAGTAAATAAATTGAGTACAACTTGCAAGAACATAATGAGAATGGGGAGAATAGGCAAGATAAATGGAACAAAGTGAATGAGGAAATTACAGCCAGAAATTAAGAAGGCAACAAGTAAGGCCAGGAATATGAGCAAGTCATGCTCAATACATGACTGAATGAACAAGACAAGTGCCAGCAGTCACTGTCCAGCAAACAAAAAGGGCAGTTTGTCCCTCACACCTGCTTGGCACGAGGCAGAGGCTCCCTAGGAAGGAGGGAAGGAGCCCAGTGTGAACACCAGCAGTTCTGCAGGGCTACACCAGCCATCCATCTTGTGTGTTAGCACACAGGACAGCAGTCATGGCAATTATTCCAAAGGAAGGAATCCCTACCACACGTGCCCAGAACAGAGGCTCACATGTCTGAGCTGTAGGGGCAGTCTGTGCACTGAAGTGTGTGAGTTTGTGCCTTTTCCAGCTGAGCCATTTTCAACTGAGGCATCTACTACAAATTGCATAAGTACTTTTCACACCAAATTTGAGTTTGTCATTACTGACATGAGTATGCTTTAAAATATACCTCTGGAAAAAAAATACCATCTCCAGACAAGCTTTAGTGTAGGTCTCCTTGATTTCTGATAAGAGCACTCCAGCTCTTGATGCTTTGGCTTAAGGAGAATTTCCTCCTTTCTTAAGAAATTCAGGAAGACTAAAATTCCCTTTTAGTCTTTCTTCATATCCTTAACACATGAAGAAAGACTAAAAGGGAATTCTTCCCAAAATATTTGGTGTGGTACAGACAGCAAATTCCCCACAATGAAGTCACACATTATAATTTTCTTTATTCCTTTCATGTTATCCCTTCACAGCACAGAGGAACAGTATACTTTAGAAACAAGGAAAATCCCAGACTGTATTCAAGGTGAAGTTTATACTTTATAGTCCATTCCCCAATTCTGACTATGTAATATTAGCCCATAGCAAAGGCTCACAGTTTAGTGACTCAAGATGCCACAGAAAACACAGACTAATCCTATTCCATTTTAGTTTAGATCTTCATCACAGCTCAGATAACACCACTGGAAGTCTCTATCTTTGCTTTTCACTCCATATTCAGGCAAGTTCAACTCAGGAGTTGCATTCCACATGTGAGCCCAGGCTCAAAACACAAGGGGCTTTAGTCTTCCTATAAAACTTTCCTTTGTGCAGTTCAAATTCTTCCATGACATCATTGAATTAAAACAAAAATTAAACAAGTCCCAGAATCAGACTGAAAGAATCCTCTGATTTCCAGGCCAGCCTTTTGCTCAGCATGACCACAGACTACAGCAGCTCTGCATCACAGAACCACAGAATGGGCTGGTCCAGAGATGGTGAAGGTCCACAGGAGGGACCTTTAGAGATCATCTAATCCAATCCTCCTGTCCTGGGCAGGGACATCTTTCACTGCATCAGCCACAGCCTTGTCTAGCAGAGTCTTCAAATTCTCATAGAACAGATGTTTCACAAGGTGTCCAGGCACCATTTCCCAGGGTTTCAGGCTTCTCATGAAAATCTTCCCTTGTGTCTCATCTGTACATTCCAAGTTAGGGTTTCTGACCACTGTCCCTTGTTACACTGTCTGGCACCACGGAGAAGAGTTTGCTTTCAGGTTGCTGGAAGTACTCAATTACTTTTCACTGACATTTCAAGCAGATGCCCTTAGCCACCTCCTGTCCCAGTTCCACAAGCTCTTCATCACCCACAATCTTGGCAGCTTTTTGACTTTTCAGTTTTTCTACATCCTTTCTGACCTGGAGGCTCAAAAGGAAGTGCTCAGCTCACAGAGCAGTGAGTCATGTCAGAGTCTGAGATGCAACACTGCTTTGCATTTCAGGTTTAGCTACACAATTTTCCTCCTCTTGCCTGGTCAGAGAATTTTACTTCTTCACCAGCACCCCCAGCAATTATTGATTGAACTGCAGGGTTGAAACAACTCTTACCTCAAAGGAAAGGATAATTACTTGAGACTGCAGGTTCTTTCAGATGTTAAGCCTTATTTAACAGGCTTTAAGCAATGCTTTAAGTGTTCAGCATGCATTACAAAAATACCCAGTGATTTTAATTGCAAATTTCCTTTTCCTTTTAAGACTAGAAAACACTGCATACCAATTAGTTATTCACAATTAATTCTGCATGGATCACTTCAAAAATCACACTCTGGGGAGAGCCACAGATGTGCCACATGGCTCTGAGAACACACAAGCCACAGCCATGCCTCCCAGCCAAGCTCAAGGGACAGAAGAGAGCACTCCTTACTCAACCAGGACAGCGAGGACTGGAAGGCAGGGAAGGCACAGGGTTAAACGTTGTGGAGGGCTAGCCTGAAGACTTCGTTGGTGCACACCCAGGCACCTTGAAAATTTTTCAACAAAAAGGTTTGTTGGAAGCCTAGAACTTGGTCATCATCTGCCTGAGCATGACAGGAGAAATACATTACTAGGTGAAGCACATTGCAGATACTGGGTGACATTCTGGATGAACACTGGCAAAGCAGGGTCACACCAAAAGGAATTCACTGCTTAAACTGATGCTTACTCTTCCTAGCTGAAGCAAGCAAGCAGCACTCAGACAATGAACAGCAATAAAAATCAATATGATTAGAATAAGTGGATGTATATTTATTGTATCTCTACAAAAGGATAACCCCACCCAAACATTAATACCTATCAGCATCCATTTCAGAGGATCTTTGAAAGCAATCACTGCACTGCTTTAGCCAGCCAGTTAGAGCCCTGCTAGTGGCAGTCACTATTTAGATGCTCTGTTACTCTGCAGCATCTTCTCAAAGAAGCTGTTGTGCCCCAGTCCCTCATGCAGGTGATTATTCTGCTGCAAAAAGTTGTTTTTTTAAAAATTTATTTATAGTTGATACTGGTATATTAGCATGCTGTTGGTGGTCTTGGAAGTGCCCTTCCTTGTGCAAAACTCTCTTACAGTTCTCCTTGAGAGCAATATATGCAGGCTGAGCAGGCACATCACTAAGAAGGCAGCTTTAAATAACAGTGAGTATGCAGCTCCACGTTTGCCTGTTGTGGTGTTCCCTGCTCAACTGGAGCTACATGTGAGCCACTGGTTAAAATGCACCACCTGCACCCAGTTGTTCCCAGTTCCTGTATTACTACTCTGTGTAACTGGGAGTAACTGTTCCCAGCTATTTCATTTCTCCACCCCTATAAATATCACACAGGGCAGAAGCATGAAGTTAAGGTTTTAAGTTGACTTTGACTTTCTGGACACTTGTTCTGAGAGAAGCAGCATTCCTGGGATTAAAATGTGATTTTAAAAGCAAAGGTTTGAGACAAATATGAAGAGTGGAAAAACTTTTCCTCACTTAGTAAAAATTCACAAGCAAGTTGGATTTGATCATGACCATAGGCATATTTTAACCCACTATTTTCTCTCCAAATACCTGGATGCTCTAACACATGATCCCCAAATTATACTGAGTAATTTCAGCAAACTGAAATTACTCAGAGGTTAAAAAAAAAAACACATCAGAAAATACTACTACAAGTCATGGTATTTATGGAAAGCTCCCAGACTGCATTTACAGTCCCTCCATATGAATGGATTATGGTTTGAGAAAACCCAGTAACTTGACAGAATCTTTCAGAGCTTGGTATCTTGCCACAGGATCCAACATAATCACTGCTGCAAGCTGCAATCTGCTTGATAATTATGCAATAACCTTAAAACATGACTGCGCAAAACGAGGTGCAGATGTGACTGGCCCAAGACATTCAGTCAAAAGGTCTTGATCACATCACAGAATTTTGTGCACACCCAAGAGCAAGGCTGAGATCAGCACATCTGTCCTGTAATTCAGTGCTTTCCATGGTCACCTGTGGCTGCTTTTCCACAGAGTGTGTGCAGGTGGGACTGAGCAGCACAGAAGCTGGAATCCAACTTGCAGGAAGCAGGAGCAGCTTTGTGAGAGCCAAAGCTGCCTCTGTTAGCTTTAGCAGTGGGTGCATTACACTGGGCACTGCTCTCCTCAGCTGCCCAGCCCAAAACAAAGAGAACAGCTTAGCAAGCAGATTCAAACATTCAGTCCTATGTCAGCTTAGTAAACACTACAGTGTCAGTGGAAGTTTGAATGCTCTGATACTAGAAGTGCCATCAAGTTAGCAGGAAAAGGAAATCTAAACAGCAATTTTAAAACAAACTGGGTGCAGGTAACTCTAAAGACTGGATGGCATTAGAGGCCTGACTTCTCAGCATGGCTGGACCAAATGAGCTCTGATAACTTTAACTACTGCTACATAATTTCACATTTTTTCACTATTACCACCCACTATGAGCAAGTTCTGCCTCCAGCTGATTTTATGAACAAAGTATTTTTTGCAAATTCCAGGACAATGTCTTTCATTCATAAGCAGCTTCATGAATTTACAAGTCTGTGGCCCTGGTATATTGGCAGGCTGGGTAAGTTGACACAGTTCAGTAGTATCACTCACACAGCAATATGGTCACACTGAGCCTGAAAAATAACCTGATTCTTCACAAGAAGCAGCTGTTTCAACAATAAGTGTTTGATCTCAGAGGCAACATTCCCATTGCTGAGTCTGTTTTGATTACAGAGGTACAGGACTGTACTAACACCAGGATTGTATTCTTGTGTCCTGTGACAGTAGAAAACGTATGGACTCACTGAAGGGTGGTCAGTTAACAAAATGAAATCTGCTAAATCAGAGCTCAATGCAAACACTGCATCAAGGAGGATGTTAAACTAGATGTGCTTAAATTGTCCAAGAACACTGTGACAATGCTTTTAAATGCAACAGAGGACACCAAAACCTTACTGCACCAGGGTAAGGGAAATACTGATGCCTCTAGAACCCACATGGTATTTGTCTGCACAGTAAAATCTACAATCTACTTTGCTTGACTGTCAAATTACAGGTGTTTACCTAGAACTTGGTATCTGAAGGAAGGAGCATTTCTTGACAGCCTTGAACAACAGAGGAGCAACATCCCAATGCAAGCTTATCCCTGCTCCTTCCCCACCCATGAAAGCATTTAAATGTATTCAGAAATCAGATTATTTAGAACCCTGCAAAAATCTAAGACATAAGCACTCATTAATTAACCTGTAATGGAAAGAGTTTACCTTAAGCTGTCCCACTACCATACTGAGTATACAGCTATCAGGTGTAGGTTGGTGGTCTTGTGCTGTGATGCTGTGTTGTATTTTTTGGAAAGGGAGGCTCTGCAATGAAAAGAAATCAAAATAAGGAAATGCACAGTAATGGAATTATTTAACTTACAAAACAAAGACTGAGCAAATCCAACATTATGAAGTGTTAGACTGTAGTGGCAGTACTGCACAGAGAACTGTTGCAAATGAGGGCATGTGGGGCAATTTTAACAGGTGTGTTTTTCAATCACCAAAAGAGGAAATAATGTCACCATACACAGTAAATGGTACCTTTTCCTACTCCAACTGCACTGCCAGAAGGGCTTCAGATCATCTGTAAGCTCAAAGTTCTTTTGATGAAGGAACAAAACTCTGCTCTCAACTGTGTTAAAAGATTTTATCATCTAATACTTGATGTTTACCAGACAACTCCTAATTTGCTTCTTTGTTAATGTGGCTATGAATGGAAAGGAAAAGTGGATGAAATCTTCAAGACTTGAAATCCATATATCCACTCTTGTCCTTTTAAATTCCCTTGACACCCAGGACCCAATGTCAGTATGTCTGGAGGTGTGTGTGCAAGGAACACACCTTGAGAAACACCAGGCAGTGGAGAGTAATTCCTATCTTTCAACTTAGACCACATTCACATTCTAACACAGAAAATTCCAAGCAGTGAACATGGAAACCTGGGAGATCTGAGAGTCCTGTCACACAAATGCAATTTTGGGACTGTTCTCCCAAAAGCTGCATTATTGCTGAGTGCTTTAGTGGCAGTTCAGGGTGGATGGAGCTCTAGGTGACCATGTGGCAGATACCCAAAGTCCAGGAACTGCCCAGGATGGCAGCACGTGCCCATTCAAACCTCAGGTGGCACTTGGATGCCTTTGCTGCATTTGGAAACAGGCTGAAACAGATCCAAATGCATACTGCAACAAGTCCTGCATTTCCCTCTAGAGAAAGGAGCCTCAAAGGCTTCCTAGAAGGCCTGGGTAGAGACATGAGCTGTGCTGTCAGATATGAAGCACAGTCTTGGCTCTACAAGCCCAAGGCTCTAGGAAGAATTCCAGGAAGCTAAATCCATGGATAACAGAACACAAACTGTGGAAGGATCAGGACCTGAGGAAGCAAATGAAGTGTAGGGAGCAGGTTTCTAATTAGAGGGACACTGTTCAAGAACACCCTTTAATAAAGCCTGTGGTGTTCCCTCTCAGCTGGGAGTGCAATCCCAACCAACTCCAAGTGCAAAGTGAACCAATTCCTTTGCAGTATGGAATAGACACTTGTAACAACACAAATCCAGAGCCTTCTTTTCTGAAAGACCAGCAGACTGTTTTCCAGGGTAACTATCCTGAACTTGAATGTGCAAAATGCCCACACAGCCTGCACAAGCATAGGTGGGAAGTTCCTTTGACAAAAGGGTACTCCAAAGTCTAGTCCCACCTCAGCACAAGAGCTTCTTGGTGAACAAGCCCTGCAAAAAGTTTCTCTTGAAAAGGCAGAGGGATGAAGGGGAATTAATGCAGTTCATTCCAGGGAGGAAGGAAAGGCTTTGGAATCAAGAGCTCTGCAAAATGGTGACAAGGAACCAAAGACAAAGCTGGGTAAGACAGTGGCTGTTTCAAATACCTGATTCCACAGGACAAGAGGAAATGGCCTCAAGCTGCATCAGAGGAGGTTCAGGTTGGACATCAGGAAGAATTCCTTGACTGAAAAGCTTAAGCATTGTAATGGCCTGCCCAGGGAAGTGCTGGAATCAGCATCCCTGGATATTTTCAAGAAAAAACTGGACATGGCACTTAGTGCTGTGGTTTAGTTAACAAAGTGGTGTTCAGTCAAAGGATGGACTTGATCTTGGACAACTTTTCCAACCTTAAAGACTCTATGATTGTCCTCTTCAGAGGAAAGGATCCCAAACAGCTGGCCAGCCTAGTGAGCTACTCATGTGATGCACTGGGAGAAATTCTACTGGAAAGAGAAGGAGTGTAGGTGACAGAAAAGATCACTGATTTTCAGGATAGGCAGAGGCTACCTCAAAAGGATAGCTACTTATAGGCATGCATCTGTACTGGAATGAGGGATTTTGTGGTATGAGAAGTACAATAAATTGTCTAAAAAGCATGAAGCCACACAACAAGCAAGGTTTTTACCATCCTCTGATGTTAGAAATTGACTGGTCTTTCACTATGAAAACTATGGAATCTCCTGAAGCCAGGTAAGAGAAATTAGGCAAGAATAAAGTTGTGTAGCATAAACTCACTGCTGGCAGCAAGAATACATGTCTCAGCTTCCTCCTTGGTTCAGTATGTTCATAGAATGATGTAATTGTTATCTCAAATGCTCAATGTAAATCCGGCTGCCCCTAATTAGCACAGGCACTCCATGTTAAACAAGTCCAGCACCAATTAGGACAGAAGGAACAAGTGTCAACTCCCACGCTGTAGCAAGGCACAGATGTGCTGGGCCTGCAGAGCACTGCCCATACAACCTTGCCCTACTATATTAGCAGATTGAAAAGGTGCCATACCATTGCTGTCACACAGCAAAGAACTTGATCTAAAAGAAAATGCCACCTCTTTGTGCTTACATCAGCTCACCAGCCAGGCACTGAACAACACAAGACCACAGAAGTGTGAAAGAGTTCAGTGTCAAACTCTCAGGGCTGTGCTGAACTGACTAAGCAGCTCCAGAAGCAGAGTAGGTGAGCACATAAAGCTGACACAGCAATGGGAGCCCAGGAGCTCAGTGCTGACAGAGGAATGCTGAGTGACATGAGAGTCACTGTAAGCTGATACAGCCCATAATGAGCCATGGTGGTGGAAGGGCACAGAGTAACTGCAGTGCTTTTCCTCCTTACTTTAAGCAGATGGATACAAGGCAGAAAAAATTTCCCTGAAGCAGAGTAGTGTGTCTTCACTCACCAATTACAACTGCAGCAGGCACATAAATCCAGAAAGTCCACCTTGCAGCAGTGACAGGGAGGGTAAAGATGAGCTGTGTCACAGTGGGAAAGGGGCTGGATCTGCCTGGGCTGAATCCAAGGCAGCAATCAGACACTGGGGCCAAGCAAATGCTTGGCTGGTTGGGTATCTGAGTGGCTGCAAGCCCAAAAGTCTAAAGAACACTGAGTACACAAACAAGCAACCCTGGAGCTTGGGTAGCTCTTCACCTACAAGCAAGCAGTTGCTGCTGTTTCTGACATGTGCAGCCTTCTCAAAGACAACACAGGTAAAGCACACCTAAAGCACAGGCCTGAGGGCAAACCTCAGTCTGTACAGTTAAAGATGCCTTAGGCAAAAGAAGCAATTCCAAAACACAGGAGCAGTAGCTGTGCAATAAGCCAAGTGTCAAGTTACGATTACTTTTCTTCTCAATGTGTAATAAAAATGTCTGAAATACCATACTCAGAGCAGACTGTCTGGTGACCTAAAAAGCATGTCCTCTGCATATCTTGCAAGAGAAACAAACTTTCTAGTCTCATGACAGCTTGTAAGTGCCCCTAGTTTTATTACAGAACTGTGGATTTACTGTAGAAGATAAAAATTCTTTTAGTTTAAACAAACATAGAATTCCAGTGTCCTTTCACTTGCTGAAGAGGAAACACATGTTTCAAAGTCCTGAACCATACCTGCTCACATCTGAACTGCTGACAAATCTGCACTGAGGATAAGTCAGCTTCTCCACTACAGAACTTATTTGCAGTTTACGTATCAGAAAACAAGTTGTTCCTTGTTGTAATGTGTCTAGCCTTTATCAGACAGATCCAAGTAACAGGATTGCTACTGCTTCTTCCTTGGCATGCCTTAAAAGAGCAAAGGCACCTTTCACTCCTCTAGATCAGAGGCAGCTTATGCATTAGACCTTTTAAAAAAAATAAATCAATAATGTCAAATACAATTGCAGTCACAAAATAACCTTGCAAACTATGGAGTCAATTAACATTCCAACATTAGAGCCATCAGTGGAATAACCCACTGGGCAGCAGTAATTCATAACATTTCTTGACGACCTAAGCTGGAAGCACAATTCAAGATTTTTGAACTGCTTAAGTCTAACTTAAATTTTCAGAAGCAATTATCTTCTAGTCTTCATAACTGTTTCCCAAAACATTCAGCAAGGATTACAGACTTACAGTGAGTTTTTCAACAATGGCTGCTTTGCCCTGGAACTGCTGTCCTTCCCACGTAAGGCATGATGCATCAATCTGGGGGAAAAAGAAAAATGTTACCAACTTAGGTAGCCCTTAAGCAATCCTGATAAGAGACTTTATGTATTTAGCAGAAATCCTCAGAATCCACCCATTTGAAAACTACCTCAAAGGGACATAGAAAGAAACCAGCAAAATCAATTGAAGAAGTTTGGAACAATCAACTAAAAAATTAAGTACACTACATTTCAGTATAATAAGTCTACCAGCAAAAAATTCCTGCCTTTGGATAAAAGTCAGCTTTCAGATGAAAATCTAAAGGATTAAAAAAAAAATAATTACAGACACAAAGTCAAGCATGTGTAAAGAGAAAAATATATGAAGAAAACTGACAACATAGGTTGCACCACCAGGGTAGTGCTTCAACTCACCTACTCAAGCAATTCAAAAGTGAGTGGCCAGATCCCTACCTGGAAGAGGTGACAGAAGCCTTAACTGACTTGGATCACACCACTAAGGATAAACTGAATCTTGTGGTGGAAGTAGTGATACAGGAATACAAACCACATCTAAGAGCTGCCTGCTGCATTCCTGCATGCTGTAAAATTTGTTTGCTCCCCCAGGGTCTCTGAAGGGAAAAACCTCATCATTAAAAGCCCATTTCTACAGATTATACAAATTGTGACCTTGGTGCATTTCAGCCACACAAAACAGGGTGTGTTTTCTCCACAGTTCAGGAGCTGCACAGAACAACACACATCAGTGACCTGCATAATTGTTCTCCCAACTACATGTGCACAGGACTCTTCACTGAATGATGGAAGGCAGAAAGACCCTCAGGGTGAAAAAAAGCCAGGAGTTCACTGTGTGGAAGGCCCTCAATCCAGGAATTAAAATTAGTCTGTACTTAACCCTTTGAGGACTGAATGTACTTTGGAAATCAAATACAAACTACTAAGAGCCTCCATATTCAGAGCTGTGGTTGGAACACAAACTGCTTGGTTTTCTTTCCCTCCAGGGTCTGTACACAGCTTCTTGGGCAAAGTCAACCAACAATCTGGCAGGCAGCAAGTACACAACAATCCCAAGAGCAAATGGTATCAGTGCTGCTGGATATTGCTGAGGTATAAGGAGGGGTGGCAGAGGGTGTTGAACCATTTAAATCCTCAAGAGCTTGCTGAAACTTCAGCTCATCCAGCAGATGGAAAACCAGCCAGAAAAACAGGATATGCTGCTAGAAGACTTGTCAGCCCTGAACCTCTTGCTGCAACTCCTCAGCCACCCAGCAGCATTCCTCAGCATCAGCAATCAACTCCACACACAGGGTACTTTGCTCTGGAGGAATCTTCCCCCAAAATTAAAAACTGATGGGCCTTGGGTTTGTTAGTTACAGTTTTTAATTCTGGTATTCAAGTCTACTTCACCCAAATTAAGATGCAAAAATAAAAACCTAATGTTTGAGGAAATTTAAACTAAATTTACATTCATTTAACATGTTATTCTACATTTTAAACTGGATTTAAAACTGTAAATCTATTTTACTGTTCAGAGGATTAATACAGCATGGGGTCCAAGAAACACCTGCCAGAACTGCTAAACACAGGGTAGGCCTTAAATTACATCCCACCTCAAGAGGGATCCAAGCAAATCCAGTAAATTAATGGCAAACCAAGACTAGAATGTTTGCTTTAACAGAGCACTTCATCACAGGATTATCATCAAACTCCTCCAAAACAAATCACTGCCTACAGCTAAACAGGGCTTTTGTGAGTCTGACTGCCTCTAAGGCAAACAAAGCTCCAAACAGACATAAAAGAAAAGCAATAAATAAAAGTGTGATTGCACTGACTGGCATTGTGGAGTCAGGATAAAGCCCACTATCCCACCCTGTGTATTCTCATACATCAAAACAGGGAATTCCAGATAAGGGGACAGAGTGCCAGCTCCCCTTCTGTGGATACTTACATATATTGCTCCTAACTGAGTCCTGTCTGCATCAAAAAGCTGGTAGTAATGTTGTACAAAGCTGGATCCAATCTGCTCCCAGATAGGCTTGTCTCCCATTCTGAATCCTCAACCAGAGCCAGTGACTACAAAACAAGCAAACAAAATTATCAGAAAGATCACAGGAATAAGTGTAACACTTGGTTTGTGCATTACACAGATCTTCTCAACTGGCCTGAATTTTTCTTTGGGATAAGTAGGACAAACTCACCTCTGTATCCTAGACTTGTAAATAAAAGTCTTGCATACTCAATGGTTTAATTTCTAATTATAGATTTGGTTTGTAGTGCTATTTCAGTGTGAGGTCACATCTCATGTACAAAAATGGAGAACAAGAACAAAACCAAGTGTTACCACCTTGTCTTCACACATTTCAGAAGTTCCACCATCTGAACAAGCTGGCAAGGGCTCCCTGTTTCAACTTGATCTCATTTACTGTAAACAACTGACCTGGTAACATGGATTGTCTGCAAGTGGCTTACACCAACTGATTCATGAATTTAGCTCCTCAGGTATTTCACCATCCACAGGCCATTCTAAGTGTTTGTCAATGGCACATAACAAGAATGAATTCACTAGCTCGTTGTTCAACACAAGCTTACTGCCCATCCTCTTCTGTCAGTGAGGCTGAAGTAGACTCAATGTTTATCTTTGAACCTGTGCTAACTTCAAGATACAAACCATGATTTTTCATAGTGCAGAGAATCTGCAGCTCCTAGTGAAGGTGCTGAAGGCATCCCACACTTCTGAACACAAGTCCCTCTATTCCAGAGGGGTTGAGCATAGAGCATGCACAGCAGTCCAGGCAGATGGCTGTATCACATTACATTTCTCAAAAAAGCAAATTCATTTTTATTTATCCTGATGTCTCTCTGAAAGTCTGAAGAATTGCGCTAAAATTCAAAACACAAAAATGCTGCACTCAAACTCCACTACATTATATTTTAAGACCTGAGTTCACTTCAACCAAACTATACTTGTTTAACATCTAGATATGTCAGCCACTAGTCCCTTTTTGCAATCCCTGTCCAGGAACCTTGGAGTTACAGTTTTAAATGGCACTGCAAGTCTAGAAAGGTATGAAATTCTGTTTTAGGACACAGGACATAATAGTTATTCTGGTTTCCTTTAGCTGTCAATTACTCACACACCTGTGTAAGATTTAACAGATTCCTAAGAGGAGCAAAACACACATTCCCAAGATCTCCACAGAGGATACTCCCAGGCCCAGCTTTCTGTGCACAGTTGGACAAGAAAGCTCTTTTCATATTTTAGGCCTCTGAGCTTTACTCACACAAATGGGAACTGAAATGGGTTCAGACTCTGGGTTGGAAATATTAAGGTCATACAGATTTGGCCAGACACAGAAGAGCAAATCTTTTGTCAGATCAATGGCCTAACAGCAGGTAGCATCTGTGTTTTCAGGGTGGTAAATGTGACTACCAAGCCCAGCTGCTATCACACTTTAAACATCCTAATTTCACAATCAGACACCTAGGCAGAATAGCCAACATCCAAGTCACCAAGCCTGCACACTAACATAAAAATTCATAGTCTTGTTGCCACACCACTATTGTTTCAACTGCTCCAAAGAGATCTGCAGCCTGGTGTTAGTCAGCATCATGAGCTCCCCATTGATACTTGCAGTACATGCCTCAGTCTGGAGGAGTTTACCCAGTGTGGCCACTCCTCTGGGAAAACACATAGCAAATTAAAAAATCACCCAAGTACAATAGATTGAAAAAACAAAACAAAACCAGCCCTACACTCACCTCCCAAACAAGTTAAATCTAGTTGTTTACAAGTGAAAAGGTTGTATTGATTGCACATCCATAATTGCTGCATATCAGCCTAACCTAGAGTTGATCCAGAAATCAAATAACTTCAGCCTGTATTTGGAGATTTCATGTTGAAGAAAAACCACCCTAAAACCATGGCACCAACTCCCTGGAAACTCTACTGAGTGATGCCCACCCTGCTGACAGGCAGGACTCGTGTCATATTTGGAAACCAGAAGGGGTAGGACTTTAGTTTGATGCCTGCAGTTTCCATTCCAGACCTGTGGGTACCTAGTTTGGGATGGCTGCAGTGGAGCCAACAATCAGCACAGGTGAAAATCTCATTGAATCACTCTGTATGGATCAAGCTTCAATCCCAACACATGAAGTTATATCACTGCCAGATATTCCTAAACATTTAGGGCAAATCTAGTTGACAGTATTGATGCTCAGCAGTCACACATGAAACACTGAACTGGAGGACAAAAAACAACCCCCAGCTTATTCTTCTGAAGCTAAAGCAAGGTAGCTGTTGCCATATTAAACTTCCCCACACACAAGATGTGCATTCACCCTTAACAGCTCCCTGTAGCATCACACAAACCCAAGATCAAGCTGTGTGCCAGCACTGCACCTCATTTAGTCCCTCAAGGCACAACAGCCTCACTCAAGCACCAGATGCCTTCTGTTCAATCCCGAACCTGTCAAAAAGCCTTAGAGACTGCAAGGAATGAAGGAATTCTTATTTTAAATATGGAAAATAGAATTATGGTTTCTAGATCTAAAAATTAGTATGCTAGCTTGCTATCTCCTCCTAAAAAGGTATTTGTATTTTGAACTGTAAAATACTATTAAATAAATAAATAAAAAACAATAAATTTGACCGATTATAATGTTGATTTTCTCAGAAATAAGAAAAAGCTAAAAAAATGTGGTTGAAATTAATGATCCTTGACTATTTTTTTTTTTGTTTGCTACAACCTTACTCTCTTTCCTGTGCCATTCATATATGGTTTTGCTGAACACTCATTCTTCCTGGAAAGGTTCATTTTCCTTTTCTGATTTGTCACCTTTTCCTCCATGCTGTCTTGTGTTTTCTGCCTGTCATTACAGATGTAAGAAGCTTAGAGATGTACCTAAAGAAAGAACAAGATGGGAATGATCTGTGTCAGCCAGCCCAGTCCCTTTCAGTGAGACATAACCCATGTAGGACTGTATTGATAGACTTATCAGTACAGTATTTTAATGAGATAAATATAATACAAAAGGCTTTAGGATCTATTGCAAACCTATGTGGAAAGCACAGGTTCTGATGTTAAACACCAGGGCAACACAGGGGTGCCTCAGAACCATCCAGCCAAATCCACCCATGGTTCACTCAAATCTGTCCATGGTTACAGAAACAAGAATATCAGAATACAGAAACTTAATGTAACAGCAGATAAAAGAAGTTTCAATAAACTAGAAAGCTCCTAAGATGTTGCTTAAAAAAACCATATGTCCTTTTAAAGGCACCTACTGAAAGTTACTATTTTGTAAGTGCATTACTGGATATTCCACCTTAATTCCCCATGGAAAAGGAGATAATTTCCTTACACTAATTAATTTCCTTGCCTTTGTCACTTCAAACCAAGCCTACCTCCTCACATCCACTTCAGAACATCATGGTCCATTTGATTCACAGCTTCTTCACAAGGCACAGCTGTAAAGCTGAGCTACCAGCACAAAGTGTAATACTTAATTCACATTATTCACTCTATTTCTTGGACTCTGCTCATACTACAGAATTTATCCCCACCCCAAATACCACCCAGTAGTGCTTCAGTGCTGAAGCAGAAACCAAATACAGAGCACAAAAGCTGCAGCTCCCAGCAACTCTGTGTTCAACAGGTATATATCTGCTGACACTGCTGAACTGAAGGGCTTCTCTGCAGTGACATCAAAATAAAGCTCTCCAATACCTTTGCCAGGCTGCACACTGACATGTCAAGAGTAAATCCCATCCCTCTACACATCTCTCACCACAATCCCTACAAATCTCATCCTACAAGGTACCAGGGCATCCCTGGTGATTGCTCTGCATCCATCTGCCTTGGCACGGGGCAGACTGCACCAGGAGCAGGACAGGCTGCAGCACCCCTGCAGAGAAAGCTGCACCCATAAAACAGAGAAGATCTACAAGGGAGCAGAGCCACCATGTGGGCCCTGAGTGACCTTGAGTAAAGCTGTGGTTACAGCTTCAGGCAGGTTTTATCCACAAAATACAAAACTACAGAATCTTTTCCAGTGCTTGTGCCAGCTTTGGTGTCTCTGCCTACACTCAGCCCTCTTCCATCCCCCCTGCCTCAGCTCTGGGTGTGAGATTAGCACCAGCACACCAACATCACCCATAACTCCTCAGGGGAGCTCAGTCTCCTAAAGAAGACTCATTTCTGCCACCTGTGTGGATGAAACCTCCTCCTACTGCTTCCTTCCCAAGCTACACAACACATGATTCTGTCAGTGTGCTGCAGCACAAAGACCATCCTTCTGCTCATGCAGCACCACCAGAGCTACTCAGAGGGGTGGCTTGAGGAAAAGTCACTTTTTTACTTGGAAAGAAATTGCCTTCTCTGAAAGACATAAGTGCCAGTGACATTTGGAGCAGGTGAGCTACTGTCACAGCTCTGCAGTGTGGAGAAAGAACAAATAGTTCAGCCAGCAGTTATGTTTTAGCACATTATCTGGCCTGCACACATGTAAGGTTGCTGCTACCAATTAAAAAAATTAAGTAATTCTGAATTGGAGCAAGGTAGGCCTGTGATTCTAAAATAATACGACATTTTCTGGAAAAGTCAACAGAAACTAGCATGAGCAATAGTAAAGGATAAATTGCTAAAGAAAAACAGAGGTGGTCTGCCAGGGATTGTCACATTTAAAAAGCAAGCTGTATTCAAAGAATCAATGAACAACCACCACAGGCACAGAAGGTCTGTAAAGTACCAAGAAAAAACCCACTGAATTTAAAGAGGAAAACCCTCAAACCAATACATTCTAATGCTAGTGGAGAAAATTGTCTTCTATTACCCAGTTATGACTGTATTTATTCCACAAGTAATCTCAGCATAAATAAACCATGCTCACAGAACAGTAAAGCCAGACCAACAACACCAAAGCTACTCTCCCTTAAAATTGAATTCAAGCTTGTTTTCTGGAAAATTTGAGAATCAGTGCAACAAATTAGCACCAACACCACCCTTAAATCTGTGCTGCTGTCCAGTGACATGTGAATCCACAGCAAACATGGTTCTGACCATCACTTCTGCATCCTTCACTACTGATTAACAGCAGCAAATAAGGACAATGAAATCACTCTCAGCTTTTTCAGTTCCTGATACTCTGGCAGTTTTTACCACACAGGTATTTTAGATGACTTAGATTAGAGAGTCAGCACTCTTTAGGCTGGTAAGTAAAGTAAAGCAGCCAACAGTTTTAGGCTATTTTTCCTTCAATAGCTTTTCTTTTGCCTCTAAAACTTGCAAAGACAGGAGTGTCCCTAGTGTGCACTTTCTAGGAACACAATGCAAGCAGCATCACAGGACCAGGTAATCTTCTTTCTATTCAACTCCACCAACAACCACTTGATAACAGATCATCCTCCTTTAGCCAAGGATCCCCTCCCAACAGAGAAACTATGCAAATTATCCCAGAATAATGCAGGTTTGCAAGGCACCTCCTCCAGCTCAAAGCAGGAGGACAAACCTGTTCCACAGCCTGACACACAAAGGGCAGCTGTCCCCTGTCCTACCCCAATGCCATCTGTGCCAGCCATGCCCTCGTGTCCTGCCCTGCCATGAGGCACCCTGAGAAAAGCCTGGCTGCATTCTCCTGATCATGGCCTGACAGGGACTGGAGGCTGGGATCAAGCCTTTCCCAGGCTAAACAAGGCCAGTGACACAGGGATGCAGAAACACTGGAACTTACTGAGGGGCATCCTGCCTCATCAGCCATTCACCCTCAGCACTCTGCAGCTCTGCCTGGTAAATGCCCATTCAGCAGTGAACCTTCCCCATGTGAAAACCTGCAACATTTCCAGTTGAGGAACACATTTATGCATTCAGAACTGAAGGAAGTGTTTCTCTGATGTATTTCACAATTATCTCCACAGCAGCTGATTGATCCACAGAGAACCCTCTGTGAACTACAGCTCAAGGCCAATCAGAAACCATAGACTTCAGAGACCTCCACCAAGGAATCGCCATGGGCTGCTCTGTGCAAGGAATGATATGATCCTAAATATGCTTTTAGAGCTAAAAATAATTAAGTCTAGATTTGTGAACTGTGAAAGGATGGAAAGGGAGAATAGAATGGGGAAGATGACAAGGTCCAGATTATTTCCTTTTGGGAAATACATTTACTTTTCCCCTTCTCAGTCTTTTTATTCCTCTACTCCAACTTTGTTAAAACAAATTAATGAGGGAATTATGCCAACCTGAAGTACATCTTTTTTTGTTAGAAATGGCAGCAAGTGTAAGGCCACTAAGATAAAAAGCAGCTGAGGAAGACTCTAGGAAAGCCTTCACTGTGCCTGCAGCTTGATGCTCATCCCAACTGCAACCTGACAACCCAAGAGAGCCACACAGAGTCAGCCAGGATGGTTTTCAAATACACAGACATATATTACACATAACTGCACAGGGGAACATCATGTTTTGTTGTTAAGCAAAAGCCACAATGCTACACAACTACCTATTTTTCCAGAATATTCTTCATGCAAGCTAAAAACTGAATTCAAGTTTGCAAGGCTGAAACCACATTTCTTTCCCCAAAATGAATACAGGACAGCCCAGTTTAAAAAAAAAAAATCAAAAAACAAAAAACAAAACCGGGAGGCACTGGGGAACTGGAGGGGAGAACTGCTACACCCTGGTTTTCTTTACCTTATAGACACAGTAACAAAACACTGAATGGCCAAGCTTGCCACAATATCTATAAGTTTCAAAGCAACCTAAAAGAATCCCACTTGCAATGTTACCAGCTACCAGGATATGTTATAATTCCTTAGCTAATCATACTCTATACTTTCACTAACTAAATGAGCCTCTTATTAACAGGAGCAAAAGAAATCCCAGCAGAGAACTGCAAAGTTGTTACCATTTGCATTTTTCCAAAGACCTGAACAAACACAGGTGTTAAGCAAATATATTTCAAATCATCTAACAAGTAACTTGCAACCTTTTAGGCAAATAATAATGAAGGGCCCAGTGGGAAAATAGTTAAATTGTCCAAAGTGAGCCAAAATATCACCTCATTTTAAATGAGATCAGGCATTTCACTATATACAGAAATTTTGCTATTTCTAGGTGAAGGTCTGTGAAATGCCTTTTGTTTTGCTGCTGCTAAAAGAAAATGTGAAGTCACTGCACACAAATACAGAAATCACTGCTTGAACACAACTTTTCAAGAAGCAAAAGAATATTAACTTGAGAAGGCAACTGATTGAGGAATCAGAATTCACTTTCAAGCAACGTTTCTGCAACCAATTTCTGCTTGAGCATTTACCTGGGCTTTTTTTTCCCAGTTTAATGCAGTATGTCCAGCTCTAAGATATATTTACACTGGAAATTATGGACTTCAAATGAGCTGAATTATTATTTCAGCCTGCCTCAGACAGGAAGTTCAATTTGAATTGCAAGAAGAGGCTTTTGGGGATTTAAAAGTCTTCAGAAAGCTATCTCACATTAACTGAATGTAACGCACACTCGTTGCTATTGCACACCTTTGCAGGTTTTCATTGTTCTCAAAGCTGAAAATGACAACAGCCAGAGAAAGCAAAAAATTTCTCTCTTGCACATCATACTTGAAAATGGCAACTCAATGTAAAAACTACATGGTTTTTACATTGAGTTGCCATTGATACTCAGCAGATAGTCTGATAATCAACAGATCACTGAGCACTTCACTCCAAGGAAGCATGAGCCTTTCACGTTCATTGTGACAAAGTGATTCAATCATCTCAGGTAACTTCAGTCCTCTCACAGCCTTCTGGCAAGACAGAAAACAGCAGGAACATTAAATCCGAGCACACCCTCTGCCCTGCACAAACCATCTCCTCGCAGCTCCCGGTTCCCCCCCTTTCACTCTCCTCCCTGCGATACCGAGCCCTGCAAAGCAAGACCGAAGCACGGACGGGCACCAGGCCGAGAAGCCTCGGTGCCTCTGAGGGCAGCGCCGGGCACAGCACGGCCGGGGAACGCCGGGGGCTGCCGGCGGGGCGAGGCGAGCCCGGCCCGCATCCCGCATTGTGCCCCGGCCCCGCCGGAGCGATCCCCCCGAGCCTGCGGGCCGAGCTCGCCCCTGCGAGGCCCCTCGCTCCCCCCGGGCCGCCCGCCCCCCTCAGCCCACCCGCCGGCCCACCCACACGCGGGCCCCGCCGGTCCCGGGCACGGCCGGCGATGGCTCGGCTCCCGCCGCCGCCGCCCCTCCGGGACCGCGCTGCCGGCGCCTCAAAGACGGGGAAGGTCAGGGCGGCTCTGCTCGGCGGCTCCCGCCCAGCCCGGCCCGCGGCAGCCGGCAGCGCCCCGCGGCGGGGATGGGGCTGGGCCGCGGGGCCGCGGGGGGCGAGCGCGGGGTGTGGCGGTGCCGCGCGCCGGCCCGCGGGCGGTGCCGGTGCCGGTCCCGCCGCCAGCGCCGGTCGCGCCCCCCGCACTCACCCGCGGCTCCCACTATGGCGGCAGCAGCGGCCCCGTGCGCGGCGCGAGCCCCCTCAGCCTCCCTCGCCCGCGCTTCTGCCCCGCCCCGCTCCGCCCGGCCCCGCGGCATGCCGGGACAGCGAGTCACAGCGGCCGCCGGACGCGCACGGAATGGGGCCAGTGGAACTGCAACTCCCGACACGTCCCGCGCCGCACCCCGCGGTGGCTCATTTGAATGAGGGAAGGGGCCCGCGCGCCGCTGGCCCCGCGGCGGCGCCCCGGAGCATTGTGGGAGGGTGGGGGAGCGGAGCGCGGCCCTGCGGCTGGGGAGTGACGGGGACGGGGCTGTCCCCCTTTGGGGAGAGAATTGTCCCCTTTGGGACAGGACCTTACCCCTTTGGGACAGCGTTCTACCCCTTTGGAACAGGATTGTCCCTCTCTGGGACAGGATTGTACCCTCTGGGCCAGGGCAGGACCTGGGTGGGGATGTGGGTGGTCCCAGCCGCAGCACTGCAGGTCCTGAAGTTAATTTTAGTCTCCTCATAAGACCTACAGAGATTTTTAAGATTTTTAAGATTTTTAAGGAAATTACTCCACTAGGTTGCAGTGAAGTCAGCAAAGAAGGTGCGGGGTGGTAGGAAAACGCCTTCAAATAAATATTTGTGAAGATGTAAGTGGTCTAAAAAGCGTGGTTTGGGTCCCCTGGAGCCCTCCCATATTCCCTGAAGCAGCCGCAGCAGAGGGGACTCATAAGGGTACAGGAGTTGTCAGGATTTAGGATTATATGCTTAAATAGGCTGTGGGCAGAGTTACATTCCTAATTTTTTTGTGTGACTGGAAAGCTGAATGGTAGATGCTCTTGTACTGCAGTAGTGGATATGGGATTTGGGCTACTTAGGGAATACATGGCTTGTTAGTGCTTGAGCTCTGCAGCTTGGGGATGCTGGCCAAGAATGCATCATCTTAAATAAAATTATTAACCCTCTGGGCCAAAAGCTATCATATTATTACATTAAAACTTTCAAAATAAAAAAAAAAAAAAAGGGAGTCACTATTAATCTTTAGAGGAATTGTTATGAACTTAAGGTTTTCCCTGAGACTCATAAAAGCCATTTCGAATAAACATTCTTCAAGTCCTCTTCTAGGACTGACATTTTATAATATACAGAAATGTGACAACCAGAAATAGAGCTGGTAGAAGACAAATATTGCAAGGGCACAAGCTAGATTAGAATACAGAAAGATGGGGGGGTTGAAAGAGAAGAAAAATGCATGCACTGAGCAGCAGCAAAGGGTTTTTTGCTAGCATGGTAAGGTGCCTTCCTACAGAATTAACCTCTTAATTCCCTGAGGTATGGTTGCTCACTTCTTTCATTTAGCAGGAAATGGGAGAAAATGTGCATGAGGAAAAGTGCCTGCCTTTATCAGAGTTTATCTACAAGGATCCCTGAGTGCAGCTCCTGGCCCTGCACAGCACAGCCCCAGCACTCACACCAAGAGCACTGCCCAAACTCTTCTCAGCTCTGGCAGCCTTGGTGCTGTGACCACTGCTGGTTCTTTCACTGACCTCAGTGGTAACACATCACTCAAAACCATTCCAGGAGCCCCAAACCCACCCTACTCTTTGTCACTTCCCACCACCCCAATCACAGAGACTCTCCACAAACACTCAGGTTCTGTTTCCCTTGGCTGCACTAAAGGTTAGGTTGTAGTGCCCCAGGTTCCAGTCCCATCCATGGGGTAGAGGGAACATTGGCCACATGGGCCTACAGACCTTTTTAAATAAGGAGCCACAGGCTTCTTTCCTCTAACTCCTCTAATCCTTCAGAAATCCTTCATCAGACTCTCCCCAGATATGCCCATACCAGTCCCTTGGATCCACATCTGCTATCACCATCCAGAAATGGATAATCTTACTGTTTGGGGAGTTTTTTGTTGTTGTTTTTGGGTTTTGGTTTTGTGGGAGATTTTCTTTGTTTGGTTGGTTTTTTGTGTGCTTTTATTTTTAATTTTGTTTTTGATTTTTTTTTTGTCTGGTTTTTGAGGGGCTTTTTGTTGTGTTTTTATTTGTTTGGGTAGTTTTTTGTTTGGTTGGTTTGGGGTTTTTTTTGTTTTGACAGCCTTATTTCAATCCTTCATTCCAATAAACATACTTGCGCTCCTTCCCTGTTGTTTCTCCTAAGCCATCTGTCTCCAGCTGTTTCTCTGTTTCCAGTCTCCTGGAGCAGTCACACTGTGCCTGTGCTGTACCAGTGGCGCTCCCAAGGTGGCACACACGCTCTTTGCCGTGTCCTCTTCTGCCGCGGGCCCTGCTGTGTCTCTGCCACCTCCTCCAGCTCCAACCCCTTCTCCTCCACCCACTCCATCCCTAAAGGGGAAGGGGCACAGCCCTGACTCCCCAGAACCCTCTCTATTGACACTCTGCTGACTATGCCAAATAAAATGTTGTGTAATCCTATGAAAACAAGGCAAGTAATATGTCCAAATGGAATTTATTTACAAGGCAGCTGGCAGAAGAGCTTTTATTTGCTCAGAGTGGCTCTTTCTGGCAGAGGGCCCCTCCTGTTAGCAGCAGGGCTGTGCCCACCTGAGGCTCCTGATGAGCCCTCAGGAGGACACACTGCACCCCAGGGCTGGAGGCTGGAGCTTTTGGGCACAAGGAAGTCAGGAGCTGATGTGGTCTGATGTTTTCTCCTAGATGAGAACCTGTGTTCTCAGCCTGCCTGTCCCCTGGGCCATCCCCATCAAACCTTCTTTGATGCATTCCCTCCCTCCTCTGCCGTGCCCTGCAGGGTTCCCTTGGCAAGGAGCAAGTGCTGAAAGGCTCCTGCCACCCTCCCCCCGTGTCACTTGAGCTCCTTGCGTGCCCCAGCAGCTTCCTGGTGCCTCTGAGTGCAGATCCAACTAAGATCCAGTCATATCTGGAGGTTAAATCCTGAAGGAGCTCTGTAGGTGCTGGACCACACTGAGCAGGCTCAAGTCAAGCTGCTCTTTTGGCACCCTCTTCAAATGTCACCTCAAACAAAAAGGAAAAGGGCAGGGAAAGGCTACCTTGTGATGGGATATCCATGCTTTGTGATGGGATATCCATGCTTTGTTGAGTCTGGACAATCTGGGGCAGATTTAGCTTCTTAGCTCTGGCCAGCCTCTGCTTGATGGTGAGAGACATCTTCTGGAAGGCAGAGAGTCAGCTGAAAGGTAAAAAACCACCAAGAGCTCAGAAATGCACTTGTTCATAGAGGCTTTTCTTGTTCACTTGCTACTGATGAATAATTTGTGATCACAGCCACTAGGACAGTTCTGGAAGCCCTGGAAGTTACCTGCTGAAATATTTAACATCAGTAAATTAATGATATAGAGCAGAATGCACATGCTGTAGCCATGTGGCTCTGCCCCATTAGCTTCTGTGTGATTTGATGTGACATGTTTGGGGATTTCTGCTCTTTGGGCATTTGTTTCCTCTTTAGTTTCACTGGATTGAGCTGGTGACCTTTGCAGAGAGTGGGGAGGAGTTATCAGAACTCCCCTAACCCCAGCCTTGCCCAGCACTCACAGCCCCCAGTGTGGAGATGTCACTGCTGGCTGAGTCCAGGGGGGCAGGAGAGCAGCTCTGTGCCAAGGCTGGAGTGCACAGCGATGGCTCCAAGCTTCAGGGCTCTCTCTTTAATTAGCATTTGTTTCTCTGCCTGCCCTCACAGACCCCTCCCCAGAAGAACACAGAGCTCTCCTGACAGAGCCCCAGCACCAGAACATCTCCAGTCACTGAGCTGCAGTCAGCAAAGGGACATTTGTGGGTGGGGAGGGGAATTGCCCTGACCCCACTGCTGGGCTGGATCTGTGCTCCCACAGGAGATGAGACACAGGAGCTGGTTTGGAACTTGTCCTAGCTGGGACCAGCCCTGTCTCTCAGAGTCCTGGCAGAGTTTGAGCTGCCCTGCACATGCCAGGTGCTCAAGGCAGGCTGGTGGGAGCAGCACAGGTGAGTGTCCAGCCTGGCAGAAGGAATTAGTGCCACACAAAGGGGATGGAGAGCAGCACACCCTCATGGCTTCAGCTGGACATTGGTTTAACTTGGCTCGGGGAGGGGATCTGCAGCCTCACAGAGCTGCTGGACAACACGTGGGGCAAAGAGGGGAGGGACACGACAGGAGTTTCCAGCCTTGACTCAGCTCGGGCCCAGGCACAGTGGGTACTCACAGGTTTCTCTGCCTGTCTGACGAATTTTCGATTACAGTGTTCCACAACTCTGCCCTGGGATCCAGAAGTCATTGTGGAGAATGTCTGGCCTGGATCGTTTGTGCCACTGGCCGTGTCTTGGCTCACCTGGAAGGAGCAACAATAGAACTCTGAAACTCCAGAATTCCATTCAGGCAGACCAAAGGATACACTGGTGTCTCCAGCCTGTGGCATCCTTCAGAAGTGAAGAACATGAGGCCATCCCACCCTGATTTATCATTAGACCATATTTTAGTTTCTGAGTTAAGATTCATAGAAGTAAATCCCCAGAACAAACAGAACCGCCTTTTGTTTCAGTGTGCAGTCCTATGAGCCAAAACACTTGTCAGAGCCTGGTGGCACTTAATATCTCCCACCTTTTCCATTACTTTTGTAACCCCATTTTCTGACGTTATTAACCAAATCTCCGTTAATATCCAAACTGTCCTTTATCACTTTAACAGTTTTCTTGGTGGGAACAGAAGGAGCAGGACCAGCCGGTGGTCAGGGGACGGTGGCATTGTCCCCTGCAGGACCAGCCACATGATGGCATTGTCCCCTGCAGGAGCGGCTCCTCCAGCCCGGGGAGCTCCGCAGAGCCCTGCCCGGGGCAGAGCGCGGGGTGCGCTCCTCGGGGCCCGCGGGAGCCTTTCCAGGGCAGAAAGGACAAAGGACGGGTGTCCCTTCCTCACAGCCTGTCACATTAGGGCAGGGGACAGAGCAGGAGCTGACCGAGGGCCAGGCGTGGCTGGGTTTGTTCTTGTCAGCCATCCGGTGGGTGCCCAGGGGAAGCAGAGCATCCTTTGCCGATGGTTTTTCCTCCCGGCGGATGGCGGGGGCCGGGGGTGGCTGCAGCGCAGCTCGGCAGCTCTCCCAGAGAGACCCTCTGCTCCTGTCACAGCTCAGAGGAGCCTCAGGGCTCCTGCTCCTTGTGCTTGGCGTGGCCCCTAAATTGCACCCCACTGGGCTGCAGTTCTCAGGAGTCACGGGCTGGGATGGACAGGGAGGATGGGACAGAGGGACGACTCCGGGCTCCAGGTCAATGAGAAGGAACACAGAAACTTCTGCTCTTTGTAGACAGTTCATTCTCTTTTGGCACACCGTTATGAACAGAACTGCCTTTGCTTATAGCCCTGGTTTGACATCAGCACTGTCCTAGGGAGGGAAATTGTTCCCCAATTAACACCTTGAATCCCAGACATACCTCATCTCTGCTTTCTTCAGTTCTTCCCTGCTGCCTCCTTGAGTTGACTTGCAATATTCCCACCTGGGGCAGGAACCCTCTTACCCTTACCCACAGCACCCTCTTTTTATCCCCAGCCAACAACAAAATGCTAATGTCCAGCACCTGTTGCTCTTTTAGGCAGGACAGCTGCATTGACCCCGAAAACACACCCACAGTCACGACAGCAGGTTAGGAGCCTGAGGATTTCATGCATCAGGCAGTGAGACAGGCATGATGCTGTCATGGTTCCAGAAAGAAAGCTTGGCTGAGGCAAAAGCACACAGCCCTGGAAACAGGCTGGCTGTTCATGTAAATGCACTGCTGAGGGAGCAGCCCCCCAGTGGGGTCACAGCTGAAACCCACGGGAGTGTGGAGGCTCTGGGCAGAGCCAGAGGGGGAGGGAGGATACACCCTGTTCTAACAACGTGGGGTGCAGAAAAGCTGGGCTGGGAGGGGAAGGGGTCCGGTGACTCCCTGGTCTCTCAGCCAGCAAGGGTTGAAAAGGGTTAAAATCCTGGGCAGGAAAATGTTTGCCTGGGCTTGTTTTTCACCCAGCCCAAGTGTCCAGTGTCCGTTTATTGTGCTGGACCACGGAAAGGCTTCCTGGCTTTCCTGGCTGCTGGGAGCTGGGCAGGCTCCAGGGCTGCTGCCCCCGTGTCACCCTGAAACGAGTGGGGTGACAGCTCTGCTCTGAAAGGCTGTGACATCCCCTTCTGCTGGGAGGGAAGGGCTCAGCTCAGCCCAGGGGCTGCCAGTGCCCCGGCACAGTCACCTCTGTCAGGTCACAGCCCTGCACGTGGCAGCCCCCGTTGTTTTTGGGGCTGGCCCACAGGTCCCAGCAGCCCCCATGGAGACACTGCTGGGGAGCAGCCCCGTGGCTTCACTGCAGAGAGGTTTGGGGCTCTCTCCTTCACCCATCATCATGGCTTAATGTCAAACAGCTCCCACAGCCTTTCTTGGAAGGCTCTCAGACATCTCCTGGCCAGAGGAGGCGGGGAGAGGTGAGCCTTTCTGGGAACAGAGCTGATTCTGGTAAGCTCCTTTCTTCGAGACTGCCGGCGTGTGGAGACACGCTGGATGGAGAAGTGGGAAGAGGGGATGTGGAGAGGTGCTGGCGTGGGGCCCAGGGGCTGGCTCTGTGGCAGATGGGGACTCACAGCACCCCAGGCAAAGGGCTGGGGCAGGACCTGGCTGTTCCTGCCAGGGAAACCCTTCCAGGACATGAGGATGCCTTGCACAGTCACTGGCTGCTCCTGCTGACATGGGAAGGAGGAAGAGAGGGAGTAAGCTGCAAACAGGGGGGCTGCTGCAAATAGGCACATGCCTCATCCTCTCCCACAGCCCAGGCAGCAGGCACTAGCCTGGCCTCAGGCTCTGGCAGAGGTGAAATAGCAGAGCCATGGCACTTTGCTGCTCCCCACCTTCTGTCACAGAGGCTCCAGAAGAATCTTTTTCCAGCAAGCAAAGGAGGGGAGAGCCCCCTTCATCACCCTGGCACAGCCACCCCTGTGCCAAGGGAGAGCCTGGCAGCAGCTCCAGCAGCAGCCATGGTCTCCTGTGGCACATGGAGATTTCTGTCTTGCCCTCCTGACCACTGTTGCTGCCACTCTCACCTGCAGGGCTGTGGCAGGAGACTGCCCTTCCATGGATCATGGAATCACAGGACAGTTTGGGTTGGAAGAGATCTTTAAATGCCATCTGATCCAACAGCCCCTGCCATGGGCAGAGACACCTTCCACTATCCCAGATTGCTCAGAGCCTCATCCAACCTGGCCTTGAACAATTCCAGGGATGGGCCAGCCACAGCTTCTCTGGATAATCTGTGCCAGGGCCTTGCCACACATGTAGGGAAGAATTTATTCCACATATCCAATCTAACCCTGGTTTCTGTCAGTTTGAAGCCATCTTGTCCTGTCATTCCATGCCTTGTCCAAATTTCCTCTCCAGCTCTCTTGTAGTCCCATTAGTACTGGAAAGGCTCTAAAGTGTTCCTGGAACCTTCTCCAGGCTCAACAACCCCAGCTGTCTCAGCCTGTCTCCACAGCAGAAGTGCTCCAGCCCTCAGAGCATCTTGGTGGTGTCTGGACATGCTCCAGCAGCTCCACATTCCTCCTGGGGCCCCAGAGCTGGGGGGACAGATCCTCTGTCTGTCCTCCATCGTGCCAGCTTTGTGGAACGGTTCCCTTCAGGCCCTGCAGCTCCACAGAAGGACTGGGACATCAGGATGTCTCCCCAGCTCTGCAGGGACTTGGGCAGGAGCCAAGGGCTTGATGAGTTCAGGGGAGCCTGCTCTGGTACAGTCCCTTCATGCTCCTTCTCCTCAGCTGAAATCTGCCCAGGTTTCACCTCTGCCATGCAGGCACCTTTCCCAGGAGCTCCCCATCCCCTTTTTAGGAAGGAGCTTTCTCCCATGGCTGCCTTGCTCTGTGGGAGGCAAGTGACCCTTCCCTGTTTAGAGAAAGCATCACCATGGTGTGCACTGAAGAGCTCCGTGTTTGTTTCTGTAAACACAGTCTTTTCAAACTACTTGAATCTTGTTTGTTGCAGCAGACACGGCAGCCCTTGGCAGCTTCCATGGGACAGGCACAGGATGAGTTTTCCTCAGTCCAGGCTGCTCCAGCTGCCAAGGAGAGGCGGCAATTCCCACTGCAGGTGTGCACCTTGCCCTGCAGTGTCCCACTGGGATCAGCCAGCAGTTTGCAGCTCGGGTGCGATGCTGCCAGGGAAGAGCTGCATCCCACAGCCTGGCTGCCTTGGGATGCTGACTGGTAGCTGTGGAAAACACAGAGTATCAGCACTTTGCACTGTGTGCTGGGCTTCAAACTGGTTCTCATTTATGGAGAAGGAAGACCATTGTGTTCAGAGAAGTGAAAGCCAGTGTGATGTTCTCTACTACTTTTGAAAACACTTTCTACGTAAAACAGTTCCCTTAAAACACAACCCCCAGAGTGGTCAGTACTTCCAAAATTGGAGTTTTCCGTCCCCTGTGGAGACACTGGCTGCAGACAGATCCAGACATCTGCTTTTCATTTCCTGCTTCGTTCTTAAATGTGAGAAAATATGAAATCATGTGGTGCCTTTCTTGATCCCCTGCCATTTATTTCTCTCCCTTATTACAGTAATGGCTCAAGAGCCTTACATGAACCGCAGAGGCTTCTCCAAAGGGCATCTCCAAAGCAAGAGGCCCCATTTGGCTCTAAGGAATCTTCTCCTGAGTTTGGCAAGGGTGTCCTTTGTCAGGAGAGAGGGGCTGGTGAGTTGGTTTGTGTCAGAGCAGTGGCTGAGCTGCCAACACCACTGAGGAGAGGTGGGTTAGTGTGAGCATGAGCTGCCACGAGCAGCTGGGAGCTTTGTCAGGGGAGAGAGAATCCCATCCTATGTCCAGAGCTGGAGTCAAGTGTCAGTGTGTCTCCCTTGCAGCACCGACCCTGGCTGGGCTGTCCCAAAACCTAAATGTTCCTGCTGCCTCCATCCAGCAAGGCCCTGGGATGGAGGACAATGCTGTGGGCAGACAAGGATGCTGTCAGTACCTGCTCCCAGGCCCTGCTCTATTGTCACCAACTCCTGAGCCTGGGGACCTCCTGTACATGCTTCCCGTGAAGTGGAAATTCCCATGAAGTGGAAAATCAACATTCTCTTCTGATCCACTCTGGCATCTTTCTTTCACAGGCTCCTAGCTCTCACTTACTTTCCCTTTTAATTCTCAGTCTTGACCTTATTTCAAGGAATCCAAACCTACTGTAACAAACAATTCTTTCACAAGGAATCAAACAGCAAACACTTCCAGGAGGGAAACTCCCTGTAGGAGGTGGGGTAGGTGTTCTGGGGCTATTTCCTGTTTGTTTAGGACACCGCCCACATTCTTTTTATATGTTGTTTTGCATATAAAGCAAATTACAGATTCAAGGTGCTTTTGCCTTCACGAGCAATTCCTCAGGCATTAGTCACAGATTCCCTCCACCTGTGGGGACCTTGACCCTGTGCACAGCTCAAGTTGATTGTGAGCAGCTCTGGTAGGTGGGGAATGCTGGAGCTGCTTTCAGCTCTCTCCTGGGTAAGATAGGATCTGGCACTTTGACCTGAGCTATATGTGGTTTGGAACAATAAAGGAGTTCCTGGCTAAGGGCTGTGTGCCTGGTGCCTGTCACCAATGTCCCCAGCAGACCTTGTTCTCCTTTTGTTCTGCACCAAACCCAGTGTTTAGGTAGCAGAGCATCTGTCCTGCTACAAAAAAGACTTTAGAGTAGAGCAGGGGCTGGAGGCAGAGAGCCCAGCCTCCAGCATGGACACTGAACTATCTGGTGTGACATCCTTTGGTGGGTGCTGAGGGCACACCTGGGGCGGTGCTGGAAGGCCCAGAGCTTGCAGGAACCCCTGGTGGTGCCAGTGTCCACTGTGTGTCCCTCTGCCCACACTCCATGGCAGGAACACGGGTGAATGTTTGTGGATGCTTTCCCTTGTCCATGTTTCTTAGTGCAGTTACATACAGGGGGAAAAAATCAACCCTCTTCCTGTTATCTACTGCTTTTCTTTGGGGTGCAAAGGGTTGCCTCAAGAAATCTCCCAAAAAAGAAATGGGAGCAGGCTGGGATAAGCTGGCCCTGGTTCCCAGTTACTCTGTTTTTCTGCTCTTTGTTTCCTCAAAGGCTTGGAAGTCCCTGGCTGGCAGGGTTGCACACTCCATCACTTGGATGCTGTGATTCTTCTGGGATTGCTCATGTAGGAGCTCACCTGCCTGCCTGCACTCATCACAATTTCATCTACAGGTCCAGATCTGCACTGAAAAACAAGCTGCTAATCCTGGAAACTAAAATTTTCCTTCAGTGAAACAAATCAAATTGAGAAAGCAAGTGCCCAGGCAATTCCTACTGTAACTAAACCTAAAATCTGTTGAATCTGAAGAGAAATCCTGAGATCCTTCATTGTCATGTGGGAATCCATAAAATCAGAGTGTTTTGGGAAAGCTGCCTCAGAGACAGCAGAACTGTGATTAGAGTTAAGGGGCCTGCCTTTTGCAGCTTTCCCAAAGCCTTCTGATTTTAAGGATTTCCACATGTCTGTGGTTTACCACTAGTTGTATCAGAAATGTCTCCTGGAATACATCAGATCCTCTGACTTTAGGTTCCTCAATGCTGCAAGGGTCTGGTGTGGAGGAGCAGTTGTGGGAAGGGATGGGATGGGATGGGATGGGATGGGATGGGATGGGATGGGATGGGATGGGATGGGATGGGATGGGATGGGATGGGATGGGATGGGATAGGATGGGATGGGGTGGGATAGGAAGTGGGTTGGCAGTGGTGGTGCCAGTTTTCTGCCAGTTGCAGCCCAGGTTTGTCACTGCTCACTGGAGCTGCCTGCTCCCACTGGAGGCAGTTGCTGTGCCTCTGTGTCCTGCTTTTGGTGGGAAATACAGGGCTTGGTGGTGGCTCAGGCCCTCACTGCTACCAGCCCTTGGTGGCTCGTGGTGTCCCACAAAGCCACACTGAGGCTGCAGCTGCCCTCCACACTCCTGCTGTGGAATTTCCTGTGCAGATGTCACCTCCAAATCGAGCTGCTGAACTCACAGGGAGCAAATGGAGATGTCCAAAAGTGACCTAGAGGAGTCCTCTGCCAGGTAAAAGACCTCCAGCCCAACCTGCAGAGGAACAGCAGCTGCCAGAGAGCAGTTTGTGCCTTAAAACAACAACGCCTGTGGCAAGTTATGCCTTTGGCAAACAAAGCACTCCCACTTAGCTGAATGTCAGAGCCCTTCCTCAGTTTTACCTATCTCTGGCAGCAAACCCTTTGCAGAAAAGGCAGGTCCTGTTCCTTCAGGGGGGATGTGAGCACATGTAGGCTGTGCCATCACTTCCAACAGCCGAGGTGCCCAATGGCTTCAGGAAATGCCATTTCCTGGGACAAAAGTTTCCTGTGGACCTTGAGAAAACACCATTTGGGGAAGGGCCAGAAAACATCCCAACAAACTCAGCATGTTCTGTTCTTGCGAGAGCAAACAGACTATTTCAAGCCTTAAATTTTATTTCATTTCCTTGAAATGGCCTCTTTCTTCTAATACAATAAAACAAAAACTGAAGTTGCAGGCTGGGATTTTCACCAAATGCAATATATGGAAACCAGGGGGTTTTCGCTTTTGAAAAATAAAATCCCAACTGGAATTTCCCACTGCACAGAGATGCCAGATTTTCACCAGCCTAAGAAACGTTCAGCCTAAAAGATTTCTTTTCCAAGGCAGTCACAGACCCAGTCTGTAGCTTATCTTCATCTTTCATTTGAGGGAATTGTTAGGGGAAAACTGTTCTGTCTCCTGGGACCGGAGATGAAAGAGAAAGGAAAGGTGCAGGATGTGGCTGCAGCGCTGGTACATCCGCTCCTGACCTGCCACTGGAAAGCCCTGACACAGCCTGGTCCCTGCAGAGCTGGGGCTCTCCTGCTCCTGGGGCTCTCCTGCTCCTGGGGCTCTCCTGCTCCCCGCAGCAGCAAGACCCCGATGTCTGAGCCCCCGTGTTCATGGAACATCAGGCAGCAGCAAGACCCCGATGTCTGAGCCCCCCTGTTCATGGAACATCAGGCTGTCCTAGCGAGCACACACTGCAGACAGCACGGCCAGGGCACAGCAGCTGCCTGCAGAGCCACCGGGTCCCTGCTCATCCCTCTCCTTGTCTTTGGTGATGCTCCTTAGAGGCAGCCTGGCCTGAGATCAAAGTGCAGCTGATGAACTCGCGATCCTGATTAGCAAATTCCGTCTCTTTTGGCCTAATGACTGCTGCTGTAAGATGGCTGCCAAAAAGGAAAGGAATAACTGCTTTGGCATTTTGGGTAATTAATGAGCTTACTGAGCAGCGGGGAGCTGCAGTTGAAGGTGGGGAGCGCTTTCCCAGCCTAAGGACAGTGATGCTTTGGTGAGAGAGGAGGAGGCAGCAGCCGACCTCTGCAAGTCCCTGCCTGAATAATTTGCCAAGCAGTCTGGGCTGCTGTGCGTGCTTTGGGAAAATCTGGTGTGAGTACATCTGGGGAATTCCAGGAGCCATCCCGCTGCCTCCGCTATTCCCTGCCCTCTCCCTGTTCCCTCCTCCTCCTGGCGTCACCCTTGGACACGTGAATAACAACTAAAGCTCTGTCTCGGGCTTTCTCAATCCCGAATGAGCGGCAGCGTCTGTGTTGCTCCGGGGGATGCGATAAGCAGCCGGGAGTGGGAAATACAGCCGGGAATCCCTGCCTGCCTGCCTTTCCTCCTGCCCACCACGGGAACATGAAGGCTGCCTGTCTCCAGATGCTGCTGTGGGCCCTGTACCTGGTGGTGACCCTGGCTGGAGGTGAGACACAGCTCCGCTCGTCCCCACCCTGCCCGGGGACAGCCGGGCTCGGGGGGATGGCCATGGGGCCGGGACGGGGGCGGTGGCACTGGACGAGGCTGTAGGGACCTGTGCGGGAGGGATGCAGGGGATCTCAGGGCAGGATCAGGCTGGGTTTGGGAAGCGATTTGGCGGGGGGAAGCCAATAAATGGCCGCAATCCCGGCAGCAGGGACATCCGAGAGCGCCGAGATGGCTTCTGTCACACGGGAGGGCAGATGGTGAGAGCGGCGGAGACGCTTCCCGATAACAGCTGTTAGGAAAAAAAGCATGATGTGCTTCTCGTCCCCCTTTTTCACGTGCCTGGGGACGTTGCAGGAAGGCTGCAGCCTCGCCAAGGATGGGTGGGGGTCTGAGGAGACGACACCGTGTGCTGCAGGTGCCAGTGCTGCCGTCCTGTGAGGCAGGGGGGTGTCACTGTCACTGCTGTCACACACTGCAGTGTGTGTGTGTGTGAGGGGAGCCTCTCATGCCCTCAGGACAGAGGTCTCTGCGGGCTGTGTGTGAGGGGAGCCGCTCTCCTGCTCGGACAGAGGTCTCTGCGGGCTGTGTGTGAGGGGAGCCGCTCTCCTGTTCGGACAGAGGTCTCTGCGGGCTCCGGGCCGTGCTGGGCCGGCTCTGCCGGGGCCAGGCTCGCTGTCGTGGCTGTGACACAGCTCCGTGCTCGCCACGTTTCAGCAGGGCGGTGCTGGGCTGTCCCGCAGGCTCCCGGCACCGCAGGCAAGGCTGGACTGTGCCCGGAGCCAAGGGGTGATTATTCCCAAAGACCGCCTGAGATCCGTGCCCTGCTGCCAGGACACGGGAGCAGTGATGGATCTCCTCCCTCCGGCACACCTCCGGGCAGGTTCTGCAGCGCTGGCCCGAGGAAGGTGGACAGCAGGGACACCAGGCAGGGACACCAGGCAGGGACACCAGGCAGCTCACCCTGCCCTGCGAACCCGCTGCCTGCTCGGCACTGCCTGACTCTGCTCACCCTTTCCCCCAAAAGAGGACACAGGCCTGGCCCTGCTAGAGGCCTGGTGGAGCTCCCTGGAGGAGCTCCTTTGGGGCAACTGTGCTGAAAATTAAGTGCCAATGGCTCCTAAGAGCAGCGGTCCTGGGCCGAAAAACTCCCAGATCCCTTTGGCAAAGAGTCAGATGCAGCTCAGAGAAGCAGGGTGTGTGCCCCAGGAGGAGAGTTCCATGCTCCTGGGGCACCCCTCTGTCCTGGGGAGGCTTTCCAAGCTCCTCCACTCTGAGAGAAACCTACCAGGAGCTCAGCCACATGGAAACCGTTTGCATTGGTGCCAATAATTGTAAAATCAGTTCAGGGTTCTCAAAGGAACAGATTTGGTTCTCCAAGGAACAGGCACTGCTCCCCACCATGCAGGGGACGGTGTGGCCCTCTTGTCCCTGTGCCTGTTTTGTTGAACTGTGCTCTGAAAGTGGAGGCCACCAGCTGAATATCCTCTGGCTAATGAGAGTTGATTGGCAAGTCAGCTGCCCTGAATTCCCAGCAGGGAATTCTTGACCCTAAAATGCCACAGAATACATTATTGTGTGAAAAGAGAGTTTTGCTTTAACTTGACTTGACTGAGAGTTGGAAATGGGCTTCTGTAGAGGGGCCACAGGAGTGTTTGCTTGGGATTTCTTTGCAATCATTTCCCCAGTAACTTATTCAAATGATTCAGAGGGCTCTTGCATTGATGCTCATTCTTGTACCTGGATCATTCCTAACTGAAATGCATAAAATTCGCCACATTCCCTTGGGGATCAGGGACAACATTTTGTAAGAGACAGCCTGATTGAAACCAGATGCCAGTTCCTTTCTTTACAGAGGCTCCAGATAAATCAGGGATTGTTTTTGTAAATCCTGCCCCCAGGGATGTCAGGAACAAGTTGTCAGGATGTGTTGTGCAAGTGCCTGTTGTGGGAGGCTGGAGGTGGATGAATGGCCCCAGTGGTGTGACTGGCCCTGACCCTTGAAGGGGTCAAGGGGGGGTTATTTTTACACTTTGCAAACTGAAAACTGTGTTTTCTGCTGGAGGTCGAAAAGATGTGTTTGGGAAGCTGGGCTGCTGAGATACCTGTGGGACTGAAGCATCATTGCCAAAAGGTTCTTGCCCTGCACCCTTTCTCTGAGCCCAGGTGATGCTCAGAGACCATGGGAGCAGAGAGGCAGGATGCTCACCTGGAGGGGAGGTCCCACAGAGATAAGACTGATAAGGAGAGAGCAGAGCACCGTGTCCACTGGTGAGGCTTGCAGCAGGTCTTTGGGGGATGAAGAAATGTATTTTCTGGGCATTGTGCTGAGACCAGTCCTCCTGGTAGCCAAAGGGGGAAGGTCCTGCAGGTCCAGGGGCTTGCACATCCTACAGGACAAGCTGAAATGCTGTCCCAAAAGCCCACAGGTTTCACAGTGCTTTTTTCCTCTCAATTTTCTGGGTATCTTATTGCATGTGTGGGGGCTACAAGCAAATTTGGCTTTGTGGTCATCAGGATCTGTCTTCATCTCAGTTCAGCAGGGATTGGAAACTTTCGTGGTTTTGGACTCTTCCCTGGAAAAGGGAGACATTAAGCAGTGCTGGTTTATAGATAAAAGCCAACACTTCATGAATTGAAATTTTTATTTCAGGGCAACCCAAAGCACATGTGACGTGTCCAGGAAGTTGCAGAAATCCTTCACAGAAGTTTATACCAGACAAGCTGATCAGGAGGTTCTACGAGACTGACTCTAGATGCAAGCAAAATGTCATCATGTAAGTGCTGCCCCACTTCCAAGTGGGATCAGGGTTAAATGGGTGGGGAAAGGGACTGGGATATGTACCTGGAAGGACAGGGCAGAGGAATGATGTGGGGAGAGAGCTCACGTGTTCCTCTGAAAGCAGATATTTGTCTGAAGACAGATTCAGACTTGTGAGCTTGTCTGGAAATGAGAAAAGCTCCATTTCTTTTCTTTGGCATAATTGCTGTTTTGTGCTTGTGCTGAAGTTCATGCACCATTGACACCATTTTATTGCAGCCCAGGGGTGGCTCCAAAGTGAAGCTGCTGAGCTGACCTTGGGAAATCTCACAACACCCAGTAAAAGTAAACCTGAGAGCTTTTCCTTAATGCTTGTGTGTCCCGGGGCAGCTGGTGCCTGTGGAGCTTTTTGTGCCCAAGCAGGACAATGCTTCTGAAAGTGAAAAGCTTATTAGGGGAAAACCCTTCTCCCGTGAGTCATGTTCAGCTGCTCATTCAGTCAGATATCAGAGGCACCTGCCTGCCTTTCCTGAAATGAATCATCCAAACAACACTTGGTCTTTGTATCTACACACCTTCCCCACAGCTCTGATCACCTGAACCAGTGTTTTCTTTATTCAATGAGTGATCCCTTTGTATTTTCAGATTTGTTACTGTGCAGGATAAGGAGATTTGTGTAGATTCAAATGCAGGCTGGGTGAAGAAGTTCCAAGACAAACTGGGCAGGAAAAGTGCCACAGTGATGCCACCACGTGATGTGACCTCAGCAGAAGAGCCTGGCAGCATTGAGAGACACGTTGGTCTTCCAGAACTGCCTCCATCTCCAGCCACTGCTCCAGCTGGTTTCTTCCAAGGGACTGGAACAACACTCAGGGAGAGAGAACATGCTCTTGCTGCCACCACAGAGGTGTCCAGCAAGCCCCCCCTGGGCAGGCAGGAGCTCCCCCAGCTCCCTGCAGGATCCACCCCAGTGACACAGGAGGAGGCTCTGCACCCTGGGGTCACTCCAGGAGCCAAGGGGGAGCCCTCAAATTCTCCTGTTGCAGCAGATGTGGGCTCCAGGCAGCCCACCCCACGCCCCACTGGTCAGCACACAGCTTCTCCTAACTCCAATTCAGACCTGATGGCTGCTGCCACAGCATCAACCCAACCTGCACTGGCTGCCAATGGACCCCTGGACCCCACAGGAGCCAGAGCCAACACACCAGACACTGCTGCCAGCAGTTCTGGGTCAGATCTCCCCTCCATCTGGGACAGTATGAGGACCACAACAGTCACAGCACCACAGACTACTCCAGTGTCTACTCTGAGCTCCACCACTGCCACAGACAAAGCTGCTTCTGTCCATACCAACAGGCTTGTTGGTCCCTCTGCAGGGACAACAGCATTTGATCATTCATTGCCTGTAGGGAAGCAAGAGCCTTCAGACACAGGAGTTTTTACTCACCAGGCACTGTCAAGCCAAGCCAGGGTGCAGATGATCACAGTCAGGCCAAACAATCTGCCCCTGCCCAGCTTCCTGTCAAAATCTCAAATGCACTTTGTCATCCCAGTTTCTGTGGTATGTGGACTGATGGTTACCAGTGTTGCCCTTGTGTGGTTGTATCTGAAATTTGGAGTCAAACCAGAAGAAACATCCAGAGAAATGGTGCAGGGCTTGCTCTACCAGCAGGCAGGACATCAAGACAATGCCTATCCAATGGAAGTAATATGAATGCTTCATACATGGACATTTCTGTTTGAGTGTTGCTCCAGAAAAGCTCTTCATGCTGAACTGGTGACCAGTAGGAAGCAAGCCTGGGAATAAAAATCACAGAGAAAACTGGTTTGCTGATAGAGCAGAATGCCCAATAATACATCTACTTCATCGTTGACCAATCACAGTGTTCTGGAAATAAGGGAGACACTTCTTTTCTACTGGCACTGTTCTGTACAAAGGCTGTGGCTGTTCTCTTGCTGTTGCTGGCTCTTTGCCAGCTGCTGTGATTTCCCAAGTATCTCTTGGGAATTTTCTGTGGTTCATCGTGGCCCAGGCAAGAAGCCACTCACCCACCCACACTGCTGGACTTGGGCTCAGCCACCTTGAGCCATCTTAGCACCAAACCCACACAATTTGCACTTAAACTCTCTGCTGCTTCTTTCTTTGCACTTCAGGTCTCTGCTCTGACCAAGACTGAGCTGGTGCCAGCTGGGTGCTGGCTCTCCCTGGGCTGATGGAATTTACTCTCATCGTTTTCTCTTGCTGGAGGCACGAGGAACAGCCCAGCTTTTCAGAAATAGTTGACCAACACTGCATCTGATCAGGGGAATGAAGGTCAGTGCTACAGATTTTCTATTCAGAGAAGCTGGCAATCCACAGTCTGTCTCCTCCTTGAAATCAAGCCCTTCCTTTTAGCAGCTCTGGGTATTTCTTCTTGCAGATGAATTCTGAGAGCTGGTTCTTGGCAAATCAATGCAATAAATCCCTTCTGCCAGCTGATGCACCTTGTGCCCAGCTGCATCCATCACCAGGGCAGGAAAATGCTGATGAATCTTCACAAATGGGAGAAATCAAGAAGCCACCCAATAATTTTGCTATTCCTGTGTTATCATTGGAACATTTTTGCTCTTCTCTGCAAGCACAAAACCCAGGAAGTGTGGAGCTAAAGGCAATTCTGGATGTAGTCATGAAAAAATTACCACAGCAGACATTCTTTTGATCCCATTTTCTCTCTAGAAATAAGCACATTTGCTGATCCACAAAAAAAAAAAAAAAAAAAAAAAAAAAAAAAAAAAAAAAAAAAAAAAAAAAGAAGCACAAAATGCTTGTTCATGGTCCTGTACTTCAGCCACATTTCAGTTTTTCCATTTTGGATAGCACTGAGCACCAGGCTATGAAAGCACTGTTACAGAACCAGGCTTTTTTAAACCCCAAAGTGATTTTAACACATCCTGACAGTGCTGTACATAAGTCTTATGTTTTATCTGTGGTCAAGTCTTGAAAGCCCTTATAAACTTTGACTCCAGGATAATTCTGCTGGAGTGTGCAAAGGCCTTCATGACGTGATGCTTTGTAAGTAGATACATATCAAGGGTCAGACCCCAGCCAGCCTCAGGGGAGCAGATCCCTAACTACAAATATGCATGCAGAAAGTAAAAGCAAGATCAGCAAGAAAAAAGCAAGAAAATGATAAGCAAGATGATAAAAAATGATGGGCCAGCTGTAAAGCAGAGCTTGAGGAATGAGGCCTGTTACATCTGTCAGATTGCACCTTCAGGACATCCCTGCAGCCCTGCAGGGGGAGAGGACACCACAGCTGTGCTTGCTCTCTGCCATCACACATCCCTCACTTCGGCAGTTTGTTCTGCATTTTGAGGGATTCCTCTCCTTTGCAAGCACAGGATGCAATCAGATCAATTTCAGTGATTATTTTGGAGTGAAACCCTTCCTTGTGCAGCAGCTCAGTTGTGGAACTCTGGTTGGGGTTGATTTTCCTGGAGGGTAAATCTGGCCCTGCCAGTGCCACCTCCCCCTGCACCCACCTGTGCACAGCTGGAACTTGTGAGGTGATGTACTGTGGCATTATTTTTATATGAAACACTAGAAATGTTATTTTTGTAAAAAAGGTTTTATAGCTTTTTGAATGTATGTAATGTCCTGTCTGAGCTGCTTGGAGTTGAGACCTTTGTGGCAGCCCTGGGAAACACTGTGCCTTGTCTATTCTGTTGCTGGTCTGAGATGGTTTGTGCATGTCCCTGGGGGCTGGATCAGTGCCCAGGCCCTCCAGCAAGCACAGTGGACACTTGTGTGCTGCAGGTGAAGGGCTGGGGGATGGACGTGCACCAGGAGACCACTTGGAGCCCCCAGTCCTTGGCAGGACCCTGCTCCCAGCTCCACCACCAGCTCCCAGCTGCTGTGATCCCTCAGCAGGAGCAGCTGCTCCTCCAGGCTGGCCCTGTCCTTGTGCATCCCTGCCCCTCTCCTGTCCCTTGGCTGCCTGCAGGCAGGGTGCTGGCACCCTCACAGGGGACAGGGGGGCACTGCTGCTCCTCTCTGCAGTCTGGGAGGGAGGGAGGGAGGATGGAGCCTGTGGGTGTCACCCATTTCTGGGGGTCAAACACCACTTGCTGTGGAGCACAGTGACTGTTACAAGCTGCAGTTTGTTTGCATATTGAGTGTGTGCATGAGATATGAGCTGTACATTTTTATAGAAATAAAAGTAATAAAGTCCTTATGTTAAAAACTTTCGCCCTCAGGAGGTTGAGCCTTGGGCTGGGTTTCCAAGCCTGGTCCCTGCAAAGATGAACACCTGTGACTGAGCACTGTGGAAAGCATCCCTGCATCACCAAGAGATGGCAAAGCTGGCACAGCTGGATGTGGCCAGGCTATTGCTCCGTCTGCTTTAGGGTTTGATCTTGCAGATGTTTGCAGGAAATATATTTCCTCACAGGGATTTGTGTCTCCCATCTTACAAAGGCAATAGAGAAAACTGGACTTTGGCATTGTTTAAGCAAAGCTAAGGTCAAACAGCAGCTCAGAGACAACAAACACCATGCTCCAAGTCTGTTCTGTAAGGAGGCAAGAGGGCAAGGGCTGAGACAGGAGCTCTCCCACCCCAGCCAGGGCTTGGGCTGCCCTTGTGTGCTGCTCTGGTGCTGGAGAGCTGGGAAGAGCAGCTCAGTGACAGAGTCAGTCCTCAGGGTCTGCCTGGAGTGGGGAGCTGGCAGGAGCAAGAGGGATGAGCACCTTTCCTACATTTCAGGAACTCTCATCCCAACCACCTCTCAGCCCCGTGCCCTTCCAGGTAGACACAGAAGTCAATGAAATTTTCCTGCAGCTGAGTCTCCAGGCCAGGAAGGTCACTTGGGGATAATGGAACTCTAAAGAAATGAAAGCACTTTTGTTTTTTTCATTTCATTTCTCCTCTCCTTTGGAGAGAGCAGGAGGAAGGAAGGGGGCGATGCAATCCAGGCAGCCTGACAGGATGAATCATTTCCAGTCATTTCCCCCAGGCAGAGCTGGCCCCAGCAGGGCTCTTGGGGCTGCTCCTCTGGAGATTTTGGCTGCCCCTGAGCACACACTCCCTGGCTTTGCTGGTGTTGGTGTGTGGCTGTGCAGGGACACCTTGTGCCAAGGGTGTCCCTCCACACCCCTTCCCCTGGAGCTCCATGGGGGCCTCAGGGGTGGAGGTTGCTCCAGGGGATAACCAATGCCACATCTGTTCTGCTCAGGGGGATGAGAGGTGCATGTCCTGCCTTGATGCTTCCCCACAGCCCCCAGGAGATGGGGGATCCATGCTCGTGAAGGGCTCTCTCAGCCCTTACTAACCCTCATGTTTCATTTCCAGCTCCACAGCATCTCCACCATGTCATAGCAGCTGTTTAGATTGACCTTGTGAGAAGGAGAAATCCTGGGGCTCCTCACAGGCTCAGTGTCCCAGAGGATCCATCAAATGTCAGGCTTTGAGGGCACTAATTGGCCATAATCATCCTGACCAGCCTCATCTGTGGGTGGGTTCACCCCCACAACACCTCCCAATCCTCTGCCCAAGCCTCAGGAGCCCCATCTAACTCAGGTTTGAGCTCTGCTGTGCTGTGAGTGCTGCTCTGATGTCCTGGCTCTGATCAGCCCCTTGCACAGCCCTTGGGGCTCTGCTGGAGGTACCTTGGCTGGATGGAGCTCTGTCCCTGTCCCCATCTCCTGTTACTGCTGAGAAGATTCCCCCAACCATCCCAAATGGATTCTGGGTTTGGTTCCCGACCTTGGTGTGCCTGGGGCACTGCTGGAGGCTCTGGGCCCTGTGCTCAGACCCTGGGGGCTGTCACCTGCCTGTGCTGGGGCCACCCTTGGCTGCTGGCTTGTCCCTCCCTGCGCTCCCTGCAGCTGCACCTGCCAGGGACACACCTCTGCCATTGTCTCCTGCAAGCTCTGACTGTTCCCAGGGTGGTGTGAGGTGAGGAAGAGGAGGTGCTGCCTCCATCCTCAGTGCTTTGGGCTGGGACTGATCCCAGGCCTCAGCGTGGGTTCTTTCCTGTGAAATGTTGCACAAGAGCTCCCGTGCGGCCTTTGGAGCCACCAGCACCTTCACCCTGCTGGCTCAGCAAGGCAGGACAAACAGGGTGAGCAGCCATGGCCCTGCTGGGCTTTGTGTTTGCTTGATCCTCCCTTTTGTGGGAATTGTGTCCCTGCTCTGTCACTGCAAGGGCTGCTCTTGTTGCTGGAGCCCCCCTGGGTACCACAGAGGTTGTTGGGACCTCTTTGCTGACTGTCACAGGTGATGGAGGAAGGTTCATTTCTTGAGCCTCCAGAATTCACCCTGGAATTCTGCCACAAACCAAATCATTTAAAAGAGAAGAAGACAGATATAAGTGAGGTCACCCTCCAAGGAGGGCTGTGATATCACTTTGCTGACTCTGACCATAACCCCACATAAACACATTTTCATTACAACATCTAGGTCCCTTAACGTGTCTTGTTCATCACATTCATTAATTGCATTTATTTTTCTGATTGCTGGTGTTTTATTCTAATCAAACACTAAGGAGCAGATAAATTCATAACTTGTTCTAGTGCCATCTTGAAATTATCAGGGCTAACTCTGTTCAGAATTAAATCACTAAAAATTAGACTGGAATTGCTTCCATGCCCTAATTTTTTCTGTTATCTCAGCTTTGCTTTAAAAGCTGAAGCATCTTGTGCTGCTTGCTTAAACTCTAGGAGCTCTGAAAGGAGCTGAAGTTCTCATTAAGCATCATTTCCCCTGATTGCTACTCCACACAGAAGCCTCTCCAGTGCAGAGTCTCCCTCACACCCTTCACTTAACCCTGAGGTAGCTGATTGACCTCATTGGATAGAAATGGAAAAATATCTCATTTTTAGTGTGTTTGGGGAAGCTGACATCAGATCTGTTATCTCATCTTCCTTAGCCAGATAAGGCCACTTCCAGTTTCTCCTGCAGATGCATTGACCCCTGCCTGTTCCTGGCTGTTTGTGAGGTTTCCTGCACGCCCACAGTGAATTTCTGCTCTGTCCCTGTGCCTGTGGAGGAGCTTGCCCAGTGAGTTAGTGCAGGCAGAGCCTGGGGAAGGGCTCCTGGAAGGCACAGAGCTTTCCTGCAGCTCTGTCTCATGAGTCCAGGCAGAGCTTCCTGCACAGGAAGACTTCAGATCAGCAACTCACAGCACTTGGTGCTCCCCAGTGTACGACTGTAGGAAGCAGACTTTGGAAGAGATTCTTATTTTTCTTATTTTAGAGTGTCTTTCCAGGCTGCAGGAGTTGCCAGGGCTGTTCCTGGAATCACAGGGATTTTGGGAAGGAAGAAGAGAATTTGGTTTGTGATTGTGTCCTGAGTCTATCAGGGCTTCCCCATGCAGAGCCTGGAGGGAGCATCCCAAAGGAATGTGAAGGAGCTTTGCAGGCAGAAAGGGATTAAAGAAGCCAAACAAGGATGTCTCATCTTGTAAATGGGAAAATTCAGAGTGACTGAGAAGAACAGAAGAAAGCAGGGAAAAACTTATTCCAAAGCCTCCCACTGCCTGCTTGGGGAGAAGTTTCAGGCCCTGGGTGATGCCCCAGGCCCTGGGTGATGCCCCTTGCTCCTGCCTTGCCCAGCTGCTCTTGCAGGGCCTCCCCAAGTGCAGGATGTCTGTGGTTGTTTTCAACCACCCACTGAGACCCCAAACCCAGCTCGGGGCTGCTCTGCCCAACTCCTCTGTCCCCTCACTGGCAAAGGCTGCATCTGATGTGTCCCCTCGGCCTCCCTCCTCCTGCAGAAAAACAATCTTCTGTTTATTTTTTTTTTGTAAACAAGCACATTCCTCAGAGTCTATTCAAGTGAAAGAAAAAGTTGGGCTGGCAGAGGGGCTTTCCAACACTTAACAATGAATGCCTGCACACCAGCCTTTCCCTTTCCAAAGTGAAAAAAGAAACATCAAAAGTTCTCCAGGGAGTTGTGAATCATCTGGTTTCCACAGACATGGCTTCAAATCCTGAGAAAAGGGAAGCACAGCATCCTAGGCCAGGTCTTCTGCCAGAAAAAGAAACACAGCTCTGCAGGAGCTTCTGAAGGGAGAGCTGTCCCCAGGTTAACACAGAGGGGCTGATCCCTTTCACAGCTCCCTGCAGGGTCTGGGATGCCTCAAGGCTGTGGAGCGAGGAAGATGATGGAAACACACCCAGAACCTTTGAACAGTAAGTGTTCCATTCCCCCCAGCCTGGTACTGACTCCTGCCCTGCCCTGGGCTAAGCCAGCCCTGTCCACAAGGAAAGGCTCAGCTACACCCTCTCCTCTCCTCTCCTCTCCTCTCCTCTCCTCTCCTCTCCTCTCCTCTCCTCTCCTCTCCTCTCCTCTCCTCTCCTCTCCTCTCCTCTCCTCTCCTCTCCTCTCCTCTCCTCTCCTCTCCTCTCCTCTCCTCTCCTCTCCTCTCCTCTCCTCTCCTCTCCTCTCCTCTCCTCTCCTCTCCTCTCCTCTCCTCTCCTCTCCTCTCCTCTCCTCTCCTCTCCTCTCCTCTCCTCTCCTCTCCTCTCCTCTCCTCTCCTCTCCTCTCCTCTCCTCTCCGTTATGAACAGGGATTTTTGGTGGAAAATTCAGGTTCTTCTCCATAGTACCAACATGGAATGTGACACAATTTCTGCCAGTATTTGCCAACTCGTCCCTTTCAGGCCACAGAGGGCTGGTGGCAGCAGTCACTGTGCTCTGTTTAATGCTTTCCAGGATTCACAAGCCATCCTGGCATCTCCAGCACATTTGTGTTGGCTCTGGCCTGAGTGACCTTGCATGGAACACCAAGCTTTGCATTTCCCATGGCTATGAATCCCCTCTCTGAAGGCCCAGGAGCTCCTGAGTGTACATCTGCAGAGGAGGATTTCACTTCCCTCATGACTTTCCCTGAGTGGGTGAAGACAGAAGCTGACACAATCTAATTTAGCCTTCTAGGTGTTGTCTGTCTGCAATCCCAATGACCCCATGTGACATGGAAATCCCCATGAGCAAAGAAGCTGCAGCTTTTCCTTGAATTTGGTCAAAGTCAAGGAAAAGAGAACTGAATAGAGGGGATAAATTGCAGCAGCTCCTTGCCTGAGCTCAGAGTTGAGCTCTCCCAAGGAGGCAGAGCAGCATCCTGCAAGGAAGAGCCCTGCCAGAGCCACCATGCTCACTGCAAGGACAGTCCTGCTGCTCGCTGGGCTCCTCACGCTCTCACCGTGCTCCCATGCAGGTAAAGCCCCTGGTGGGTCACTGCTGTCCTGGCCAGAGCAGAGCAGCACATTCTGGGGTGCAGGGAGGGATGGAGGCTGCTCCTGGGGCTGGGTGGCTTTGGCAGAGCTGCTGCAGGGCTGGGGGATCACCTGGAGCATCCTCCTGCCCCGGGAGGGCACCTGGGGCTCCTCATGGCAGCATCTGCAGAGCCTGGGGATGTTGTGTCCATCAGGCCCGTGCTGGGGAAGGTGCTGAGGGCAGGGCTGCCCAGAGCCAGCCTCACTCCAGCCTCACTGTGCTCTTTGTTTTCTGCAGCCCCCTACACCCCAGCCGAGTGCTGCTTCGACTATGTCAAGGGCGTCCTAAGGCTGGAGATCCTCCTGGACTTCAACTCCACTACCAGGGAATGTTATTTCCCAGCAATTGTGTAAGTCCTGGCAGCTTCCCTGCTGCTGTGCTGCCTCCTGGGGTGCCACAGGGTCATCTGTTCCGGGTGGGGACAGCACAGGGACAGGTCTGTGTAAGCTCCGTGAGCTTCCAGCATGAGGAGGGGAGGATGTGACTGTCTGGGCACTTCTGCAAGGCCACTGCAGCTCCCGAGGGCTCTGCAGGGGCTCCAGAGGTGCTGGGCTGCAGGGTGAGCTGCTTGTGGGACACCGAGAGCCCAGGGGCAGGCACAGGGACAAAGGGAAAGGAGCAAGGTACAGGGCAGGGAGGATGGTGTGGGCACAAGTGGAATCACAGATGTCATTCCTCACAAAGCTTCACCTTTAACCATGGCAGGTTTGAGACCAAGAAAGGAGTCAAGGTCTGTGCAAACCCTGAGGAGAAGTGGGTGAAGAGAGCAGTTAAAGTGCTTCAAAAGAAGAAAGTTCGTGCTCCATGATGTGGATTGGGTGCCCTGGTTCAGGCTCCCCAACATCTGCTGGGAAGGAAGATTTGCATCCCCTCTCAGAAGGGGTTCAGGATGTTCAGCTCCTGGGAAAAGGCACCAGAGCCCTGAGCTGCACCCACAGCTGGGCACCAGCTCCTGGAATGCTGCTGGCCCAGCCTGCACCTGCCTGCTGCTCACAGCCACACAATAAAGTTTATTTCATGTGATATTGAAGAGTTTGTTTGTATTTGTCCTTTCTTCTGCCAGCCCCACAACTGTGCAGCAGCTGGGGCTGGCTCTTCCCACTGGGTCTCAGGGCAGGAAGGGAGGGCGTGGATGGGATTTCAAGGGGACCCTAAAGGGGCTGGAGACCCCTTTGAGGGTTCTTAGGTGCCAAACTGCCACCAGATTCAGGCTGAGGGGTTTCAGCCTGTCCCATTTGCTGTCCTGTGGAGAGCACAGCCTGTCTGCCCTGTGTGCCCAGGCCTGGGGTGTCTCTGCTGGGCTGCAGAGGAAAGGATTCCCTGCAGAGCTCCCTGGGCACGAGGGACAGACAGGGGAGGCTGAATCACACAAGGGATCCCTGCAATATCCCCCTGGCATGGGCCATGCAGAGCTCAGCACTGACCCCTGCCAGGGCTGTGGGAGGGGGAGCAGAACTGGAAGGGCAGGAATGAGGAAAGTCATGAGTTAAAGACAGTTTAATAAATGAAGAAGAACCGGCCCACAAGCCAAGCAAAATAAGGGATTAAATATTTCCTTCCCATGGGTGGGAAAGTGCTGAGCCATGGGGAGAGAGCAGGGCTCCCTCACGTGTAACAGTGACATGGGAAGACAAATTCTGCAAATCTGAATGTCCCCCTACTTCCTCCTCCTTTCCCTGTAACAGTTCACTACGGGGGAAAACAAAAGGAGAACCAACCAAAAAAAGAAACCTACCCAAAAAATTCCACCAAGTGATAAAGAAACCATCACTTGCACTGGCCCCGATGATGCTCAGGCACTCCCAGCTCCTGGGGAAGGGGATTTGGGCAGCAGCAGCAGCAGCTCCAGGGATGTTTTCCCAGCAGAGCTGAGGGGTGACCCTGACACGCTGCAGGTCTGGAACCTGGGGTGGAGAACTCTGGGTGCACCAGGAGGGGCTCCAGCCTGGGGAAGCCTCTTGAGCTGCTGAAACTGCTGCCTTTCCACTGCAGGAATCCTCAGCCACGGAGTCTCTGTTTGCTGGGGCTCTGGGTGGGGACACCGGCGTTTATCACCGGCAAACTGTTCATGCTCTCTGTAAAGTATTAACTTCTGTGATTATCCACTCAAAAAGGCATTTTATGAGTCAGAGAATATTTCCCACCTTTATGATGTTTTTGTTTTTGTTTTTTTTTGGTCCATGCCTATCCATTTCAATTTCTAAAGCAGGGGTTTTGCTCAGTCAGAAAATTTGTATTCAGTTATTAACTACAGTGAGGTTGGACACCCATAAAATCCTCTGCAGAGTCTGTACCCCCTCTTCTCTCCACTTGCCTTTGCATTTGCCCAAGCAGGAGCTCCACACCTGGGCAGAGGCTGTGCCACTGCTGGGCAAGGCTCAGAGGGTGCTGGGAATGGCCCAGGAGCTGTAGAGGAGCCTGGAGAGGAGTAAAGCCAGACCCAAAGGTCCATTGCTGGGGCAGGGAGGGAAGCCCAGTCCTCCAGAGCCTTGTGGGGCCTTTCCAGGCCTTCAAACATCCAACATGCACTGATTTTCTCCATGAAAGACATAGTGGAGGCATCTACTGATGCTTCCTCTGGAGAGAGGAGTAAATAGGGAAAGGAGGAGCACCTGTGTGCCTCAGACAAGCCTGGAAAGGGAGCTCAGGGCTGGCACATGAGGTTTTCTGAGCCAGGGGAGGCTGGATGGAAAAAGTCATTAGCTCAGTTCTCCCTTCATTACAGTCCTGTGCTTTTCACCAGTGCCTGGGAGCTGGGGTGAGCCTGGGGCTGCTGGCCCCAAGGCTCTGAGCACTGGGGATAGGGGCAGGGAGGGCAGGAGAGCCTGGGGGTGATGCCCAGCCCACAGAAGGGGCTCTGGCTGCTGTGGGCCAGGCATTTTCTCCCTGCAGAGCCCTGCCTGGGGACAGTGGCACCAGAACCCCGTGGGGCTGTGCCCAGCTCTCTGTGTGGCCCCCCTGCCCCATGCAAGGCCAGCAGACCCCATGTCCTGCAGCCCATTTCTTGTAAACCAGCTTTTCCACCACATTAGATCTGTTTCCTTCTCCTTTCTCCTTTCAGAGAAGTCGTGCAGACATGACATAATTTCCAGAGAAACCCATTTCCACCTTTCTTCCCCTCTGAGAAGCCTTGGATTGATTGCCTGATCCCCCAAGCCACAGCCAGGTCCCCTCCTGTGCTCCCACCCAGCACCATCCTATGCTGGCTCCCACCAGGACCTCACCTCCTCACACGGAGCTGCATCTCCTGCCCAGGGAGCAGATCCCTGCATGGAAGCTGGGCTGGTGTCCAGCAGTGCTCCATGGGGCTGCCACTGGGATCTGGGCCACCTGCCCCTCCTGCCTGGCCTCTGGGGTGGCTCTGTCCCCTCTCCTGGGGCTGAGCTGGCATCTGTCCCCTCTGCTGCAGGAGATCTCTGTGCACCACAAGCCTCCATCCCCCAACTCTCATTTCAGTCCCAGGGTTGGTGTGGGAGGCACAGGCAGCACAGGGGCTCAGGCTTCTGCTCAGACCCAGACTCTCCTCACACTCCCCACTGCCCCTGCCCCATTTCTTCCCCTTCTGTGAACACACCAAAAGCACCTCTGACACCCCCTGCTCTGGAGTCCCTTCTGGATTGGTCCAGTGTGGCTTCTTCTGCCTGACATCCCATCCCATCCCATCCCAGCCCAGTCCATCCCATTGTGCTTTCCTGCCCAGCCCAGTGCTCCCTGTGTGCCCAAGGTTGGTTTGGATGGGATTCCATCACTGGTCTTTGACACTGGGCAAACCAATCAAACCCCCTGAGACCTGTCCCTGCTCAGGGACTGTGGGCTGTCTCTCCTGTTGGAAACAAGCAGAAGAGCTCTGGACTTGCTGTCCTGCCTGCATGGGAAGATGGTTCAATCTTCTCTCAGTTCCTAGAGCTTCACGTCACGCCTCTTCCATCGAAAGCAGAACTCCTTAAAGTTGTCTATCCACCCCTGCATGTCTCCAAAAATAAACAGCAGAAAGTCCCTTGACCCTGGCTTCTTGGTAGGACCCTCAATATTTGGAAATGCAGCCTGAGTGTGTGGATAGAAGAGGATAAAAGGCAGCGAGGACAGAGCCACAGCCAGAGGGCAGAGAGAGGCACAGGGCACGAGGAAGAGCCACCCCACAGCCACCATGCTCCCTGCAAGGACTGTCCTGCTGCTCACCCTGCTGCTCACCTTCTCCCTGCACCACGCCACAGGTAAGGAGCCTCAGGGGCCCCTGCTGCAGCTGAGGGCTCTGAGCCCCCACTGGGGAGGTCAGGCAGGAACCCCAGCAGGAGCAGGGATGGTGCTGCTGACGGGAGCAGCACCCCCTGCTCAGGGCAGGGCAGCACATCCCGGGATGCAGGGAGGGATGGAGAAGGTGCTGGGTGCTCTCAGCAAAGCCAGACCTGGGGAGAGGCTGCAGGAGCTTGGAGGAGGCTCTGGCAGCTTCCCCTGGATGAGCAAGGGGTTGGATGGAAGGAGAACATGCAGCTTTTTGGAGCCTTCCAAAACACCCTGCAAGTTGTGCTCCTGCCTTGGAAAGCCCCGAAACCTCATCCCCAGACTGAACATCCCAACATTACCGTGTGATCTGGGAGCTGCAGCAATTTGGGCTGTGAGGGGCCAGGTCCCAGGCTGACCCCTGCCCCACCTCTGTCCATGTCCCAGTCCTGGGTTTGGGTGACAAATCCCTGCCATGGGATGCTATGGGAGCTGCTGAGGGGCTCCACAGCCTCTGTGCTGTTCCAAACCTGGTGGTGCCATTATCTGGAGATGTAATTCACAACATCCCCCTTCCCTCCCCAGCCCACTTTGCACCTGTGGAATGCTGCTTTGAATATGCACAGAAACGAATGCGACACCCTCAGGGCTTCTACGAGACATCCAAGGACTGCCCCAAGCCTGCAGTTGTGTGAGTATCCCAGGCTTTGCTCCCCATCCCAGATCTGGGATCCCAGGTCTTTTGCTGCCCCATCCCATCCCATCCCATCCCATCCCATCCCATCCCATCCCATCCCAGTCCCAGCCAGGGGGGCTGTGGGAGGAAAGCAGCTCTGAGGGGTGGGCAAAGAGGGGAAAAAATGTGTTTTAGTGTTGTCTGGTAATGCTAGAGCTCTGGGAAGACAGACACTCACCAGCCCAAGGAAGGCACAGGCTGCTGGAGATGGCTCCAAGCCTTGATCCTGGAAGGGACTGCAAAAAGGGAGAGGAGAAATAGTGCACAGAAAGGGAATGGCTCATGGTTCCTGTTTTCACTCTTTTTCCTCACTTCCTCATTGCAGGATTGTGGCTGGCAATGGTGATCAGATCTGCGCCGACCCCAAGAAGGACTGGGTGAAAAAAATCATAAAACGGCTTCAAAACAAAACATCAGACCCATCCACCATCTGACCTGCCCATCCCATTCAGTCTTCCCGTCTCTCGAGGGAGCCATCAGTGCTGGCAGCTCTTCTCCAGCGAGTGCTGCGGCCGTGGGGTCCCTGCAGGAGGAGCCACCAAGACCAGGTGTCACCGTGCCATGGCCCTGCCAGCTCCTGAGCTCCTCCTGCTGCCACTGCCCTGCCACGATGTGCCTGTGGAACCAATATTTATAATAAAGACTCTTTGCTACAAAATGCTGTTTGAACTTCTCCTTATTCTCCAAACCAATCAGCAGATCCTAACAAACCCAGAAAAAAGCCTCTGCCACAAGCTCTTATTTCTCCAGGAGCAAACTGTGCCTGGTCATAGAGTGTTTCACTGGGAATGTGACAGGGGAGCCAGGCCTTGACCCATAGGTGAGGTTACCTCACCCCCAGGCAAAGCTGTACATCCTCAGGGCATGCTTGCAGCCCCTTGAGATTTGCAGGTGCTCCAGAATTAAGGGGAGGGTTCTGGGAGAAGATACTGATCTACCAAACCCTTAATACCCTGACAGCTTCCAAATGTGCTGCTGGTCACTCAAAGTGTCTGAGGGAGATAAGGAGAATGCCCACAGTGCCAGGAGGGTGAGCACAGCAGATCCCAGACATTAAAACCAGGCTGCTGGCCCATCTTCTCATGGCAGAGCTGCAAACATACAAGGGAAAACCTCAAAGGAGAAAGCAAGGAATGGGGCAAATGATCCTCAGCCTAAAGGTTCATCAGTGTTTTATGCTCATGGCTAGAAAATACTTCAGGGCTGTATTTTCGAGGATATGGAATGGCACAGGAAAAACTAATGACATAGGATCCCTAATGACATTTTTGCCCATGAATTCTAAGCACATGGGAGGAAGCAAAACTGAAACAGAATCAGATGCTGGGAGACAAACACCTGGAGGACTGTGCAGCCCCCTGAGAGTGGCCAAAGCCTTCCCTGATGAGCACAGACTGACAAAGCACACAGCTCCACACTGGCTCTTGCACATGGATGTGTATTTTAATAAAAATAATTCTGTCAATATACAGCAGAATGTCGATTTCTTTACCATATTTCCAGTATATTTTCATAGGCTTTTTCTCAGTTAAAATCCACCCCCCCAGCCCCTTTTTTGAAGTTTTCATGCGAAGCATCAGATAACTTAATTCACAAATACTAAGCGTAGACTGAACCAATGTGCACAGTTTGTGTAATGTCCACGTAGCCAATGTTGTACCCAAGAGGTGAAACTCCCTCCCAAGGGCCTGGAGAAGCCTGGGGTGGCACAGGGAGCTGTGCCCAGCCGTGGCTGCTCCTCCAGGGCTGCCGGGAAACCTGCGGAGAGCTCGCACCCCGTGCTCCAGCTGAGCATTTCATACCTGAGTTTTGAGCAACCAGCAGGAGAGGAGAGGAGAGTTCACTGCGTGCTGGGCAGGTCCTGGGGCTTGCACAGCTGTGTGTGAGAGCTTCAGGGGCTGCAGCCTCCTCCTGCCTCCCCCACTGCACAGGCAGGACAGAGACACGATCCCAATCCAGCGCCGGTGCAGTCCTTGGGCTGGAAGTCACCATACTTGTGGTTTTCAAATTTTCTTTAAAATCTGGATTATCCCCAGAGCTGCTGCTGCTGCTTCTCCATTCTCCAAGTCTAAGCCTGTGAGAAGCCCAGCATACAAAAATCCCTCTGTGCTCCCTTCTGGAGGAAGGATGTGGCTGAAGTCCTCCCGAGCAAAAACGTCCAAGCACACGCCTGGACCCAAGTGGAGTGACCAGAGAGAAGGTGTCTGCCTGGCCATGGGACCTTCAGCAAGGAGCAGAGGTGTGCATGGCCTCCAGGAATGTTTCTGTGGTGATGTGAGTGTGAATTCCACACAGGACTTGTGAGTCAAGCTTCCCTCCTGGAAATAAGGAGCTGGCAGGACGTGTGTGTGCTCCTCAAGCCTGGATGATGCCCTGGCTTGCTGGGCACTGCTCCAGCTCAAGCTGCAGGCTCTGAGCTTTGGTTTGGGATGTGGGGAGAGGGACAGACATGCCAGGTTCACTCATCCATCACCTGCCACCTCTTGTTGCAGGGGAGGATGGTGGAGAGCAGCTAGAGCTGTCTATGGAAGAGGTCTCCAGGCTCTCAACTCCTCCCTTTTCCTCCCAAATCTGCTGTAGCTCCCCTCACACAGCCCCAGCAGCACTTCCTCCAGCTCTGCCCCTACACAGCAGATGGGACAAGGCTCACAGCCACCTCTGGATCTGAAGGGTCCCAGCAGCACCCAGCAGGACCCCTGCCACGTCCCCAAGCAGAAACACCTTGGTACAGCTGGAGACCCAACACTTGCTCCCTACCTGCCCTCTCCTGCCCCACCACTGAGGCTGCTCTCACCCTGGCAGGGCTGAAGGAAGATGCTGCTCTGCAAAGGGCACTCCTGGGTGGAGCAGGAGCTCCTGCTCCTTCTCCCAGGCTGTCACCAGCTCATGGGGCATCACTGCACCCAGACTGGAGTGAGGGACCTCTGTCTCTGCCACAGGACAGTTCAAGTCTGCACTGCTGCTTAAGGGCAGAACTTCTGATCCCACGTGGTGCACCACACAGCTTCATGGCACTTACACACTGCTCTGCAGCCTGGCTGCCACAGGCCACCTTCTCCATCCAGCCAGGAGAGCAGAACTCTGAAATGTGTGTGACACACAGGTCACCTGTTAACACAGACAGGTACCAAAGCACAGCTGCAACCCAGCCTGGTTTCCTTGCTGAAGGAGGAGATGTTCATCATCCCTGCTACCCAAGGTGGAAAATGATACATTCAATCCCTAAACTACCTCCAGCAGCTCTGGTTGCTCCATTTTTTCAAGGCAGCCTCAAGAACAAAGCTATTTAAAGAATGGTAAAGATGCCTTAATAAAATGTGAAAAACAAGGACACAGCTTGAGGAGAGATTGAGATGTCACTGTGAAAAAGAGAAGGAAGGATATGGGAAGATCCCAGGTGTGGGTAACCATGAGGAATGATACCAGCAGTTTCCTACAGGCTCCATAGTAAAACATGGCTGTACTGAAGGACTGCTGGGAGCAGGGACCAGGTTGTTTGAGGCACTTGGAAGAAAAAAAAACCCAAATCATTTTTATAAAAGTAACTTTTGAATTGCTATGTAGCCTCTAGTTAGGTGTACAGCCACATTCAGTGTTACAGACCCCATTTCACTTTAGTTCTGTTCTTAAAAACTACTGCAATAATCCAAGTTTAAGCCAACATGAACCATCAAAGAGCAGCCAGGGAGATTCAAAGGCAAGAGGCTTTGAAATGCAACCTGAGAAAACCACGTGAGAAATCCCATCTAGGAATCAGGGGTAGGTTGGGACCTACATCCCACCACAAACATGCTTATTCTCCCCACACTGAGTCATAGCCACATCAGTCAGAATCTGAGTACAAGAAGCAGAAACCACTGGTGAAACCACCAGAACACTTGAAGTAAATTTAAAAAACCCAAATAACATCCATCACACATTTCTTGGCACCAAAATAACCAGATATCCAGGAATATCTCTTGGATTGTTTTTTTTTTTTTGGTAGTGAAACCAAAATTTTAAAAGGTGCTCTAGGACAGTCAGCAAAGCTTTGCTGAGAGACCAAATGGGGCATTAATATGACACATGATGAAGAGACTTTGCTTAAAGAAACCACAAAGAGAAGGAACAAAAACCCTCAGAAAGATAAAGATGGTGCTGCTATGAAGATGAGAGGTCTGACTGCAGCCAGACTGCTGGAGTGGTGACCAACAGCAGAGGAAGCTGCTAAGTGGGGAAGGCAAAGCAAGGTCCTGGAGTAGCTCAGCACCCAGAATGAGCCCAGCAGGGTGCTGTCAGCCTGAGGAATGGAAAGCCAGCATGAGAATCCCACCAGGCAGAGCTCTGGCACATCTGGGACCTGAGGCCTGGGGAAGGAAACCTTTGCACTGAGTTATCTCTGCACCTGCAGCAAGGCTGGCTAAGATCCACCATCCAGCAGAGCTGGCAATGAACAGATGAGCTGTCAGGCACAGGAGCTGCTCTGGAGAGGAGCTGCAAGAGAAGCCCCAGACTGGGAAGTTAAATTCTGCTTGGTGCAGCCCTCTGCCTCTGCCTGCTGGAAGAAAGGCTGTGCCAGAGCTCCCTCTGCTTTTTGCAGAGCTGTCCCAGTGATCTGATTAAAGCATCTCCTGCAGCTCTAAGCCTCCTGTTTTCTTTTCACTGCCCCTACACACTGCACACCTCCACCAAAAGGCAGGGATAATGTTCCCAACCACCTCCAGCACCATCTGCACATTCACTGCCACAGCCTGTCCTGGCACCTGCCCCCTGCTCTGCCTTCATTTCAGACCTCATGTGCCAGCTAAAATCCATCCTGCAAACCCAGAAAATCCTTAAAGCTTTGGGCTGCTGCTACTGTTCCTCTCAGTGGCACAGAAACCCTCTTGGTGCTTGAAGCCCTGGCACAGGCTAGCCTCCATTTTAAGGACAAACCTCAACAAAACCTGTTCATCTTTCACTGACCTTCCAAAAAATTCATGAACAGCAGTAAAATTCATGTTTGGTTTGAGCTCCCTTGGGTCCTTCCCAGAACTACTGACCTAAAATTAATTTGGTGCAGAACCTGCCAGCTGAACCTGCCATGTCCTAATGGTACAGCAGAGGATGCAAAGCACACAGTGCTGCCAGGCAGCCTGGCCAGATAACAGAAGCTCAGAAACACTCCCAGGTGGTCTGAATGCTTATCAGCACTCAAGTCCCTGGGCCTGGCACACAGCATGGACACATCAGTCCATTTTACTCAGAGGTTACTCACCCACAGATCTTTGCTGGTCTCTTTTGGGACTGGAACTTCAATAATTATCTAAAGAATCCCTAAACAAACACTGCTGCTCCTTTCTGAAAGGCTCAGGTCCCACAGAGCTGGTACTGACCCCAACCTGCAACCTGACCTCAGCTTGTCCCACCTGCAAGGACAAGCACAGCTCAGCCCAGGTTTCTCCAGACACTTCCAAAATTTAGAAGTGCTCATTTAGATCAGTGTTACAGAGATGGGAGAGGGCAGGAAATACTGTTATTACTGAGTTAGTGGCAGAGCCCTCTTCCATAGAGAAAAGTGTGGGATTTGTTATTTAATTAAAAAGTGTCAACACACCAGGGCATGCCCACGGATGTTTCTGGTGAACTCACATGACCTGGTTCTACCATACAGTGGCAGATGACTTCATATTCATCATTCCTGTCCCTCCAGCTGTTCAGAGAGCTGGATTTAACTCTTTCTCAGGGCTGTGAGATGCTTCTACAGCACAATCACCAACACAGGCAATGTTAATCTTCTACTCTTTCCACTCACAAAGCCAAGATTGAGAGCCTTGGGCTCTGAAAAGAGGCACCACGAAGGACCAGGTTTCATCATTAGTGTGTGACAGGACCTACCTCACCTGAGGGGCTGTATGGTGAGTGTGGCTGGGACCGAGTCTGTGGGCAATAAATACATCAATGACCTTGTGGAGGTGGAAGAGACCTTTTTAATAAACATGATTCAAATAAAATAAAAAAAAAATTCCCTCTGAACTGCCACTGTGAGAAGAGTTCTGATTACTAGCACGGATGATGCTGTATGTGCACGATGGAGGGAGAAGGGAAGAAAAGAACAAGCTGTCACCAACTTGATGAACTTCCTCAGTAAATCAGCATAAACCAGCTCAGCAAAACTCTCCAGATAAAACATCGGTGGAACCATGAGAAACAACTCAAATCAAAAACAAAAAAGAGAAAAAAATCCCTACATCAGAAGGTGCTACATTAGAATAACCAGCGAAATACTGAGCGCAGGGAGACGGCTCAGCCCCGCCAGGCTCCCCGGGGTCACAGCAGCCACACAGCGAGGGACTCGCTCCGTCCTGGCACGGGCAGTGTGTGTGTGTGTGTGTGTGTGTGTGTGTGCTACAGGGGCTTGTGGCAGGGAGGAGGTGGTGGTGCAGAGTGGCAGCAGCAGAGGGTGAAGGGCAGCACTCCACGGCAGCTCCTGTCAGTGCAAATAATCGTCCACTCTGGCGAAGGAGCAGGAGCCCAGCCCCACGCGCGCCATCAGCCGCAGGCACTCCGAGGCCTGGCCCAGGGCCAGCATCAGCGGGGGCTGCTTTGGCAGGTTCTGAGATTCTGTGGGGACAAAGAAAAAGCTGCTCAGAAGAGAGTCAGGCTGGTGCTGGCTCACCTGCACTCAGGTTTCTCTCTGTCTCAAGCCCAGATCCCTGGCAGAAGGTGCTGGATCTGCAAGGAAGCTGCTCCCAAATACTGCCAGCTCTGTGCTGCTGCTGCTGCACACACAGCCCAGCAACCATGAAACATCCCACAGCTCAGCAGGGCCTTTGACAGAGTGCTGCTGTGCTGGCCAGAGCAACAAAAAGGCAATGAAGCTACTGCTGATGCTGCTTGCCAGAAAATCCTTAAAACATGAGACATCAAAGCATGGAGGAATAAGGGAAGGCAGGAGAATTTGGTCCCAGATGGAGGCAACCTCTCCATTTCTCCCATCTGTGCAAGGCTGCACAGCAGCCCAGGCCCTGGATGAGCTCACTCCCTCATCACCATGCCTTTACAGTGGCATATGTTTTCTGAGGGAACTTGTCTAGCTGAGCTAGACAAGGTGTTTGGTAACCTGTGTGATGCAGCATGTCCAGACATCACATCTCCCTGGTGACAACTTGTCCATGCTCCTCAAGCAATGGACAAACAGCTGCTGACTGTCAGGGGAAGGGACTCTCCTCCCCAAAACATGCAATTTCCGCTCCTCTGCTCAGTCAGAACATGAGCACTCATGTCCATCAAGTTGTTCCTTTCCCCAGAAGAAAATCTCTAAATCTCCTTCTGGAACATTCAGTGTGAGATGCACAGACCCCATAGGAAATCTGCCTGGGCAAAGGGAGCCAGAGTATGCAGAGGACTCAACTATATTCCCTCCTAGAAAAGAGGATGATACCAGGGCTGAACTCTGCTAATCCATACAGCTGGAAAAGAGCCCTGGTAAAGTCCACACAATGGTTCAGGTGAGTTCAGAGCATGAAGGGAGAAGGGAAATGCACCAAAGAGATCTCAGTTTCTTCAGAAAGCAGGGGAGGAAAATCCTGAGGTGCATCCTTGGGAGCAGCATTGAGGAATATGCAGGGAAGGGAGTCAAAATGGGAGTGTATCAGGGAATCTGCTCTCTGCAGGCTTCTCTCCAACTCCCCTTCCTGCACTACTGCCCTGACAGTCCCCAGCAACAGAAATAAAAAGCTGGCCAAAGCTGAACACAAATATTTCTGACAGGCTTGCCTGCCACAGGACAGCCCCTGAGAGCAGGTGTGTCTTGGGAAACACTCCCACAGGAAGCAGATCTTACCCAAAATAGCACTATTGAGAGCAGCACACACAGGTTCCCTCTGGATGGGGTCCAGCTGTTGGCCAACAGGGCAGTTCCAAGGGTCTGAGTAAGCTAACAAGCTAAAGGCATCCTGGGAGGGAACAGAAAGGCACAGTGAGATCAGGAGGGCTGCAAACACACAGAAAAACCACCAAATCCAGCTGGGGCACCTCCTGCTATCACCACAGTGAGAGGTGCCCACCTCCTGAAAAGAAATGGCCTTTTCCTCTTGGCAGCAAGGGACCACAGTGGCCACCAAGAGAGGAGGTTAGAGAGGATGCCCCCTCCATCTGGCATGGGAGCCAGCATGGGAAGGCAGGTGGAGAGAAGAGCAAGCAGTTGCTCCAGAAAGCCAGGCAGGAGCTGTGTTTCTTCTTTTGTGCTGAAAATTGGCTGTAGATGATCTACATTCGTGTTTTGATCTCTGATCCCCACGTAGGTCCCTTCCTGCTCAACAGGTGCAGAAGTGGGGGCTACTCAAGGGAACCCACAACCCCAGAGCTGGCCCAGAGAGCTGCTGCAATGCAGCACAAGGTCCAGGCTTACCTGAAGCATCTTTTTGTGCATGGTGTTCTTCCCATACTCTCTGCAAAGCTGCTCGCTCAGGATCTGCAGCTCCCGCCCGAACTGGATCATTCTCTCTGTGGCAGCGTGGTTCCCTCCACAGAGCTGCCTCTGGGGGCAGCTGTCTTCTAAGGAGAAGCAGAGGGGAAGGAACAATCATCTTGCATTCCCCACCAATGCCCACTGTGTGTCAGGATACCCACAAACTCCCTTCTGCAGCAGGCAGCTGCTTCCCGCCCTAAGTTTATTCCAGTGGAAGCTTTCTGTGATCCCTGCCCTACAACAGCCAGTGCTGGGTTGGTCACAGTGCCTGGTAGATACAGGGAAGATTTGAGCTCTGTTTAATGCCTGAGAACTACCTAGAAATCAAGCTCATTGATAAAATCCTGGGAGCTTGCCTGTAAGCAATCTGTTACCGTTTCATGTGTTTAACACAGGGTATATTACCCAGAAAGCCTGGTCTAACAAATCCTGGACTCAGAAAACTTTCAGTCAGAGGCCAACATCACCAGCTCCCCAGTATCAGTGGCCACAAGAGCCTTTAGAACTGGATGAACCAGTTTCAGAGGCGGTGTAGCTGCTTCATCTGCCCCCTCCTGGCTAAAGCACCCACAAACAAGAGAGTCACGGCTGCCAGCTGTGCTGAGGCCACCCCGCAGCTGGACATGCCCAGCCTGGCACAGGAACACCAGCTCAGCTGGCACAGCTCAGCTCAGCTGCCCACAGGCACTTCTGCCAGGACTGCTCTGAGCTCAATTCCATGACCAGCACAGAACAAACCTTTGACTCCTATTGTTCTCCCTGCTCCCACCAGCACTGCTGGGAGTCTATGAAAAGCCAGACCTAGTTTTAGCTCCAGGACAGATTGATTTTCCCCATGAAGCAGCCCAAAGTACATGCTTTTTCCCCACAACCCAATTACAGTTTTAACTCCTGACACCAGCTCCTGTGTCCCTTTACCCCTCCTGCCCCTGAGGACCTACCCATGCTGGACTCATCTGTCTGCAGGATCTCCTCATGTTTGTAGGTGCCATTCATTATCCTGGTGGATGAATTCTCCAGGACTCCGTTGGGGTAATGCTCAGCCTCCATTTCCATCTCACTGTCACTGAGGTGAAAGGAGGGAAGAAATCAAAATTAAATTTTAATTTCTAAATTAAAAAGGGAAGAAATGAAGAGTTTATATGCCAAACAGTGCCCAGCAAAGGCCAGCACACCAGAAAAGGTCCAGTTGGATTGCAGGGAGCCACAAGGTCCAAGTCAGTGCAGCAAAAGTTGTTGCAGGCTTCTGAAGACAATTTATGAAACAGATTTCTGTTTCCTAAGTGCCTGACATAATTCCAGGTGCAGAACATTTTGCATTTTCCCTTCAGGAAGTGGTGATCCTTGGGATAGTAAACAGCACCAGGTAACAGATAACACACTCGGAGACTGCAGGAGGGAAATCTTGGCTGTGATACATCCCCAGTCCTTGCAAACAGCGCACCACTGAGCACTTAAATGCCCAAGACAGCAGGCTGACTGAGACTGCTGATTAACTACTGATTAACTGAAATTATGAGAAGATCTTACTGGAACTCAGGCTCTACATTAAAAAAAAAAAAGAATGACAAATCCAGCATCATTAAATGATTCTGGTAAATTGAGTCTGAACAAGTGTTTCTCACTCAGTTACATGCTAGGTGGCTCTCCAGAGGTCACAACTGAGTCTGCAAACTGCCCTGCAAGCCATGCTCAGCACAGCACTTGAAGAATGAGTGCCAGCTGTAATTAGCAAGAGATTCTTTTAATCACAATGACACCCTCTGCTCCACTGAGGCCTCACACAGCCCTGCAACAGCAGTGTGGAGAGTGAGCCCAAAGGAAGCTCAGTTTTCAGCAGAGCTCACTCTGCTTCACACACCAGAAAAGGCAGCAGTGACTGCACTGAATGCTGGATCACCTGTGGCTTCTTGGAGAAGGGAGGCTCAGTCTGACCTCTGCCACAGCATGAAACAAATCACTGCTGGCTCACCTGGGAGGAACAGGGCAACAGGCAGCCCAAGGAAACGACACAAGAGGCCAATGCACCAAGCCACTGTGGCCTGAGCTGCTGCCTCACACAGGACAGGGCAGGAAAGCTGCTCAGCAGGAACAAGTGCCTGGCTGAGGCAGCAGAAACAGCACCAGGCTGACTGGGAAAGCTTCTGGGCAAACACTGGGATGCAAAGGCATCAGTGTGATGGGACAGCCTGGTGCCTGAAACAAGAGCATCATAATATTCCTTATGAGATGAACTTCCAAGTGTGAGCCAGAACAGGCTCACACCTGTGTGTGCTGGGTAGATATTGTAGATAACAATGTTGTTCAAAAGAGCAGGACAGATCCCTTCTGGTTCCTTAGAAAGCAGACTGAGACTTTCCTCACCATGCCACCCCCCCTCAGGTGTCTCCAGAGGAAAAACAATACCTGGTTTCTTGATTACTCGTACTACTGTGCTGCTGAGATTTGGTAGAATCTGTGGAATTGGACTCCGAGTAGTTCACAGATGAAGGGGAAGAGGAGGAGGAAGATGAAGATGATGAACTCAGTGCTGGGTATTTACTGTGACTCTGTTTGCTTTTTGTGGACATGACTCCATTGCTACAGGTTGGACTATCTGCTCCTGAAAGCCAAGAAGAAAGAAAAATGAGACCAGACTGACAGTGTCACCCTGTTGTGGCCCCAAAGAAAGAAAACAAAATAAAACTGCAGATCTTAAATTATGGTTTATCATTCTTAAATTCAATGGGGTTTAGAGAAGAAACATCCACCTCTGACATGTGTTCTCCTCATGTGGAGACACAGGACCCACTTACTGTCAGGGTCTCTAGCTGGTCAGAGTGACCCTGAGAAGAGTTTGAAATTCTCTTTTCCCAACCTGGCCCTTGAAGAAGGAGTCAGGGCTCTTCATTTCCCGGTCTCAAGGGAAATGTATCTTATCTATAAAATTCTTTCTCCTGCCCTGCTAAGGCCCATCCAGCAGGACAGACCAGGCACTCTGCCTGCCCCTGGGCAGTGTTATGTCTTTATACTAAAAACTATGTATACAATATTTACAATTACTTCCCAATACCTATCAACTGTGTTAGACAGTGAGCTTCTACTCTAAACCAGTCTGTAAATGCCAACATCACAGCAGAAGATGGAGGCCAAGGAGAAGAAGAAGGAGAAAGGCTGGACATGCCCAGTTCCCTCCATCTTGCCTCCTGAACCCCCATATCAAAAATCCCAAAATCTACTTTTCCATCCTGTGATAACTTCACTATTATTCTACCTAAAGTGTTGCGGCTTGCTGTCACAGACATCTTTTATGAAAAATCCTTTCCTTAGGATTTTTTCCTCCTGAGAAGCTGAGAGGCCTCAGAAACAAAGTGCAAACAATGATTATCTGCTGCTGTGGAATGCAACTGGTGGATCTGTGTTGGTTGTCACTAATTAATGGCCAATCACAGAGTCCGAGCCACAAGTCTTTGCTATAATTCTTTCCTATTCTATTCTTAGCTAGTTAATATATATCATAAAATAATAAATCAAGCCTTCTGAAACATGGAGTCAGATCCTCATCTCTTCCCTCATCCTAAGACCCCTGTGAACACTGTCACAGCTTGCTGATCTTCATACAAGGTTGGTAATTTGCTCCACGGGCCACAATCAAACCCACAGGTGTTTTGGGCTCTGTGCCAGGGATTCTGGCACGCCAGAAGGACAGCCAGAGGGATGCTCTGGATTCCCCCAGCTTACCAGTACTGTGAAGGTGTGAGTTGGTGGATCCATGCCTGGGGCTCAGGCTGGGGGAGCCGGGGTAGCTGTCCTGGGAGCGGGGGCTGCGGGCGCTGAAGCAGCGCACCTCGCTGTCCGTGCCGTTCACCATCTCCACGAACTGCCGGCACCTGAGCTCATGGGAGCAAGAGGGACAGAGTGACAGCCAGCATGCTCAGCACTCAGCCTGCCTCAGGGCCCCACTGGGCAACTCCTACAAACTTCCAAAAACACATTTCAGGCTCCTGGTGCCTTTGTATTGAGTGCTCTGATGATGCTACAGAGGGAGGAGTTTGGAAAGCTCGCTTTTGATGCTAATGGATGGTGAGATATTCCCAAAAAAGCAAGTTTAATTCCACTGTGCTAAGAAAAAGCTGTTCCTTGGCAGCTTTCACCTCCAGCTCTTCTGCAGGTACTTCAATCTCATGTTTTCTGTGATTGAAATGGCTCCTGAGGTATTAAAAAATCTCTTTCCCAGCCCCACAACCAAAGAAGAAGTCAAGATTCAATTGTGGAGTGTTTTTTCAGGGAGAAGGTACTAAATCTGTCAAATACCATAATTCCTTCACTACTCCATCAACCTAAAAATACTGGTGGCCAATGGAAAATAGAGAAGGAAGAGTAAAAAATGCAATATCCAGAGTGACAGTGAGGACAGCTCCTCATTTAGCTTTATTGGGAATTGTCCTCATATGTGTCAGAAGTCTGGGGAGAACCTCTCTGTACAGCTGGGAGAACTGGGACACTTCTTCCTTTAATCTCTACCCCAGACAGCCTTTTCCACACATCTGCCTTTCTAGGAACCTCCATAGAGACTGACACTGCTCCAGCACTGCAAGATCTTCACAAGGCCAGTAAAGAAACTCCTCTGAAGGAATTTCTGGCAGTCAGCAGAACTAAAATTCACCCACCTAGGCCTGACCTCATGAGACAAAGCTATACTGGGTCTGAGCAGCAACAAAAGGGCTACATCTGTGGTCATACAAGCACTTGCAAAGGTCTCCCAAAGGGAGCTCAAACAGTGTGAATTCAGAGCAAGGTGTGCAGCCAGACTGGATGTTTACCCATGTTCTTATTCCCTCCCTAATCTACACATTTTAGCATTAGGGAGCATAAAGCTTTTCATACTTACTTTAACATGAAGAGCAGGTTGGGGTTATGTTCTAGGAGGCCAGGATAGAGCTGCTGGGTGGCTTCTATAGCCTCTCCCACTCTGCCTGCTAATACTAGCTTCTGTATTCCTGAAAGCAAAAGGAGACCTGGTGACACACAGGATCAGCCCACAGGAACAGCCAAAAGAGCTGCCCCATCCATTCCATCCAGGTCCCCAAAGCCACCTTGCACAAGGGCTTGGGAGAACTCAGGACCATATTTAGTTTATTAGGGGAAGGAAAAAAAAATCCTTATTTGGATTAGGGGGAGGAAAACCCTGTGAAAATGTGAAAGGATCTTTTAGTAGCAAAAAGTCATCAAGAGTAGAAGGATCTGAAGGATGTAAAAGGTGGGTTGGGGTGCTCTTTAGTCACAGAGCTCTGCAGCAATGGAAACAAAAGCAGGACATGCCAATTGGATGGCAACAAGGAGCCTGATGGGGAAGTGACAATTTCAGAGGGCAAATTCCTAGGTCACCCTCAAACTACATTTTGTGTCTGGTTCAAGCTTGGAAGCAAACATACGGCTCAGTATGAGATAAATGGAGTACTCCTACAGGGTCTGTGGTCTTAAATCACAGCACTGCTTCCACAATATTCTTACCACTAAGCAGAAGTAATTATACAAAAAACCCCATGTTTTGAATAGAGAGAAGTACCAGCTACTGACTGCACTAGAAACAGCTCAGTGACTTGTATACTTGTAGGAGGTGCAAAGACACAAGGCAGAAGATATTTATCATGCTGGGTGTTCATGTCCCATGTAAGTCCGTCCAGCAGGTCAGAAGACACAAGTGCAAGACTCAACTCGAGACCCCTGAAAGCTCAGAGAAGCTGCTGATCTACAGGGACTCACAATTCCTTTTTCTATGCATGCTTAGAGATAAAAGTTAAATGTATTTTAAAACTGCATTGTTTTTCCAGTACTCCTTATGAACAGCAGAGGGAAGGCCTGGAATAGCCCATGAGGTGCTTTGCAAGCAGAGCCTCTGATAACAACAGGCTGTGGCTTTTGCAAAGTGTTGGAGCAGTTGGAAGCCCAGTCTGGCAAATCTTCATTAACAATGCCAGTAACAAACTGCAATGACTTGTCATGTCTCCCACTTCTCAGTGTCTATCTGGTTGTTATTATAGCTGAAATCTGGAACCAAAGCCGTGGCTCTCACACCAACACAAGGGCTCTCATTTCACTCTCTTGCACGTCCATTTTCTCATCTCGCTGCTTCTGACAGCTCTGCTTTGCCTTGTTTGGCAACTCTCACAGATGTCATTCCCTTTTCTATTTCCCCCTCTTTTTGTTTCCCCATCTGTGTTTTCCTCACACCTTTTATTCAAGCCCCAACTTGAGGGCCCTGTATTCCTTCCCTCCATCTGCCTTGTCACCTGTCCTCAGCCCAAGGAGCCCGCAGCACCCCGTGTGTGTGTCCCCCACCAGTCAGGCTCTGCCAGCTAAACCACAGCACTGGGAGCACTGCTGGGGCCAGGGCTGCATAATGCATGACCTGGAAAGCACCAAGCCCATCAGCACTCACAGGCAGCAACTGCAAGTTATTTAAGAGCAGAGTCCCCAGATGACCCTGACTGCTGGCTAAGCACATCAATGTATGGAGAGCAAGGCACAAAGGGCACAATGCTCTGGTACGTGACAGTCACACGAGAGCAGCTCACAAAGGGAAGGGAAATGTACAGGCATGTGGCCTGTATTCAGCAGCCAGGAGAATGCAGAACACACACCAATGTTCTGCCACTCTGCAGGCTGAGCCTGTGAATAGAAAAGTTTAAAAAAAAAAAAATGTACAGCAGGAGAAAGCTGCAAGCCTTATTCTGCAGGACCAAAAGTGCTGACAGCCCCAGCAGCTGAGAGATGAGCCACTTGGGAGCAAACAGCAGCAACCAAAACAGACACAGAGCACAAACTCTTCACCCAGTGTGAGCTTAACACATTGGCTGTGAATTTGAAAACCCTTCAACATGTAAAAGTTACCTGAAATCACAATGTACAGAGGACTGAAGAGTCCTTAACTGGGAGCTCCAGTGAAACTAAAGGGATGTGTCTGAGTCCCTGTGCCCAGGCTGATGGACCTGCCCCTGCTGCACCAGCCTGCAGTGAGGAGCTCACATCCAAAGGGATCTCTGGTGCACAATGATCTCAGCTCAGTAAAGGCCAAGCAGAGCAGACAGGGACAGGAAGAACAGGGCAGTTCTCCAGGCAAAGATGCAGAGGGTGGAGAGCAGGCAGTGGTGATGGGAAAAGTGCTCCCAGCAGAGACTCCCAAGCTCTGCTCCAGGCCAGCAGAGTGCTGTGCACAGCTCTGTACTCTCATGGAGTGACCTCCACAGCACTCACTCCTCTGCAGAGCCCCAAAGGGAACACACCTGAGGAGTGACACCCCACAGACTTACTTTGTCTATTCTTTATTGAGGTCTGTTCTTCCTGGATTGTGGTGTCTGTGACTCTGGCAAAGGCAGTTGCTGTTGAACAGTACCCATGATGGACCAAATATGAGGAAACCATACTAGAAAAAAAGAAAATACAAAGAGATGACAAGATACAAATGAAACAGAGTCATCACACTGGAGCAAAAAGAAATCAGCAAAAACACAACAGAGGTTGCAGTTTCATTGAGAAACTCAGTTTGCTTAGGACATAACCAAGGTTCTACTTCTGAGTCTAAACTCTGTGTATTTACAAGACAGACACCTGGTCCTCTGCAAGCAGCAGGGAGGCTCTAAATTCCCTTTACAGAGTAGGAAAAAATGAAGAATCTCAATACATATACAGTATTTATTTATGACTGCTGTCCAAGGGTCACTTGTAAGGGCTCAATACTGTGTTACTGCCAGTGACATCCTATAGACACAAAAATCTAAACCTCAGAGAGGTTCATGGCTTTCAAGTAGATCTTAAAAAGAAGAAAAGATTCTAGTCCTGAATTTCTTCCATCACTTATTTGCCAGCAATTATATCTTTAGTAGTTCAATCTTCTTATGAATTCTGCACATTTACAGATACTTTAATCTGGCGACTGTCAGCATTGATTTTAAAAACATTAACACTCTTCAAAGTTGTATTTTTAAAATATCTTGGGGGAGGGAGGAGTATCACTGTCAGAAAACAAAGACAACAAAACCATCTTCCTGAACAGACCATTTCTAACACAGGACACAGCGACTCAATGTTAATGCTCACTGGATTTTAACAAAATCTAAAAAGCTAGCAACAGGATTTCAAAGCTTCTCAGAATGAATCTCAAAACAGGCTTCTCAAGATGAAGCTAGCATTGATCTGATCAAAGCACACACTCAACTTGGCTACTTTCAATACAAGAAATTAGTATTTTATGAGTCAGCAATCATTCTTAGGCATAACATTGCAGGCAGGTGTGTAATTTTTGGAAGTTGTTTTAAATACAAGTGCTTCTGCCCAAGAGCTCTGTAGGAGCTCAGAGTGGTGACCCTGACAACCCCCACCCCTGTGCCTATCAGAAGAAAAATTTCTGGAGAACACAAGGAACAATTACAGGGATAAATTGGTCCCACTGCAGCAGAATCAACAGCTCCTGTTAAGGGAGGTCCTGGCTCTCTAATTTGGTCCTATTTTGGAAGGCAAATAGCAGCATCAATAACACTCCTGACCTTTGACAACTCCTGCCAAGTACCCCCATCAAGTTCCACTCAATCCTTTCTGCAATGAGAAGTGCTTTCAGTATTCATAAATTTATAAAATGCCATAATTGTGCTTTCAGTTAGGTTTGAAAGTCTTTGGTTTAGGCTGTTTCTTGCTCTTTCATTTCTGAATTCAGCTGGCTTACACACAGACTTTTCTCCTATGTTAGCAGTGTTTATGGTGTCTTGCCCCTCCTGCAGTGCATCACCCCAAAATGTCCTTCCATTCCTACAAGCTTCCATGCAATCTTTGGCTGAAAACAAAAACATTAGAAACAGCAGCAATCTACACAGGAAAGACTTAAACAACAGAACAGAGGATAAAACAATTTGAGCAAAATGCACAGAGTGGCAATTTTTACCATAAGAGAGCACAAATCAGCACTTAAGAAGTATTTAAAGCTTAACAAGAGGGAAGAACTGAGCAGCAAGGCAGTGACTTACTTCTGCAGCATGGCTTGCCACTCTCCCAGCCTGTCTCCTATGGGAAACCGCTTAATGGTGCTCTGGATCTTCGCCCTCCACTCCCTCATGTAGTCCTCAATGTCAAACACAAAGGGCTGCTGCCCAAAGTTGGCATCCACGATCTCCCCTGGAGTCTGGAGACCCACTGTAGGGTAGAGGTTTGACTGGGAAGGAAGAAAAACAAACCTGTATTAAACACAGCTTTCTCCTCCAGTTACATGGTTTGGTAAAACTAAAGAGCAGCTCTTTAAACTGAAATAAATATTAATGGAATTGGAAGGGGCAAAAGCCCTTTGTGTACTTCTCAAGGAATCCTGTGACTTATTGTGCATTTATGAAAAGTTATTGCATCAAACCAGAACAATGGGTTCAATCCCCCAGCAGCCTGGGATCGAGGGCATGACTGCTGTCTGTGGATGGCACTTCTGGATTAGTTTTCTACAGTTTCTACCAAGCTTCAAGAGCCAGCAGATATTCTTATTCTTATTCTTCTTCTTCTTCTTATTATTATTATTATTATTAGTGAGAGGTGTGTAATCTTAATCAATGGATCTCTGTATTCCCTCCTGTTTCAACTCAACTCTTTTATTCCTTGGGAATTGTTATCTCAGTCTTGTACACCTCTGATGAAAAGGGAATAGACAGTGGTGGAGCTCTGAGGTTAGGTCTTTGATGATCCCAAGATCCCAAGACATCCACACAAGAAATTACACTACTGATAGATTAATTTCATTTTAAGAATAAGTCTACAGATCCAAATGGAAGCTTGGACCCATCAACAGGACATGAGGAAAATAAAAAGGTTACCACCATGAAAGTGTCTCTAAAATTCAGCCACTAATTTGCTTTTAAGGATGATTTAATTAAAAATAGGTGTTCAAAGTGTATCAGAAGGTCTCTGAATTCATACTATATTAAGAATAAGCTTGTGGAGACAAATGGAACCCCTAAGCCCACCTGAATGTTGGGAAAAGAGAAACAGCATCAGAAGAGGTACAGGGGAGTCTGGTTCTCATCATTAAGCACATTGTTCAAAAGCACTGTCAGGTTACTGCTGTGCAGCACAAATTACTGCTCTGTGTGCAAAACAGACACAAACTGCACAAACTCAAACTTCCTGCTCACACCCTTGCACACTCATGCACACCTGCTCACACTCTTGCACACCAAAATCCCATTTTTCCAAAGCACGTTCCATTCACCCTCAAGTTACTTCTGTGCAGCACCAACTACTGTTGTGTTTGCAAAGCAGACACAAACCTCAGGAATTCTCTGCTTCACAGCATGCGTTGAGACTCTGCAGCCTGGGGGAAGAAATCTCTCTCGTGCCACTCAGGAACTGCCTGGTGTTGGGTTTTTTCCACTTTGCTCTAAAACACTGGAGCCAGAAATGGACACTGGGAAAGGCACAGGGACACCTGTATGGAACTGAGGTCTGGAAGGTGCCTGGCTGCAGTGCCTTGCTCAGGGCTGAGCCCATATCAGATATTAGAACAGCAGAGGGGCACACCTCCCTCCTTAAGTCCCATCAGAAACCTAGGATGACCCTCTCCTCCTCTACAGCAAGAGACATGGGCATTCCTACAATTATCTGGAAAACTTCTTCAACTGATTCTTCCCTGTTGCAGAGATGTGGATGATTTAGGGCTGGAATGGGTTCCAAGAGCGACTGCAGCATTCCTGTTCTCATTTTCAAAACTGAACTGGTTAAGAGCCTGACCGACCTCCTCTACCTTTGAAATTACCAAACCTCAAACAACAAGGGAAAGAAATGAATCTATAAATACAGACTGGAAATGAAAAACAGAGATCAGGATGACTGCATTACTGGTGATGCACCACACCTCCTTTCCTGTTCCCACACCAAGGAAGTCTCTGGGTCAGAGAGGTGCAAAGTAAATACAGCATGATAAAGGAAGAGCTACCAGAGGAAAATGCTGTAATTAAATTTAGTTCCTCCATTCCTTCAAAACTGGCTGACATGGAAATATCTCTAATGAGGAATCAGATATTTTCCACAGTCCATACTTCAGACTTCTTATTATCTTCTCAGTATCTTCAACCCCAGGGCTTCCAAAGCCAGGAATCAGACACCCAACATACTTGGAAGTTGGAAGCTAAACCCCCCCCCAATTTTGGCTATGCTCATCTTTGAGCAGAAGCTGCCTATCCTCTACATCTCTCAAATCATGTCTAAGGTAAAATTCCATTTTTCCATGTGGGATGTGTTCTCTCTGCTTAGCAGCTGCTGGGAAGCTCATGTATCTCCAGCACCCTGCCAGATGCAGGCAGACACAATCCCAGAGCCCACGGACCCAGGAGATGCTTTTCCTGCCAAGTTCCTCAGGAACACCTTCCCCATGACATCTGGCCCACCCCCTGCGCTGATGTTGGTCACAACCCCCACTGTTCATCTTGACCTGGTTTTTAACCCCCTTGTCCCTCTGCACTGATACAATCCCACCCTGAGCTCTTCTGGTTTTTTTCATCTCCTATTATTCCTTCAAACCCCCAGGCAGGATAGACCTGATCCAGGCTTGTGTAAATAAGAGTTGGGCCTGAGCACTGACTTAAATTGGCAAAAAAAAAAAAAAAAAAAAAAAAAGAAAGAAAGAAAAAGAAACTCCCTCTTTTTCCTCTGTGGGAATTCACTCCTATTTCATGCAGTTATTTTGGTTTTCACTTCAGCCTGTGCTAAGCCAAAATGTGTTTTTTCCTATCACTGTATTTTTGTACAAATGAAAACACCCTTTAGAGGAAACTGAAACAAGCCAAAGCAAGTATGTTTCAACATCTGTGTCTCTGGTTTTCAAATTAAAGTATCCATTTCAACTTCCTAATATTGTGAATTCTGCAAAATATTGCTTTCACTATTTGCCTCTGAAAGGGGAATGTTGGAACAAGCATTTCAAGAAAACTATTTCTAATCTGGCAGTGTTTTGAAGGGTCAGCTTAATTCCTTGTGTAACCTCACTGATGTGCCAATCCTAAAATTTAAGCTTAAAAATTGCAGAAGTAAAAGGGTTCACTGATGTGTGTTACCAGTCAGCTTCAGCACCCCTCAGGCTGTGATGCAAGGAAAAGCTCTCCCTAAAGTCCCCCTGCAGGGGTGAGTAATGAGGAACGGACCAGAGCCAAAAAATCTGTGTGGAGCTGCTCAAACCAGAGCACTTCAAGGGTCACCCAGGTAAGTTTGCTGTTCCCACTCCTGTTTGCAGTTAAATTTTCAGAACTGCAGCTTTAGCAGGTGAAGAACACAGACTCTATAATGGATACTTTCTTTTTATTAACCTTATAATCAGTGGATATTGTGTTTGAGCCTGGAACAGAGAACTATAAAAAATGGAACCTGCAAGTGATCAGCTTCATATTCTCTACTGCCTCAAGAATTCTAAAATATCTGATAGACTTTAAACCAAAGTCTATCTTGGGTCTGGCATCCCCTTCTTTAGGAAAGGTTGTAACCTGAACTGTTTGGAACAACCAATAATCCACGGGCCAAGGGAGCAAAAGGAGCACATGGAACACATTGGTACCAGCAAGGGTGAAGGAAGAATGCAGTAATCCAAGGGAAGGATATTGGAAAAGAGAATGCTGAAGTCAGCTGTAGGCACCCTTAGGAAGCTGCCAGCAGAGCAGCAGAGTGATTTAGCATATGCAGAGGGATGTCCTAGATCCATATGGAGGCAGAAGTCTCCCATCCTTGCTCACGTCCACAGTTAAGAGGTAAAAAAATCCCCATCAAGCTTCTTTCCTCCTCTTTTTGAAGAGGAATTATCTCATGAAGGATAATTCTCAGTAGTAGGAGGCCTACAGGGCATCAGCTGTTCTCTTTCCTGGCCCAGAAAAGCAGTGTTATGGATTAGCTGCTGTTGTAAAAGCCAGAAGGGGATTTCCCCAGAAAACAGCTCAGCAACCTGGCTGGTGAAGGTTCAGAGACCATTTACACACCAGTTAACCATGAGGCATCTGCCAAAACCTACCCTGGCCAGATCTTCTCCCAGTTTCTCACTAAACATCTCTGCACAGCACACACAGACAAACAAGCCTGAGATCCTGTGAGGATGATCTGCCCAGACCAGCAAATAGCAAGACAGGGAGATGCCAGGGGCTCAGGAGAGTTCTGAGTTCAATCTCACTGGCACTGCAAGAGCTCAGTGCAGCAAACAACCTTCTGTCCTTCTGTCTGCTCTGCCTCCCCTGCTGCTCATCCCCTGTGCCCAGCAGAGACTCAGCACAGAGGTGGGCAGCTCACACATGAACATTAAATTCTCTGTCAGCTCACTGTGCACTCCAGGATCAACAGGATGCAAGTTCAGCTAAGCAGGACAGGGAATTTCAAGCTGCCAAATCTGTGCTGTGAGGCTGCACAGCAACACTTGGGCAGTAAATGAGCAGTGGTACATGTGCTGGACAGCCCTTTCTGATGGACAGGAGCCTAAATTGCCATTGTCCAGCTCAACTTGGACAATGACATTGTCATTTGTCATTGACAACATGGACAATGTCTGCTCCTGCTGCAGAAGGAGAAGCAGTCTAACCAAATGAGAAGATAAAGTGGTGAAAAAGTTAGAAGGAATATGGTAAATCTGTGACTACTAATGCAATCTATATCCAGAGGGAAAACAGCACCAAAAACTAAGGGGTACATCAGAGAAGCATCTTCTTGCTGTGGATGTAAGGTTATCACAATACCTCACTCCAAAAGGTTAATCTTCATGGAAAGGCAAACTATTCTTGTACTTTAATAAATTGTACTTGGACCAAGTGAATGATAACCCACATAAAGAGTTTCTGGTTTAGAACACACTGCAATGTTACCAAGTTTAAAGACTCCAGAACATAAAAAACCCAAAAACATCCTGTATTGACAGCTGATATGAAAAGGCCAATCAAATAACTGCAATTTAAGTGCAGGTTATATTTGGGACATGGCAGAAATCTGCAAAGCCCTAAATCCCATTGGGAAGGTGAACAGGGAGTACTAGACATTATTCCTCACAATACAAAAATTAGAGGAACAAGGTAAATTTTTTGCCAGGAAGTACAGAACAAAGCAAACCAACCTTCCTTACACACAATAGGGAAGTCAGCCAAGAAAATTTATCACTTTGGAGGCTTAAAAAAGTTATCAAAATGAAGAAATTTGTCAGAGGAAATTAATTTTGGGTATTTAAGTACAAAGACAGGAGTGCAACCTTAGGGACAAGAAGTCCTGTGTATGTGATGGATGCAGTGGATATGTTGGTGCATGCCTGACCTGGGTTTACCTTTTTTTCACTGAACACATTCTCCTTGTCCAGGAACACTTGGGTCTAGAAAAGAGGGAATATTTTCTTGTGCTTTTGTGAGACCTGACTAGACATGAGTGCAACTATGCACATGTTCTCCTCCTCAGAGTCAAAGCTGCATTTGGAAGACAATGACCTGTAATGAAGTTTGCATCCTTGCTTTAATTCCAGGAGAAGGAGCAATAAAGTCTTAGAGGTGGTGAGGGATGAGAGGAGGCATGTGAGTAGCCCACAAACCCAGTCACAGGATTATGAAGTTTCAGAAAAAGGAGCATCCACATCATTCAGTAATGTGTGTTATCATATTTTTTTTTAACAGGGCATCAAACAGAAAAAAAAAAATCACCCCCACACTCTTCCCCCTCCCTTCTGTTTGCATCCTTACTTAAAATACTGAAAATAGGTGTACTTACAGGGAGGTCTGTAAAGGCTATACCTGTGGGGGGAAAAAATATTAGAATTAAAAAGACAAAGGATTTTTTTCCCTGCTTGCCTACATCCTTAACATGCTACTAAACATTACTGCATTTCAAATCCCAGCTCTGACCCTGCATTTCACTGCTTCATGTACTTAGAAGTAACTTCCCTCCCCAGTCTCCTCCTCTGTAAGGTTTTGCATCTGGAGAAAGGTTCATGAAAAAGCCTAAATGTTTTCAACATCTCTCCCAAAAATTTGATTTTCTAAAAGCAGCTCTTCTTTCCTTTGCTTCTCCCTCTGTTACAAGGAAGGAGTTAGTTTTCAAGATTCACTTTGGTGTTAGATAAAGAGTTTTAGTATAAAATTTCTTTGGTTTAGGCTGTAACTGATTCTTCCTATCAGCCAGAGAAAGAGGAAAGAATATTCAACACTTGGCATTACAAGCTGCAGCCAGGAGCACCTGAGAAACTGTGCAAAGAACAGCCTCATCCTCAACTCAGCTGATACAGCTCCAAACAGAAAAGATGGGGAAAAAAGTGTATGGTTTCCCTTTTTATTTACATCTGGCATATCTTTTATTTACATCTGGCAGATGTAAATAAATATAAATACAATACAATAAATAAAACATAATATCTTTTATTTACATCTGGCAGAAAAGAGGTATTTGAGGCAGACATTGCCTGTGATGTCTAACAGGGTTCTGGCTGGAGACAACACCCACCACAGCCAGGCTGCCCCAGGCTCTGCATCTGATTTAGGTGCAGTTACTGCCCCAAAGGATGGGGCCTCTCCTCCCTCTCCTGCCATGGTGGGATCCAGCAGCAGCTCAGGGAGATGGATCAGCAGAGCCCCCCAGGCTTTGGGTCACCCTCACCAGCAGCACAGGGGACACTGCTGCCATCACCACCAGGCTCAGCTAAATCCAGACTTCCAGCTGACATTCCAGGAGCCAAGGAAGCTGCAGCCCTTCCCCATGTGTGCTCCCCAGAATTCTTCCTTGTCCCCAGCCAGAGCAAGGCTGGTACCCACAGCAGGACACCCAGTTCTCACACACATCCCACCTCTCCTCCTTCCCTTCTGCCTGGCACTGGAAGGACTGCAGAAGCAGGAGAACACCACCCTCTGGTTTTAATTTTAGGACTACTTTAACCCAGAGCTGCAATGTAATGTTACCAGATCAGTCTGAAATGGTAATTTAAACCAGTTTTAGGAGTCAAGATAGGAAACAAGTTATTCAAAACAGCACAGACCTAAATCAAATGCTCGGAAAGAAATCCTGAATCTTTTACTAAATAAACAGCAAATAAAGATAAATTAACATCATGGCAGATAGTCAGTATGGTTTAATGAACATCCTGGCACTTTGGACCTTGTTTACTGAGCACCTTTTCTACAATCCAACCAAAGATTGTGCACACAGGTGATGTTGAACACATGGCTGAGGAAAACATTCAGTGAGCATTTCTCTCACCTTGTCACTTTGCCCAGATACTGCTCCTCACTCAAACCTATTTTTCACTTTGCAATTATTTTGCTCAGCTGGATGAAAAGGTGGATGAAAGCTTGTTTTCCTACCCTTATGGCAGAGTGAGGCCAATCACCTTGAGCCTGCTGTCCACTGGAGTCTTCTCTGCCCCCAGCACCTCTGAGAGCCAAAGGTGGCCAGGCCTGTGTATTTGTGTGGCTGGAAGCTGCTCCCAGCACCTGGACAAGCACTTGGCTTTTGAACGGACTACAAGCTGGGTGGAAACTGCTCAAAGTCCAAGAGCTGTCCCTCAGGGATCCATGGCAGGGCCAACACAGTTCCCTGTCTTCACCAATGACCGGGACAATGGGACTCAGTGCGCTCCCAGCAGGCTCACAGGTGTCACCAAACTGGAGGGCACAGTGCTGTAGCTGGAGAAATGACCCAGCACAAGGCTCCCAAAGCTCAACAAAAGCAACCTAAGAGCCCAGCCACCAGGCTGTGATACTGCCAGGAAACAAGACAGGATGAGGCTGACTGGAGAGAAGGATCTGCAGAAAAGATGCTGGGTCCTGCTGGGCAACAAGTAGAGCAGGAGCCAGCAGTGGGTCCTTGCAGCAAAGGACATCAACCACATCCTGGGTTTATTAGTGAGGGTGTAGGTTAAAGGATGGGATTTCTGCCTTCTTTTCCAACACTGGTGAGTCTACACTGCAGTTATGATGTTCACCTTAGGGCTCCCCAACACAGGATACAGTGAGACTGGAGTGAGTCCAGCAGAGGCCAGCAAGACAAAGGGAAAAGTCTCTGTTCAGTCTCAAAAGCATTAGGGCAGACACCTACTGCTGCCTACAACTCTCATACAGGAGGGTGTAAAAAGGCTTTTTCAGAGATGCATGCTGGCAGGAGACAGGAGGCAACACAGACAAGCTGCAACATGGGAAATTCTAATGAGAAAAATTCAGTATGGATTTTGGTCAAATACTGAATCAGGACCAGAAAAGCTCCCAGATGATCTCCATTCCTGAAGACAGTAAAAACTTAATGAGTTTCTGAGTAACATGATCTAGTTTGGGCCTGCTTTCAGCAGGGTGTTGGATGCTTGACCTCCAGAGATCCCTCCCAGAGAAAATAATTCTATGATTCTATAAATAAACTCATTACATTTCCTTTACAATGAGACAAATGCATGTTTTCCACATTCTGTTATGTAACTCAGACTAATAAAATGCATTATGCAGACAGCACTTGGTCTATTGCACTGCTTAGAGTTTCTGCATCTGCATTGCTGCACACCTGCACCAGGAAAGCCAACAGCAGAAATGAAATAATCACAGCTTGAATGAGAAACTGTTTTCTTTCTCTGCAGCCCCTCCAAAGCCTGGATCCAGTTTAAAACCACAACCTTCTAAAACACTTAAGGACTGGACAAACCAAGAGCTCAGGAAGCAAGAGCAAGTGTGTGAAGAGCAGGACATAAAGACATTAAATGAAGGTTCAGTGCTAGTGTGATTGACATTTTCACCTGCCAACCAAACAAAGGACTTCCACCTTCCATGACTGCACTTCCACATGATCCCATGCACAGAATGTGTTTGTGGACCTTCCAGCCCATCTCTGCTCTCCACCAGCACCAATCACCCTTTCTGCCTCACAGCTGGCCACTTAGAGAATTCAATTTGCACAAGACAATGTACATTTGGTAATCAGCCACAGCACTGCCTGCACAGCAGGGAACTCCTCCAGCATCTGTTTAGGGAACTGAGATCCAGGGAATCCTTAAGCACTGCTGGTGGATTGCAATGAACACAACTCCTTCAGCAGTGTGGGCATCCTAAAGAGCAGACCAGGAAATGCCTGCCTAGGAAAATACTTGAATATTCTCCAACATGCTGCTGAGGAGAAGCACTGTCAAACCCACATAGCTCTACATGCCCTTGGAAACAGATCCTCCAATCAGGCCACTGGGTAAAAGTGCTCACACAGAGAACAAAGCTGTGGCCAAACCTGGTATTTTCTGTTCATTTTGATAGTGAATCAGGTGGTGAGGCCCTGGCACAGGTTGTCCAGAGAAGCTGTGGCTGCCCCATCCCTGGAAGTGCTCAAGGCCAAGGTGGATGGGGCCCTGTGCAATCTGGACTCATGGAAGTGTCTCTGCCCACAGCAGAGGGGTTGGAATACATGATATTAAAGGTCCCTTCCAACCCAAACCACTCCAGGATTCTGTGGTTTTAAATCTGATTAATCTGAAGTCTTCTTTTGAATATCCCAATGCTCTTGCTGTCTGCAAACTTCATTTGAAGCCTTGGGGTCAAACCTATTAAATCTGGGACTGACACCTGCATGTCTCTCACAACAGGTTTCTGCATTACTCCCAATGTTCCCCCTAGTCTCTAAACTGGCTGCAGAGTGGATATTTTACTTTTTAGGTTAACTTGGTCTTTCCAAGAGCCTGCACTAGAACTCAAACTGCGGGAAGTTTTCTATGCCAAGACTTCAGAGGGTTGCATGCTCTTTTTATAGCCCTGCTGCTCCATTTACCTTGGTCTGCTGTCAAAGTCTGAGATTTGAGACACTCCTACATTAATCCCTGAGCAAATTCATCCACTTAAACCCAGAGACCTGCAGCAGTCACATTTCCTCCTCATCTCCTGGTCCAAGACTTTCTGCTTAATGGCTGGTGCCCCAACATTTCTCCCTGTTTCTATCCAAATTCACTCTCATCACACTTCTAGCCACATCTCACTATGTTTTTTACTGCCAGGACTCTGCTCAGAACTCGTCAAAAGTGTTTCATCAGCAGCCAGAAGACATTCAAGACATTTTCCAGAACAGAGAATTAAGACTACATACGATGTCAAACAGTTTTCATGTGACGTCTCCAAATAAAGTTCAAGACTTAGCTCCAACCAGAACATCCAGAATTTGTGATGGCCAAGAAAACAGTTCTTATACAGTGCTCCTGATGGATCTGATTAAATGAAAAAGTATGGAGACAATGGAAGATAATAGTTAAGCAACAGAAGAAATTGCAAGGAAAACAAAAGGGGGGATGTCTAATTAATGGATGAAAAGGAGAGGACTTAAATGGTGAAGAGTGAATTAGAAAGACAAAGCTACAGTAATTCCATCAAAAGAAAGACAAAGTCAAACCCTGAAACCCTGCTTCTCAAGCTAACTGGCCTCACAAAGAAGCTGATTAGCCTCATGAATATTCTTGGCATCTGCAGTAGGATTACACAATTACCTCATCTCCTAGGAGGAGACACACATGGCTTCCACAGCTTCATGTCAGGGAACACCTAAAAAACTCAAATTCATCCCCTTCCTGGTAAACCCTGGGGCTACACAACACAGAAATGACATTCTCAGGTTAGCACTAAATATCATGGAAGTTCAAGACCTTCAAGGAGCTGCTTTTTTCAGGGAAGAAAGCATTCTGACTTTCAAACAAATCACTGCTCCTGCCTCCACTTGGCCTTGGTTCCTCTGCTGACCCCCTGCTCAAACCTCTGCTCTGTGCCCATGAGGAGCTGTGAAACCCCTGGCCAAGGGCTCCTCTCCTCAGCACTGCACTGAGCATTTCTGGATGCTGTTTATTTATCAGTGACACAAACAGACACTGCTGGCCCTCACCAACAGACTGCTCAGATGAGGTTTTCATTCTGCTTTTGTGAAAAGGCAGTAAAATGTTCCTGCAGCTTTTGTGGGGTCACCCAGCAAGGCCTGAGCTCTGCTGCTTCCCTTCTGCACTGTCTCCTCTAACCACACCATCTCTCCTCTCTCTCTCTATCTGTACCATGCCACTGCAGCTCAGAGAAAAGCTGCTACACACAGGAGCCAGCTGTGAATGCTAAGGAGAGGCTTCTCCCTGTCCTTTTCTCAGACAGCTCATGTCTTGCACATCTGAAGAGCTCAGGAGGACACCCAGGGGACAGCAGTGCTTATAACTGATGCTGCTTTAAGCATGGTAACTTTCTTGTTACCTTTCCTGTTTCTTCCCACTGGCATTGTTCAGCACTGGGGTAGGCTGTTCCTCAAGGGGTCATTCAATGTCAGATTAGAAAAACACAAGCTTTCCAGCCAAAAAGCCCCATCTTTGAAGGGAAAGGAACACTTCAGTTTCAGAAAGGAAGACTAGATAACTTCTCTGCTGCAAAGAACTCTGAATGTCCCAAACCAAACAAATCTCTGAGCAAGGACACGAGGCAAAGAATCAGAAGGTGGTAAGGACAAAAGGTAACACAGAAGTTACTGAGCTTGGCTCTTTATTTGGCTTCATCTGCCCAGAGACCCAGGCACAGTCCTGGGTACAAAACAGAGGAGAAAGCAGCAACTTTTCAGCTGATACAGATTATACTGTGGAGACTCTGGTCATTAAAAAGAAATCAAATACCACATGAACAAACTTGTATTCATTAAATAGAGGATCTGGCCTCTTCCTGACTCTTACATTTTTGTTATTATGAAAAGTAACAGCACCATCAGGGTGAAAACCAGTGAGGCTGGAAAAGCACCCACTTAAACAACAGAAAACATCCAGAGGAGCACAGCACAAACCACTACAGGGAAATACAGGCTAAAAATCAAGGACAGCAGCTAAAAGGAAATCTTTTTTCAAATCTTTTTAACTATTTCATTACCTCAGTTGCTCTTGTTCTATCTCTTCTCACTCCTAATCAGAAGCTCCTCCTGCTCTACACCACCAGCTCTTGCTTTCAAGCCTCTACTTGTCTCACCAGTACTGCAGTGACATGGGCAGCCTGAACAAACCCAGCCTTTCCTCCCTGGACAGATGCTCCAAACCCTCCATCACCCTGGCAGCCCTTTGCTGGACTCTCTCCACTAAGTCCCTCTCTCTCCAACATTGGGGAGCCCAGCACTGTTCCCAAGAGCTCACCAGAAATCCTGTACTCTCCAGGCACACACTGCACTCCAATCCCACTCCTTCCTTCAACCCAGCCAGTAACTCAAAACATCTTTGCTCTGTTGAGTGTTTTGAGCAGGGTATTTTTGGTATATTTCTACCAATTTAATCTTGAATTCAACAAAGTAGAATTGACACAGCAAGGAGAAGCAAAGGAAAGGAATGCTCATCCCTCCCTGCCAAATCAAATGAATCCCAGTACAAAAAGTGAGATGAACCTATAAAATTTACTGCACATCTTATGTACTAAAAAAAAAAAAAGACAAGAATTTATCTGGGGTGGAGAACATGTCATCCGAGATAATTGTATTTTAGGGGGAAATGGCCAAAAATTTCTATTTTAGACAAATAAGATATGACAGAAATATCTGAGGTATTAATATGGGCAAAATTTTTAGTCCTTAACATTAAGACAGTTACTGAAACAAGTGTGGAATGAACCACATTGTATCTCAATGCTTAACTCAGACCACTCTTGTGCAGAATTAATGCCTGGCTTTGGGAATGCTCAGACCAATGTGTTGAGGCTTTTAGATGGACAAGTCCCTTCAAAAATGAAGACACCAGTACCATGCCTTTGTAGGTAGCTGAACAAAACACTAATTAAACTTCCCACTTCTTCTTTTCTTTCCCTCTTGTCCAGCCATCAGACATCTTATCCAACCTCCCACCTACTATGCAGTAGCAGAGGAAAGCAGAAGAAGCTGTGGATGAAATTCTAACATATCTAAACAATCTGAGCAGCATGGAAACCATTTTACCTGCTGGAAGCATTTCTGTCTTGGAGCCAATTTACAACTGCTGACAGCTGCTGAGTGCTCTTTGCCATTTAAACCTTACTCACAGGTGTGGGACAAGAGTTACAATACAGCCAAGAATTAAACAGCAGCAAGAGCAGGGCTGGAGCATCCCTCTCCTGAGAACACCCTCACTCACCTAAACTGTGGCCATTTTTTGTGTAGAAGCAGGTGTTGTTGATGAGGTTGACACAGCAGCCAATGACATCTCCAGTGGTGAACGTGGGGCCGTAGGGCTGCCCTGTCCCCGAGGAACAGAAGGAGTGCCCATCATCTCCATGGTACCCATAAGAATGTTTATCCCATCCTGCAAAAGGCAAAAGAACAGGACAGCAGTGAAGCCAGTTCAGCAGAACCACATGGAACTACTACAACCCTCAGGACACCATTTTCTGTGGGAGTTTTAAAATTTGATTGCCCTTCCTGATTCAGCCCAATATTAATTTTCACATACCTGTAACTAAAAAGAAATTAATCAGAACACACCATTTGCATTTCAACACATTTCTCTTTTATCTTGCCTGAGGTGAAACAAACTCCTTTTGTAAAGCACTTGTGTTTCCCAAAACCAAATTCTTCCCACAAAAGCATTTAACAAAATAATTCTCAGACAGTTGCAGCTTTGTCTGTAAGTGCTGTGACAGGTGTAAGAAATGGAGAGAGGCAATTTTTGCATCCTCCAATCTTTATTTGATAAAGATTTCTATGTTTGCATTGGGATACATTATTTCTCATTCTGCAGACAGCTTAAAACACAGCCCTCAAATGTCAAAGGGGAGTTCAATGCAAAGTGGTCAGTTCTAATATTACTATCTTTTATTTCTTCTGCCAGTAACACTGTGCTAAGGGTTACAGTTGCACCCTGCCCACTTGTTCTTTTCTATATATCCCAGTAATTTCATTTAGATCATTCTTCTGAATGGCACAATCAAAGCCACATCTCACAGAGAGACAGAGTTCTTCCATAAAGTGACACAACATTAAAAACAGACACCTGTGTTTTATATATGGATATGGCTGGATCCTTAGGGAAGCAAAGAAGGTGCTTTGGCCATCTGCTGACCTTCCACACCCAAGAGTGGTGCAGATTCTGTTAAATGTGGAGCGATGGCTCTGGCAAAGGGACTGTGTAAGAAACACAGAGACTGTGCAGGAAATGCACATCCTGCAATGAGGCACAAAAAGACTGAACACCCTGAGAACTACAGAGCAGAGCCCTGTGAAGGTGGGCTGGAGCACTTCTGTGAGCCAGGATTTTCCTCCAAAGCCAACAACAAGATGAGGGCACTAGAAATTCAGTCTTGTAAAATAGTGCTACAACACTGAGGCATCAGCACTCACATGCTCAGGGCTTCTCACAAAAGCACAAAACAGTCAGTGCATGTCTAAGGCCCTTCTTATTGGACCACACTAAATTAATGCCAGTGGGAAAGTCAGGGAATGAAGCAAAACTGAAACACACCACAGTCCAAGATTTTGGACCTCTGAGCAAACTTTGAGAGTGAAAGGCATGAAGGATTCCCAGCAAATTCTAGCCTAGAAATGGTGAGTAATTTCCTCTATTTAGTCCCACACATCCAACAGGAACAGACTGAGATGTCCCAAGAGCCAGCTCTGCCTTCCCTCGGATCAGCTCCAAACAAGCTGCTGACAGTAGCACCAGTCCTGTTTCAAATCTTCACGAGAGACAGGGACAGCAGCACAGGCAGCACCCTCAGCAAGTACAAAAACAATGCCAAACTGACTTGCCAAAACAAAGGAGGAAGTGATAGGGGCTCTAGAGTCTGTTGTCAAACTTTCACTGCTAAGATTCAATCCAGTAAAAATATCATTGAAATATTTTTGAATTTTTAAAACTGTGGCTCCTTTCCACTATCCCTTTTATTTGCTCTGTTGCCATCACTGATCTATTATTTTAGTCTCCCCAAAACCAGACCTGTTACCTGAGTGTCAATTCAGAACTTCTCTAATGGAGCTGTTGAGAAGTTATAATTCAGATAGTAACTTAAATAAATTTATCTCTTAAGGTACTAATAATACAATCTAAATACAAACTTCTAGATCTTCTGCATACAAAACATTCCTGGCATTACAAAGCACCTACCAAGAACTTGTCATCAGCTGCACCTAAGCAGTGAAGTGCTCACACATCATGTACTGGGTGAGGCTCCCATAAAAAATACAACAGCGTGTCCCACCATGAGGATGAGCTCACTAAATGCTTGGGCCAATGCAGACATTACTGGTTCTGCAGTGTGAGAAATAAAGGTTTCTTTACCTACAGATCACAGCTGATCCTACTGAAAAAACCCTCCTCCTGTTCTTTTATGACTTGAGCTTCACAGTGTCAGTTCTTGCTGAAGCACCAATGGTGGTGGGGAACTCCAGTGAAAAGGGCCTGAATAAAGACCTTGAAGACAATTACAAACGTGGTACAAACAGCAACAATGCCTGGAAAAAGCTTGTTTTGAATCTTATTCTTCCCACAAAACCACTAACATAATCAGTTAAAGAAATTTGCTCACCCAGCACTTTGCTGATGTTACACAGAGTTTACTTTTTCAACTCAAATGTTGTGTGGTGCTGAACCTGGACCTGGCACCACACCAGGGGCTTTAAATCTACACTGTCAGGCTTATCACATCACCATGGTCATCTTAAACAACAAACCAGAGTTGTTTGAGTGAACTTACTGTACTCACTGTAAACATAAGCTGAGTGGCATTAATCATATGTCAAACCTTAAGTTATTTATTAATAAAACCAGATCTCTATTCCTAAAATTCTGCCCAAAATAAACATGAGGGCAGTGGCATACGGGTAATTCCAGTACTGGCCAGTTTCAGCCAGCCTTCTGAAATTTCCTAATAATCTGAATTAAAAACAAGAATCAGCATTTCTAGTATTTCTAGGTCAAAGTTTTCAGGGCCTGTTGATTTAAATTGTGTATCCCTATTGAAAGCATTTGGCATTACCCTGGATTACCAGCAGAGTGGGGAGTAACTCATCACATGTATTTTAAAAACACAGACTCCAACTTTTCTCAAAACACTTCCTGAAAACTTGGGGTTTTCCTGCACCATTAACAATTTGCTATCGCCACCTAGGAATGGGTCCAGCATATTACAGCCTCCTCTGGGACTCCCACGACACCCCTGGAGCCTCCAGTGACTCAACAGCTCCTTCCTCTACAAAATCCAGCAGTGTTTTAATAAGGAATGAATCAGAACTTCTTGAAATCCCTCCCCACAGCTGCATCTGCCAATTCTCCTGACACTTTAACCTCTGTGCCACTTGTACTCAAGTACTGCAGAAGTCGCTGGAAGGCAGAGAGAAGGTGACACCCACATGCTCCTACAATGGCTTTCTGTGTGGGATAGGGATCAGCCTGGACAAGGATGCTCTTCAAGAAGTGAGACAGGAGAAGTACAGGATGTGCATGAATCACACCCTGACTGAACAGCATCACCCCTCTCCAAGCACCTGTGAGCACAGACAGACTGAGCCAGATGGAGATTCCGTTCACTCAGTACTCCTGGAAGGATTTTGTTTCCATTAAATGGTTCGATCCTCTATTAAGAACATATAAACACTCACATCACTCACTGTGTCCTGCAAGGAGTTTGACAGAGTAACTGCAATCAATGAAAATGTGCCTCCTACTACTTGGATATATCTTGTAGTTCTTGCACAGGAGAGGATGACAAACAATGGATTTGGTGTCTCCACAACATATATCAGCATGCACACTCTGCAGAACCCCCCATAATGATCCCTTTTCCAGGCTAATGACTCCTAACTTCTTCAGCTATTTCCTGCTTTTCTGACCATCATCATCTGAACCCTCTCTGGATTTAGTGTTGCTTTGAGAATGGAGATAAGGGTGCCCCATGGAGAAGGGGAGCAGGCTGCAGTTATTCTCTGCACTGCTCCCAAACCCTCTACATGTTAATCCCAGCATTTTCCCTTCACTGTCCTTTTCACCACTGACTTGATGTTTCCATGAAGTCATTGTCATCATTCCAAAATGCATCACTGCTCCCTTTGCACACATTCTCATTTGCACCTCCCTGTTGGGGTGTGTCACCTCAGCTGGCTCCCACAGCTCCCCCAGCACCTCTCACCATCCTCAACCTCACAATCCTCAGCAGCTCCAGCAGCCCATCCCAGGACAGACAGGGGCAGGCAGCTGCTCCTAAGAAAACCCTGGGAGAACCCAGGCACTGTCAGTTTGTGACTGGTAGCTCATTCCAACAAGGCTGTTTAAAACATCCCATTTTGGTCACTTGGTCATAGCCATGTCTAGAGCAATGGACACTCAGCACCCACATGCAGCTGTGGCCAATCTAAAACTTCTCAAGTGCAAGTGCAGATTCCTCTCAAAATTTCAGAACTCTGGACCAAATTGGAGAATGTGCTTTTTCTTACAAAACCCTGGTCATGGACCCCTGATGGACAATACAGACTGAAATCAAGTGACCTAGAGTGGCTGCAGGGTCCAGTTTACAGTTCTTTCCTTCTTTCCTTTCCCTTCCCCATCCTCTCTTCAAAAGTACAAAATCATTTTAAATAGGGGAGACAGGCAGAGAACAGAAAGGATTTGGTCACCTGGCCCATGTGGTCAAAGCAGAATCTCAAGGTCCTGACTCTAAGACTCTTCTCACTACAGCTCATTTTGAAGACAGCACTTTGAACATGCAAATAAAGAATCACAACCACTACAGGTAGGACATCAGCAGCTACAAAAGCAAAAAGAGGTTAAATTTACATCCCTTTGAATTGAACACTTCAACACCCAAACCCAAAATATACCTATACATTTACTAACAAGATGCAGAATAGCTCAGATTGTGCAATCAAAGAACTGGAAGAAAGAAAAACAAAACCCATTAGTAGGGCTTGGGAGGACATTTTTGTATGTTCAACACCAAACTGAAGCTCTGCTTGGCCTGCTAACAAGAAAAAGTTGATATGCTGACCTTCTTGGCAGACTACCTTGATCCCAACACATAGGGGAAAAAATTGAACAGCAAGTTCCATTGCTGCTGCTTGATAAACAGGTCAGAATTATGCAATGCCAGACACGTGGCAGAAAGGACTTGAGTTACTTCAGGACACAGTTACAGGATAAACTGATAAACACTCACCCTTAAGCAAGCACTAGAGTTAGATGTAGCATGCTACTACTATCCCTTACTGTCCTACATCTGTCCCTGCTCAATCCCACCTTTCCCACTCAGTGTCAGCCTTGCTTTGCTCTTGACTCTTTGGGCAGATCCTGAGATCAGACTCTGCCTCAGAAGGCAGCAAGTGGGAAGTGGCTCTGTCGAGCTGGGTGACCATTTACACCTCAGCATCACAGAAATAACCTGGTGATTCAGGTTATTTCTCTGCCTCAAGAGCCCCAGCAATGAACACAGAACTGCTGGTAGGCTCTGGGCAGAACTGGATCATGGCTGCATCACACACTCTGGTAAAGCAGGACCTGGACAAGCTGCTCAGCCTTCAAAGTGTGGAGCATCAGCTGGGGGATGGATGGATGGATGGATGGATGGATGGATGGATGGATGGATGGATGGATGGATGGATGGATGGATGATGCCCTGATTCAAGTTACCAAGGGCAGTATTTTCACCACGCCTCTCTGGCCTGATGCTTTGTTCACACAGGGTGGAGGAGAAAGCCAAGTGATGACAGCCCTGAGTGCATCAAGGTTCAAACATGTCAGACTTGCCACTGGGCACAAGGGAACAGGGAAGCCAACACCCAGAGGGATCTGTACTGAGATCCCCTCTGAGGACATGCCAAAGACTGACACACAAGGCCCAGTGATCATGGAAAATACACTTTTCCAGTGAGTTACAGCCAGACACGTCAGACTCTTCCTGCTCTGCACTTGCTGGGCTGAAGATGTTGGCAGAGAGATGAACTGTCACTGACACATGGACCATTCCCTGCCCATGAACATTCCAAAGGAGAAACACATTCTAGCATTCAAGCATTCAACATCATGGGTGCAGAAGCTGCTGCAAAGGGCAGGGCCTTGCTGACCACACATTCAGTGCTGACCTCCCTGCAGTCAGGGATACCTGGGGCATCTGAAGCTGGAAGGAATGGTGGAGTATGTTTGGGCATATGAAGGGCAGATGGAAGTTCCTCAGAAGGAATCTGAAGATTTGTAAATAGGGTTTGTGTCTGTTATATCATGAGTAATGGGAGAGTTTGAGACTTACTCTTCAGGACAGACCCCAGTGACCACTCTACAATAAAGTTTCTCTCTTTCATATTTTGGAACACTTTTCATTTTTCTCCCTTCTCTATTCTTGTCCAGTATTTTGCTTGTGGGCATTCCTCCTCCCACTCCCCTGGCCAGCAATCCTAGCTTCCCACAGCTGCCCATGCCAGGGCAAGTGGTGTGCAAACACTAGCTGCAAAGGGACAAGAACTTGTGTCAACACACTGAAATAAACCAAACAAAATTATTTTATAAGATTTATTGAATCCAAAGTCCAGCAGAAACAGATGTATAAACTTTGCTTGTCCAGTGCTTGGGGAATGGGATGTGGAGGGTGGAGGCAGCAGCAGAGCCCAGAGCTGCTGCTGGACCACGTTGCAGTTGGAGGCAGGAGGTGCCTGCCCAGCTCCATGCATTGTGCTGAGCAGGCTGCTATTGCTCAGGCAGCTATGGGTCTTTGGCAGCAGCAGAGCACAAGGTCAGGGGAGGGGAAGGTACATTCAACAAAGGCTGAACAGATGGAATCTGGTGCACAGAGAAATTGGATGTTGGTTCTACACCATCCTGGGCTGAGCAGTACCAGGCAGGGACAGGACAACCATAAACATGAGACAGGAGACAGAACCACAGGAGAAGCAGAACCACCCTCTGTTGATGACTCCATCTTCCAGTGGATTGCAAGTGGATGTGCCTCTGGTGTACATCAGTCCACATCAGTGAACACAGGCCTTTACCCCCAGCAAAAGGAAGGCTCAACAAGCTCTGGTGCTCCTACAGCCTCAGAAACCAAATGCCTGATCTTGAGAAGTCTGTAAATGCCTGGCCATGAGAAATATGCTGCCTCAAGAAGTATTTGAGATGCTAGAGCATCTCAGCTGTCACTCAGTTTTACAGCATTTATGCCAAGCCCTATGAAGCTGCACACACATCACATGTTCTGGTGAGAGCAGGGAGGTTGCTTTGCTTTCCTTTATTCAATCATGCCTTAGAATCAAATCAACTATTAGTGCTGCAACACATCCTTCTGTTCCCATACTGAGCCTACATAAACAGCTGCTCAGTGGCCACAGCAACCTCTGTTACAGCACTGGGGATGTGGGCACAGGGGAGGCACAGCCTGGCACGGACAACTGTCTAGGTACAGTCACAACACCAACTGCAGGACAGGAATAGGGGCAGGGAACAGCATGCTCAACACATTACAGCATCTCCCTGGCACAGCTTCAAGGGCCTGGACATCTGCCCAGAACATGTCAAGAGTAAAGAAAAAAAAAAGAAAAAAAAGACCCTAAAACCCACTTACCCAGGGATATGAAGAAGCCCTAGCTAGAAACATCCCCAGCCAGCTTCTATTTCTTCTACAAGGTGGCAAAATGACTGAATGAAGACCAAACTTTGCATTAGAGAACCAATGCTTGTACAGAGAACAAAACCACTTTACCCCATGGAGCACAAACTTCCCTAAGCAGGGGCTGGGTGGGTTCAGGTCCATAACCCTTGCAGGATCCCACTGAATCCTGCACAGGGCCATGGAGCAGCACAGCACCACACAGCCCAGGCAGGCACTGCTGCTCATGGCCTCCCCCTCACCCCAGGTCCCAGCAGAGCAAGCAGAGCCAGCCTGGCCCCTGCACACACAGCAGATGCTCATCACAGAGGGCAGGACTCTTGGCAGGCCTGGCTGCAGCTTTTGCTCAGAAGCTAGTCCATATTTTTTAATAAAGTACTTGCAACTGCAAAAGAGACAAAATTCAGTCCAAATCCTCACAGCAAGACTTGTGTGGCAAGAATCCAAAGGAGAGGAAAAAAAGAAAAAAAAGGAATCACAACATCTCTCTCATATTAACAGTGAGCAGGAGGAAAAGGACACAGTGACCCAAAAATCAGTATGACTCAAGAGTCTGAGAGATTGAGCAGAATGTGGGTGCTAACAAGCACTGCCTGATCCACCATGGAGACAACAAGCAGAACAGCACTGTAGAATTCAATTTTTCACAATATTGATCTGGCACAGTGATTTTTAGACCAGATCAGCAAGTCCTACCATTAACAACCACTCACTGCATGTTAACTAGCCTTCAAAAAAGCATCAAACCACAACTACACCATTATATAAAGTGGCACTACCCACTGACTCATAAAGAAAAAAACAAAATCAGAAAGCTCTGGACAACTGCAACACAGGCAATACCTTTTCAACAGGAAAGGTCTGTTCCACCAGCCCCAGAAATTTGTAAGGAGTCCATTTCACTATTACTTAGCATGCACCACACCACAGAATACAGTAATCAAGATAAAAATCATACTTCCTTGAATGAATAAAGATGGCAAGTCCTCCTAACTTACAATCTTGATGGCTCCAAGGTTCTGCCAGAGTCAGAACATGGTTTGGGTTTCCCTACACCAGAGAGGTCAAGATGTGCTTGGAGCCATTCACAGCCCTGTGAAGACCACAGCCACAGAACAGGCTGTTTCTGCAAACAAAGGAAAAGCTCTCCAGCATGATCAGGTCACCACTGCTCTATTGTATCCACCATATTCCCTGGCACAGCACAGAGGAGAGGGTGGGACACAGGGCAGGGTACACAATAATGCAGGACAGGGATGGGGAAAGAGTCAGATGAGCAGCATTTCCATTTATCTATTTAGTGGAAGGGGTAAGGAACAACAATCAAAAGCTTATCACATATACAGCTTCAAATCTCATCATACTAAATAATTCATTCACATGTTCATTTATGGGCCAACTTTTCAACCTTCAGCTGAGGGGCACGAACACCTTTATAAAATATTAAGACACTTCCAGCAAAGTCTTGCAAGGTAATGGACAAGAGTCATTCTACAGACACATCAAGGCAGTACAGTTTAGTGACTCAGCCAAAAGAAATGTTGGAGATCACAGCCAAAAGAAATGTTGGAGATCACTGCAGAATGCAGGGGGTTCATGTCCAGCTACTAGTAAAAACAATCCCTAAAATGGTATTTAATGAGCTAAGAAAATTGCAAACAAAAATTCACTTATCTAAACACAAGACCTTATGGAGAGAGAAGTCTTCCAGAAGAAACACACCTCCTGATGTTAAGAGGTTGCAACAAAGACTTCTAGATTCTAAACTGAGGTTTCTTAAATACTTTCCATATTAATCAAGGTGAAGCAACAGGGTTTTCTGAAGAGAATTATATTTATCCATCAGCGGAAACAGCTGCTACCCAGCAATTTGAATTGTACTGAAACTGAGTTCTGTGTTGATGCCACCTTTTATCCAAAATAATAGGTACAGCCACATTAAAGAATTTGTTTTAATCTGAAAAACAAGCAGTTCTGTGATTACAACTTGTGTTGACAGCTAAACTGCTGTCTCTAAAGTGCCAATCAACTCGTAGCTGTCACTAAAATACCTGGATTTTCCATAATCTGTGCTACAGCTGGAGATGCAACTGTGGCACAGGTGAAGGCCAAACCCCAAACCCCACTGTGCAATGCCATCTCTGCCCTGCTTTGGATGCTTTCCCCATGGTACACAACCAGCACAGCCAGCTGGAGGAACAGAGAACCCTTGCAAAGGCTCCAGCACAGCCATACCACACATCTCTGGGAACGTGGTGCGGGAGGACAGAGCACAGAACCTCTGAAGAGGCCAGCCCAGCTCTGAAAGAGACACAGCACAGAAATCAGGGCATGGAAAAGTGCAGGCCAGCACTAAGAATCACATAGCCACACTGATGCCTGATCTCTTAATGGCCAGTGGAAACACTTTCTTTGGTTATTTTCCAAGGCCAGGATTACTGCCTTGAAATACTGATGGATGGTTTTGTTCAACTTTAATGGCAAAGCACTTTCGAAACTACTTCTGGGTGAGGCACAGCTCTGAGAGCTCAGCTGGAGCCTCAGTCTGCTCCTCCAGTCAAACCTGAAGGCTGGGTGCCCAAAGCCAGTCTAACTGAAGAGACCAAAGGAAAAAAAAAAAAAAGAGAGGAAAGAAACCCAACACTTCGCTATAAACCCAACCAAATGGGCAGCAGTTTTTCTGGCTGCAGGCAGGACAATCATTACAATCAATACGAGCAAACACATCACCTGAAGTCAGTCAGAAAGGGAAAAAGGCAGGAACTTTTACTGTATACAGTCCTAGCTTTCATATACATATCCATAAATAAAACATGGCATTAAATTTAACCTTAATTCAGAAGGTAATTCATCCCAATTCTGTGGTGCAGGAGCTGGTTTAGCTACTCTCCAGCTCTGAACACAGCTGACAGCACCAGGTCTGACCTCATCTGGGGACCTGATCCCTGTGGTGTCACCCTCAGCACGTGGAGATGCCACATCTGTCCCACCCCCTGCCACAGCAGCTCAGCCCTATCAGCCCTGAGCACCAGGCTCATCTCCAAAACACACCCACCCCACCAAGCTGGGACCATGATAAGCTCTGCAGGGCAACACCCCAAACACAGCAGCTGTGAGGAGGCAGCTTTGGTCAGACAGCCCTTTAATGAGCCCTGAAAAACTGAAGAATGGGAAAGAAAGAACCTCCAGTTCTTCTAAGGGACAAAGATGGGATGTGAGTGAATGCACAAGGCACACAACAAATCTGTTTCGATATTTAAGCTGGAATTTTCATACAAGTTCAGGTGAATTCAGCTCATAAACTGAAAAAATGATTGAAAAAAAGAGAAAGCTCACATGGGATGAGAAGACAACTGAGGAGTTCAGGTGAACTCAGCACATAAACTCAAAAGATTACTGAAAACAGAGAAAGCTGCCATGGCATGAGAAGACAACCCAGCAGTTCAGTGGAACTGAGCTGAAGTTGATGGGCAGAGGACAAATCAACCATGAACGACAAAGATCCCCAAAGACACAAAGAATTCATTTTTTAAAAATAAAGATCATATAATTTTAAGAATTCTAAAATTTCAAATTTTAAAAATTGTAGTGGTTTTAAATTTTGATTTTCAAAGGTGTTCAGCTGATCTGCAGAGAGTAGAAGCAGGAAGAGGAAAGATGAGAGTGAGTTAAGCAATCCCAGAGGAACTCAGATTCTTCAACATATGACACAGCAGGGCAGCCATTAAAATACACATAGAATACATGTACACACAGAATTTAGAGTGAAGATGAAGAAAGAAAATTTAATGAGTTGTGTATACCCAGGATAAACAAAAATTAAGTGCTCCTCAGATTACTTTCCTATGATGGCATTTTACATACACTGAACACAAGATTGATTCCATATGGGAAAAAAAAATCTTAACACTAAAAATATGTGAAAGCTTAAGTTCAAAGGAAATCCTTTTGTTTTATTACAAGAAGCCCAAATTTCTTATTAATTTCTTTAGCATGACCTTAATTTTGACTTAAATTTAAAAAAATAAATAAAAGCTATTTTGAAAATAGCAGATGGTGCAGTACAGTAAAAGCAGATTCAAGGAAGAAACAACCAGCTTAAACCAGTCTCAGGACACTTCCTCCCATATGAGATTTTTTAATTTTTATTTTCAAATGGGGCTGTGTAGGCTTTATTGCTTAGCTTTGTGTTTTGGACTGAACTCTTATTAGTGGCTGGAGTGCATTAATTGTGATTCTGGAGTGCATCTTGCAGTTTAGTTTAGAAGAAACAGGGGTAGCACAACCAAAGATGTAAATAAAACTACAGGCAGTGGTGACAGCCAGGAGATTCACTTACATAAATAAATCCCTTCTCCAAAAATAAGGGACTCATGTAGGTAAATCAAAAAGGCTCTGACTTTCAAAGGCCAGAAATCTCCAATCTGCTGTAACATGTATCTTTTCTTGGCAGTGTATGTTTTTATCCACCACGGCTCTATGCACCACAATCATCTTCGCCCACCCACATGAGCTCTTGTGTGCTGAGGAATTTTTTTAAAAATCCATTCTGCACAAATGGATTCAATAATTCCAGAGCTGACCCATCACACTGACCCACTTTGCTCTCTTTTCTTCCACTGTGCAGTGCTGAAATTTGCCATTTCTAAACACACTGATGACCTCTTAGGAGGCACAGATTATGCTTTCAGGTAAAAAGCAGTTAAGTCAGCAAAAGGCTACCCAAGTGAAGTTTCAGGAGTTCTCAGCCTAAATAAAAAATCAGGGAGACAAGCCAGCCAAGTTAGCTTCAGCCCACTATGCCTGGAAAGACTGAAAAAAATTAGGAAAACTGTTAATTGGGGGGAAAATTAATTGAGGTTTTTAACACATATCTCTATCAAAAACAACCTCTGACCACTGTTAACCACGTGATTCAGGAGAATAAAGTTTCCCAAAGGAGCTGTTTCACCCTGCATTACCTGTGATGAACCAGGCAAGTGCACAGAGCCAAGTTAATAACAAGCCCAGAATGAAGCAGGGCCCCCCACCCATTCTTATTAACCCAATTAGGTGACCCATTCCACATGCAGCCCCACAAACTGGTTTGATAGGATAAATTAGAGGGTACCACAGGCACAAACAATTTTGTGGACAGGAACTGGCACAGCCAGCTGGATGTGGAACCAGCACCTGTCCAAGGCTTTGCTGTGACACCCTCTGGAAATCCCACATGCCTTTTTGGACAACTGTTCTTCAGGATAGCTCTGAAAGAGCTCTGCAGCAGGACAAACACCATAAGGTACCAAAAGCCAGAGCTTCATCAGCTGCATAAATAAATAAACTTAACAGAAATTACTTCTAAGGACAGAAAATCAAGCAGTGTGTCCAAGTTGCTGATGCAGCTAAGAGAGCAGACTGATTCACTGTTTGTGTGCCACATACTGCTCGTGTATTTACCCCCATACTTCAGGGCTTTTGCTGATTGCTCTAGAAAACAAAAGCCTTTTTTCCCCAGGTAACCATGTAGCTTCTTCCCCTCCTGTTTCTGCTGAAGCCATAAGAATTGTGAAAGCTTGGCAAGGATTTTCCTTTGCCCTTGTTTGCAAGATGGGATAAGAGCCATTTCCTGAACTTGCTCTGAATTTTAATGTTCTCTTTTACTATAAAAAGTAAGATACTGGTGCTTGTGATACATCCAGTGATTAAATTTCAGAAAACATCTACAAAAGTTGTCATAAATCAAGAAAACCTAACAAACAGGGAAGGGTGTAGAGCCAGGAGTGTATGATTTGGAGAGAGGACCACAAAGCACTGATAGAGGTTTTCATGTATAGAGCTACAAAGAGGAAAGAAATTAATTATTTTCCACCTCCACGTGATCCAAGAATAGACTCAGACTACATGGGATATTCAGCTTTGTCATCAGGAAAAGTTTCCAACACAAGGACAGTGTTGGAAGAAGTTGCCAGAAAAATAATGAAAGACTGGTTTAGACACACACCTGTCAGGCAGGACTAATGCTAATTGAACTCACTTCAGATCAGATGATTTGGTGAGGTCTCAGCTTCTATAATTACTGCATTTAGCACTGGCACCGAGTCCTTTAGCACAGGTCCTTTGTTTGTCAGTCAGAGAAAGGGACAAGCCAAAGCACAAACTGAAAACTTCCTTAAAGACATTTGAAGTAGAAAGATACCATAGCATTCACAGAAAACAAAAGAAACGAAACAAAACAAAATCACCAAACAAACAAACAAACCTCAGGAACAAAAAACCCCACACCAACACCAGACCAAAACTGGCTAGAAGGAAAATCTGGAAGATTTTAGCAGAACTTCCCACTTGTAGCAGGATTAACTTAAGAGTTACATGAGGCTGCCAGATCCTTGTGGAATTGAGGCTTGAAAATCTAAATACAGAACCTCTGCAGAAACCCATCCCCAACTCTGATGGGAAAAATATCCTCCCATGAGAATTTTACTTGTGCAGGACCAGGAGTTGGACGCAGTGATCCTTGTGAATCCCTTCTAGTGTGGGACATCCTATTATTTTATGATACAACACCTACCCAGCCTCCCCTCTCTGGCTGCTCCCAGAGGGGAGCACACCAAAATGAAAACTCCTGGAAACATCCCTAAGGAAGAAAAAAGGAACTTTTTCCTCTCAAGGAAAGGAACAGAAGGAGAGAGTCCTCAACAGTCTTGCTCCCCCTGCTTGCATCTCCTCTGACAGCTTGTAAGATAAGCTGAGAAGAAATAAAGTCCTACCTACAAATGTCAACAGAAACCTACCAGCAAGAAAATTCAAAGGAAAGGATCTCCAAACAAAGCTAAAATGGAAAGTCCAGTCCACACACTGGTTTATGGAGGATGAAGGACGGCTTTCACAGAGAGGGGGAATTCTTAATTCCCAGGGCTCATTTCTATTTTATGTCCAGATAAATGGGTTGCTCTCAAGGACCTTTGGCTGAACAACAGACTCAGGACACCTGGACAAAAGGTTTCTGGTTTTGGTGACCTGGCTCACAGCACTACAGACCCAGAAGCCAAACCCTAATAGGGAGAAGGTTTCTGTTCACCAAATTCTCCTGATTTATCTGGCTGCACACTAATTCAAGTCTATAAAATATTATTGAGCTTGAAACCTTGTTCTTTTAACAAAGAGTTTGGAGCAGACAGATAGTGAATAAACTAAGAAGCATCTTTTTGTTTAAAAAGCAAGCTGAAAAAATTACCAACGTTTCAGAAAACCAAAGAATGGTGAGTGAAAGCTGGCACTCCCTGCAGCACGCACAATGCTGCACAGCAGGGCAGGTCATTCATTAACCAGAGGGTGTTTAAAGTCTCTCAAAGTGATTGGTCAGCTCCTATCTGTGCTGTTTGAGAAACTGAAGCAGGGTATGCCTAAGGGTGTGGTTTCACAACATCTTAGGCTGAATCAAGAACTTGCTGCTACCTTAGAGATTCATCCCCCCTTCCCTCTCTGCCTGGCTCTATGTCCCAAAGAGCTCAAACAAATGAAATGTTATTTCTCAACAGCATAAAAACTTGAACTAATGCAGAACATCACATGCAGGGGAGACTCATTCCCAGTGTGCAATCTCACCCATGTTAAGGACAGGACACTTATCATCCTCTCATTTTATGGAGGTTTGGTGAAACCTGCAGCAAACCACCAACAGAGCTCAGGAAAACTTACTGCACTGAGGCCTAAATAATAATAATAATAACAAAATTTAAAAGGACACTGATCTGTTACATGCAGGATGCACAAGTAAGAGCATGTCTCCATGGTTCCTGAAGGAACCAGCCCACCGGGTTCCTGCCTGGCCTGGAAGCTGGCCCAGCCAAGGTGACAAGTGCCAGAGCCAAAGGCTTGCACCAGGGCAGAAGAGTGGCTGTGCAGATGGGGTGGAGAGGAGGGAAGAGTCAGGTTTCTCTCCTTTGATGACATGGAGTTAGATCAGTTCAGCTGCAACATGTAATTTCATCCTCAAAAACCAAAATGCTGAGCACACGTGAAAAAAACTGAATGTGGGGAAAGAAGCGAGCAGACATTTCACTAAAAGCCACTGCTCTAAAGCAGAATGCTTGTTAGTAAATGTTCTAAATGCCTTTAATATTTTTTTTTTAATCAAGATATGTCAGGGTCACAAAAGCTGGTAGCTAATAATAATCCCACAATTATTTCAGACCTGCTGACTGAATTTCAAAGCACAGCACAAAGAAACCCTGAGTAGAACATGGACAGGGAACTCTCCAATTAAAAGCAATCTCTATTCTCAATGCAGACAGGGGTAGTTAAGGGAACTCAGCTCATGTGGCTCCAATCACATTTGTAATCTCCAGACAAAGCTCAGCACTACCCCCCCAGCACCCAGCTGGGTTTAAGCCAAAATAAATCTGGCAATAAAACACAAATGCCCTGACTTGGAACTGGATATGGCCAAAGTGTTTGTCCTCGTGGAGGCAACAGGAGTTTGAGACAGAACCCAGCAGCAAGATTGTGCTTTGAATTAGGACTCCCAGGGTGCCACCAAGGATCCCCAGTGAAACTGGGAACAAGAAAGGGACCAGCTTTGGCTCCTGTACCAGGCTCTGGGCTCCCAAGCACCACTTGTAGTGGTTACACACTTCCCTGGCAGCACACTGAGTGAAAATCGATCTGTTAAAGCAGAAGTGACTTAGAAAGGGTCTAAGGAGAGAAACCTGGCAGGGTTTCAGGTCACAAAAAGTTAAAATTACACTCTGACACGAAGCCAAGCCAAGACTCCGAAGTCTGTCACTTCTTTGTGAGCTCTCACTTACTCTGTGCTGTGAAGGACCTGACAACAGTTAAGCCTGGAAATGTTTCTCACTACAGTTACTTGAACAATATACTAAAAAAAAATATATACATTTTAAAAAATCACACTCACTGTCCAAAAGCCAGGAAGATAATTACTGAGCTGCAATACAGAGCTATGCAGTTAATCTTATACAGATGGGAGAGAGACCTAACTATGACCACAGAATGACTCTTGGCAGCATAATCTGCATGTGATCAAACAAACAACAGGTTCAGAGGATCAAATTAGTGCTTATTTAGCAGTGAATTGTACAATCTCAAGTCTCAAGTTCACTTTATGCTTTATTTCACTGAGAGAAAAGAGTTCCACGTTCATCACATGCACTGTAGAAATGACAGTGGTGTACAGGCACTTTGACTCAAACTGGCCACAAATGCTGCCCATATAACTCCTGGGCTTTAAAGCCATTTATCAGAAGTGGTTTGGGTAATTTTTAGTCACCAAAGGGTGAAGGAAAAAAAAAAAAAAAAGAGAAGAAATTACACTGGCTGTTGGATTTCAGGACAGCACACCTGAGACATTCAGCACACACCATCTTGGTTAGCACTGAACCCTGGATGTACCCGTGCTATAACCCCAGGGGAATCCTAAATAAAGCACAATCCAACCAACCATCTGCAAGGGGCCAAGCCTACAAAACATCCCCCCATCTTTCCATCACACAAACCACAGAGCCATGAACAGAACAGGCTCCATTAACCACCAAACCACCCCTTGTCCAAGAACTTCAGCCCTGGAAGGAGATGATGGGACTCAATTCCTGCTTTGCCTTGGACATGGCACAGAACCCACCTGGATCACGAGTGGGGGCAAAGAAAGGGCAGAGAGAGAAGCACTGACTGGTGCAGCTGTCACAACAATTACTAACAAATATAAATTGAAGATCCAAATTCTTTGAAGCACAGGTGTCACTCAAAGCATTCTCCCCAAGACAGATCTTTCTTTTGTTAGGACATTCACAAAACATTCTCCTTTCCAGACACCAAGATCCATAAATGCTGAGCACAGATTTCACCTTTAAAACATCCTCACCAGAAGTAACACCCAAGGCCAAAAAAGTCCCCACCACTGACCAGCTGTCATTCACTTTGGCATCTGAAGAACATTTACTTTCTACCAAATACAAACTTCCAATTTCAAGCCCAGTTGTAAGGATTTCTGGCACAGAAGTCATTACATCAATATATATCTAGAAATTGTTATTTTGCTCAATAAATTGGATATTGTCAAAGAAGGATTACCAATTATTTATTTCTAAAAAGAAGCCACTTGACCAACTTAGCAGCAAACCAAAAAACACACATTTCAAACAAAAGAAGCAACAATCTTAACTGGAAATACCACTCTATCACATTTTTGTAGTCTTTCAGTGGGAAGAAGGAAAGAATAGAGACAAGACAACAGCCCAATTACCCTGTCATTTTCAGATTCTTTCATGTAAATTTGTCAAGTGGAGTATACAGATTAAATGCAAAATTATTTTCTTACTTACTTTTCAGACACAAAGAATAGTTTGCCTGTCTGAAAGCTCATCATCTTGCCCATTACCTATTAGTTTAGCTTTAATCTCTATTACCTGCTGAAATCATCATGGCTGCATTGACAACACCAGTAACTCAATTTAAGATAACACTCAATATTGAAGCTTCCAGATATAAGACAATTATAGTAATGCAATTTTATTAATAGAAACACACATTCACTAATACATATATATAAAGAAAAACCTTTATTTCAAATGAACATTTAACACAGATTGTAAAACAAACCTTAACAGTAACTTACCAGGAAGCCTGTTCATGTTGACTCCTTGAGCAGAAAGTCCTATTCCCATGTACCTTCAAAAAAACCAAACAAAATATCAGTCAAGCAAAAGAATGGTCACAGCACAAGATTCCCTGCAGCAGAAATACAGCACTAAAATAAACCCAATCCACACAAAAAATTACTGAAGAATGACAAAATTACTAAAGATTTTCTATTACTTATGTATTTTATTGAATCCAAGATAAAACATCAATCTCCTCTAGTAACTGACAGCTTTCCAATGTACAACTACAGCTACTTAATTGGTAGGAAAAGCACTGAAAAAAAATCAGTAGTTTAATTTCCAATTTTGTAGTTGTGAGGTATTTTTACTCATGTATCAAAAAAACTATTTATATAGGTGATTAACAAGACAGTAAAAATCATCTAAGTGCAGATATAGTACATGAGGACAGATGTCTGTCCAGCCTGATGTACTCTCTCCAAAAATAGCTGACAGTGGATGCAGAGGACAGAGCACTCAGTTGTACTTTCCAAGAACACTTTTTCATTGTTCAGCATATATTTTACACAATCTCACTTTCTGAACCTTTGTAGGCTCTTTGTAAAGGCAATACCCACAGCCCCCCCATTCAATTCCTGCCCAAGCTATTTTTTATTTTAAAATTGGAAGAGAGAGGAAAAGGATTTCCCTGACTACTTTCTCAAGGATTTTGAAGTCCTGATTCACACCCCTCCCCAAAGGTCTCTTCTCAAGGCTGGTTAATCAGTCTGCTCAGCTGCTCTCACGGAAGCTCATCTCCACCTCAGCTCCTGCTACACTTCCAGTTCTGTGACTTCTTTGAGAAGCAGGGAATAACCAGAGCCACCAACATCACACAGCACAAGCCCAAGGTGATTATTACAGATAACAGCATAACAATGTTCTCTGCTTTGGTTTCTATTCCTCCCCCTCCTGATCTCTATTATTCCATTTATGTTCTGACTGCAGATGAGAACTGAACTCACTTTTCCATCAAGTGGGACACAGCTTGACCCTGCACTCTAAGTGGCAGCTCAGAGGCCAATTTGTATAAAGTCTGGATTGTTTATTCCACCCTCATAAAAACCATTATGCACCTATCCAGCAGGACAGTGAGGCAAATCCAACCTTCACGAAATCTGCTCTTCCTTACTGCAATGCTTATGCACATTCCCATTTTGTGTCTTCTGTTTCTGTTAATTTGCATGGTCTGTAATTTTTTTGTTGTTGTCAAACAACATGGTTGCTGTATTAATTCTTTTACTTCAGAATGATAATCCTTTAAAAGCAGAAGAGTGGCATTTGTGAGCCTCCAAACATTCCTGTTTCAGAGCTCTTCATAAGAAACTCTCCTGAGACTCCAGCTTGCTTCCCATCCCTGATGTGCTGGGAAGAAAAAAATATTTCTTTAAAATTTCAGACCTTTAGCCACATGTCCTTCAACTAATTTTGTCAACCTTATTGGTTTTTTTAAGCTTAAAAGTTTGTTCTTTCAAATTTTCTCATTGAATAAAATTTAAACTTGGGGTGTGTATCCCTATTGCCTCTCAATCCTATATACTTTTGTCAGTTGTTTTGATCAGCTGTCTGATCCTCCAATAAAATGTCTTCTTAAACAGTCTCTCTACCATCTCAAAGAATTTACCCTTCTGATTTTATTAGCTATTCTTAAACAAGCTTCTTTAATTTCTAAGGTTTGTTTTCTGGCTTTTTTGCTGTTGGGTGGTGGGGTTTTGGATGAATACTGAAGTGGCAGGGCTTTTATGGCAGTTCTCAAAGGATACCAAAGATGAGTGATTATGGTCAGTGCTGCAGAACAACTTCTGAACACACCTTTGCTGTAAACATTTTCTGCACTGCTCAGAGCACGAGTCAGAAGTGACATCCCCATGAGCTCCCTGACTCACAAGAGCCTCTCCACAGCAGGCATTTATGGCATCTAAAAATTCAGCCTCCCAGTGTCATCTGACATACATGCATCTGTAATAGACTGAATTTGGGGATATCTTTACAGCCTTCCAGGCACAATATGGAAGACTTTCTCCTATATCTGCAGGGACTACACCAGCTCTTCCTTGTCACACTGACAGATAAGAGAGTTCTTATTCAATTTCTCTATTTCTACTGAGTCTGGAGTCTTCTGCTGCTACGGAGATTTCCTTACAACATGGTGGGGTTTGCGATGTGCTTTTTTCCAATTATGTGTGCAAGCAGCCAGGATCCAGTCCACAGCTACAACTGCCCTCAGCTCTATGAGAGCAGTGACAACCTCAGTGCCACCTCTGCCAGCTGCTGAAGCCTGAGGGGAGCTGTGATCCAAAGTACCCAATTGCTTCAACTCAGTGTGAAAGCACCCTCTAAGCCTGAAGCAATAACACCAGAGAGCTCACCCTGACACTGGCAGGTCTGAAACACTCAGCAAAAACCATTCTCTGGCAGAATTATCCCCACCAACTTCACCAGGTCACATCACAAGCTCCAGACCTCCTGAATCTGTTGGCTGTGACAAACTTTGTTCAAGGAACAGGACTTGGCACAGGGAATGTTTCCTATGTCCTGATCTGTTTGGCTCAGCTGAAGGTAAAGCACTGTGGAACTGTGGCCACTTTGTCATGAGGTGGTGTCAGATTCCTTCCTTTCAGTATCACACAGCACAGCTATGCTGGCACAGGGCCAGGGGCCAGCTCCATCCCTCCTTGCTGCTGAGGGTGCTTGTCTGCTCCTCTGCCTCTACATGTGCTGCTGCTGGCATGAGCAGAGCCAGGACTGAGCGGGGAGGGCACCTCTGCACGCAGCCCTGGCACAGCCTCACCACAGCCCCAGCTGCAGCACTGCCCTTTGTCCCCCATCCCTGCTGGGGCTCTGCTCTCTATTGCACCATAAGGAAAACATTGGAAATTAGAGGAAATAACCTAATTGTCAAACTCAGATAAAATAGGTCATCACCCACTTCAGCTTATCCTGCTTAACTTCATTATTTTCTGTGAAGATTCACCCCCCCTCTTTTGTGTACAGCTAAATCTGATGCACATAGCCAAATACAAAACTTATACAATTGTATCTTTCCATTTTCAGACAACATAGCTTTAAATTGCAACTGGAAGCTTGTATTTTTATAAAAAGCAAGCACTACAACTCCATAAATTCTAAATTTAAGATTACACTTTAATCTAGATACACAACATCATGGAAATATGTTGCTAAAAAAAAAAAAGGAACATGACCACAAACCTTCCTGGTTCACAGTTTTTTGCTCTTCAACTTCTGCTCCCATTTAAAGCTCAAGACAAACTTTAAAAATAAGACCATAATGGCTGTAACTGTACACAGAATTTGCAGACAACCTAAAATAAAAACAGACTCCCTCACCATGCTGAGTTTCAACTCCACAGCCCACAGCTTATATCCAGATCTTCAAATTGTCACAGACTTGACTGCTGGGTTTTGTTTTAGAAAGTGTTACTTTACTTTTATCATCTACAATCAATTTATGTACCAGAAGTAATGGATGAAATGAGCTTTAAGATCAATAAAGCCTCAGTGCAAAAAAAAAAAAAAAAAAAACCACTCTATTCTCTTGAAAATTGGGAGGGGGAAAAAAATTAAATCCTCAGCTCCACCACCCCCAAAAGCACCAGATGCTTTCTGAACTTCTTGGTGCAAAACAACTTCTCACTTCCCTGATTCCAAATGTTCCAAATCACTTTTGTGTATGCAACAAATGCTGGTTAAACAGTATTTGTGGGCATCATCAACAGCAAACTACTGCCTTTTTTTTTAATAATGAATCAATTATTATATTGAGTATCATTCAACATAAACCTCTACGGCCTGCCTGTCCTCACCCCTGGTTTCAGACCATAATGATGTGGACAGACTCCCTGTGGGGTATCCCTTAACTGGAGCTCCTTTTTGAGAGATCCAAAGAGCCTCTTTAAAAAAAAAGGATGCACAGGAATGTCAGCACCCAGTGTCAAACTGGAAAAAATAATTTTGGGGGCAATAATACCCTTATATCCATTATCCATCATAGGCAATCTGCAAATCTGAGCAAAAGTGACCTCCTAAAACCATCTTCTGAGCAGTGAACACTGAATACTTGGACATGTCCCCCACACCTAATCTGAAGCTTCAAAAATGCTGCATCATTAGACCAATTCCAAATAGAGCAGACTGGCAAAAATAAACTCAGACACATGCTGGTGATTCAGTCAGAACAGCCTTGTTTCCACTCACCAGCAGCCCTGGCAGTTACCATAGCACCAAATTTTTCCAGACTCCTACTCCACCTCAGCCCTGCCCAGCACTGGCTGCTTTAGAAACTGTGCCTGAATCAGCCCCACCATCAGCTCTGCCTGTTCCATCCCCTCCCTGCCTCTCCTTGGCCCCAGCAGAGGAATGAAGGACCTTGGTAAAAAGCTCTCATGGCAGAAGATTCTGGCTCCACACACACACCCCCAACAGTATTCTCAGGGATTTTTCCTCCAGGTCTCACAGCACCATGGCTGTGCTAAGATTAAGCTCAAAGACACAAAGCTTTTTGGGTCCCTTCCCAGCTGCCAAGGACTTCAGCAGTGAACACCAACATGTGGCTGCTCCAGCATAGTGACATCCACTTCTGGCCCCTAAGACAACTTGGGTTGTCTTAGATATCTTCAAAGCTGCATTTTAAATCTGTATATTTAAAAAAAAAATATGTAATTTGGTTTTTGTTTCTGTCAATAAGACTTTCTCTTGGAAAATAAATGGAAAATCAAAATGATGACTGCATTTTGGAATTAAATTTTAACTCTTAAAGATATAAAAGATCTCAAATGCAGTGACTCAGTCAGGAAGAATTATATATTGTCACTGGGCAGAAATCATCTGAAAAACAATGAGAAAAGTTATTTCACAGGAGTGACAACATCTCACTGACCTAAACTGAAACAAAGAAATCTCTTAATGAGGCTGCTCTAAGCATTACAGAAGTAGGGGAGACACTGATGGCTGTGTTTAGCTTGTCCCAGAAGGAGAATCCACCCATATAAGAAGCAATTCTTTGAGTCAAAAGATGTTTCTCCACAGCAAACATGATACTCAGAGAACCTGCCAAAAAGACAACGTAAGAAAAGTTTTTTGTGCAGTTTAAAGCTGCTTTGTATGAGCAAACCCACAAAAATCCTTGTGAACCCAGCAGAAAACCTTCAGAACAGACCTGCCCTTTGACAGCAAGTGGCCAATGCTGAAATTCCAGGATTTGCATCTATTTGGCTTTTCCAGAGAAGGACTGAAGAACTCATTGAGTACAACAGAGGAGAACACAGCAACAGAACTCCTGCAGACCTGAACTACATTCTTCACTTTCAGGAATCCCAGGAGCAAAGATCATGTCCATGGAAAGCACCTGGGAAGCACTGCTGTTGCAAAATAAATAATAATAATAATAATTTTGCACTGTGTGCAAAATAAAGGCAGGGGAGAAAGAGGGGAAAAGCAATTAGCCCACGGACTTGGAGTATACTTGAAACAAAAGGAAGGATTTCTTCCTTAAAAAGCTGCAAGACTTTCTCCAATGAACTTGGGCTGAGTGCTCATCTCTAACACTAGCTGACAATTAGCAAGGCAGATTTGTTAAGGCTCTGCCAGGAGAAGAAAGACAGTAAAATAATAAATACAGGTTTCCCCTGTATTTATTGTTCAACTTGTTGAAAGGTACCAGGTCAGGATGGTGAAACAATCCCTGCCACTATTTTTTCAAGTGGCTGTGAGGTTCACCCAGATGGAAGACAAAATTCAGCCCCATCTGAAAGCTGGGGAAACAAAGGGTAAAAAATACACTGGTTTAGCATTGGCTGGGTAACAGCCACCAGCCCAGAACTCTTCTTTCCTGAGCTAGCCCCACACTGGCACAGCACAGGAGGCTGGAATGACACTGCCAGGGATGCCAACAGGCACCAAAGTCCAAACATGAAAGAGTTAATAGCAGAGAGGTTGAATAATTTGTTTTGAAGGCCATGACTTCCAGCAAAGCAGTTGTGAACCAACATTAACACAACAGAGGGTGGAAATGCCTGGGATTGGCATTTTATTACATGGCTCAGCCAAAGCCAAGCAATCCTGCTGAGCCATGAGTTAAACAGGGGATGTCTCACTCTTCCACAGGTTTGTGACTCAAAGGCTTCCTGTATCCTGCAGATTTTTCTAATAACCACACCTATGTGGCATGAATCCTGTCCTCCCAGCTATCATGCACCTCACTCTTTCAACATGCACAGTTAAATCTAAAATAAACCAAATGATCAAGTTAGAGGTGAATAACACACCACAGTGGTGGCATTTCAGAGACTTGCACAGTCTCTTGTTGCAAAGCTCTGAACTATCATTCTTGTCTGAGGTGGGTCCTGACTTCATGCCAGGTTTAAAGAGTGGTTAGAAATGATAACCCTTATCAACTCACCACTTGGAACCACACTGTGGCAGTTCTGGTGGGGGAAGGGGAACATTGTTTTAAGGCAGTGAAAAAACAAGTTACATCTGCTTAGAAAAATTACCTATGGCATGTAAAACACTGGATTCCAACAGTCTCCAATTCCTCAGTCTAACAACAAATATTTTGGAACTACTTTATAAGGGAATATAATCTCTAGAGTGGAAAAGGTTCTGGTTTTATTTGTGCATATTGTGCTGTTCTGTGATGGTGCTTCAGAAATAGCTCTGATGGGCTCCAGGAAGAATCCCAATTCCCCAGGAAGAATCTTTACTGACAAACTATGCAAGGCTGAAAAGGGGATAAAGGGAAGAAAATAAAATTTTGAAGAGCTCATTAAAAACAACTATAAGTATCTTGAGGCAAGGAGGAATCCAGTGTACATCAGCCCTTGGAAAGGCAGAGAATCCTTAAAAGCTGAAGGCTGTGGAAGGGAAGGTGAGTGAGCAGGACAAAACTGAGAGGCAGCAATCTGGTAACATAACAAATCTTCTCAGGGTGGTTATGAGTAATTAGTGATAAAATGACAAGAGGAAGAATGAAAAGCTATTTTTGACAGACCAAGGTATCATATTCCCAGCTCCCTTCTAATTTTAGGATCACGTTCAAGTGGTATCTGCCAGCTGGAAGAAGGGCCAGTGTCCCTTGCCTGTGCTACCTTCAGGAAAGGAAGACTGATGATGTAGATTAACAATGTTTGTAGGAGCTCTGGAAGATGGAAAATACAGAGATGAAGACTTGATCTGAGCACCATTTAAGAAAGAAAAGGCCAAATACAAGCAGCAAGGTAAAATCACTAAAATCTGTCAAGAATAACCAGTTTCTCCATCTGCTACCCCAAGCATCACCACATCCAACAGAAGCCCAAACCCTGTGGTCAAATGCAAATGCAGCTGAAGCAGAGGTGTCCCAGCAATTTATTGTTTTTCTCACTCTTGGCAGCTGACTCGTTCTCCAAGTCAGCTGATATCCAACAAAGTTCACACACAAACCATCTCAGTGGCAAATGGTGCCTACAGTCTGGGAACAGCACAAAGCATTACTGATACTCATTCTCTGATTATTTCTTCTGGTTACACCCAACTGAATAAGAAGGATTTTTGTTCAGGTTGTCCAGCTGATTAACAAACCTCACTTCCAAAGGCACTGCTCACAGTCACTGAAAATGTATTAGGGAAGTTAAACAGGTTTCCACAACTGAAAAAGGACTTCAGATTGTTTGATTGCCACTCTAAGTAATAGAACATTTTTTCTGCCATGAATAAAGCCTGGAAAACAGTAAAAAACAATGCTAAGAATTACCACAAATGTCTAACAGAAAAGCATCCAAAAGAGGGCAAGTATTTAAATGACTCTTTCATTCTGGTGACTAATCTTGCATTTCAGCCCATAATAACAGACTGAGATTATAAATGAACCCTGAGCCCCTGTTTTTCCTCTGACAAACAGGGGGACAATATAAATGCAATACCCAAATCAGAAGAAAACACTCCATCACCAGCTAACTGTCTCTTAGGGGGTATTGTCACATCCTTATAGGCTAATTTCCTCTGCTTTAGGCTTGGATGGTAACAATTCCTATGAAAGGAGGACTTCTTTCCTCCTAATAATAATTAATGAAATTACAGAAGGAAGTAGCTGCAATATTTACATAAGATCTGGAGGGAGGGTTAATTCTGTGCAAAACATCTCAGAGAAAAAGCAACACCTGAAGTTGTAAGAGCTGCACTGGTGAAATAAGAACACTTTCTCTTTAAACAGCAGCAGAGTCAGCGCTGGGTGAGTGCTGGGAGAGCACCACACACTGAACTCACAGATCTTCACACTCTGACATCTCCACAACAAGGGACAAAGGCTGCGTGTGCACCAGGGCATCAAAACAAAGAACTTGTAAACAAGCAGGCAGATTGCAGTGTGGAAACAGATCCAGTCTTATATCACAGGTACAATGTAAATCCCATTGCTAGAAGAGCAGGATAAAAAATGAATCTGGCCACAACTAACACAATTCAGCTTCGGTGGAGAGCTGAAGAAAGAGAGTCAAAGCTTCACACTGGATGATAAATTCTTCAGCAGTTCATCATTTCAAGGCTTCTCAAGTGAAAGAAAAAGGTTTTCCTACATAAAAGTTATCCAGCTTACAAAAGTTATTATTAAACAGAATTCCTTAGATCTGCAAGCTTAGAATATGTAAATAATTAGTTCCCATTATCCTGTGATTTGATTTAACTGCAAACATATTCTGAAGAACTGAGCATAATAATGTTTTACATGTATTCTAAAGATGTTGATTTTGCTAGCTTGCTTTTGTCACATTCTTACCTATTCTTTAACAGATACTCAGAACTAGCAGAGGGAGGGGGATGAAAAAATAACCAAACAAAAATAACCCCTTCCCAAAATTTTTCTTCTTTACTGTGCAAAATTCCATAAGAAGCTGAACAAAAAACTCCAACAACAACAAAAAAAAATTATCACAGTCAGAAATCTAGAAAATCTCAGATCTCAGACATACCTAAATCCACACATCACAAGTGGACAAGTCATGTATCACCATCACTGCTGCCATTTCATTGCCTTATTTCACAAATAATTTTAATGATAAATTGATACTCAGCTATTACAATGGATGGCCCATGACACTGCTATAAAACACTCAGTTTAAATTTCTATTTCATTGATAAAAAAGAAAGGAATTAAAAAAGCTATCAAGTGCAAATCATATTCCAAGATATTCCAAGTTCATGACTCCTTTACACTGAAAAGCTGCTCTCAATATTACTCCCTTTCAGGAGAGTGTAGCAGAACAACGACAAAGAAATAACAGCTTGTGTGATGTGTCATCAACTGACAAAACCTCTGCAGAAAATGAGTCTCTACACCTGAGAGCACCAAGGCACAGCTGGTGGCTGAGCAAGAAGGACTTGCTTGGGCAATCTGCAATTGGGAGCAAGGCAGGAACTGTTTATGGAATCTACTTGGGGACTTTATTTGTGTGTTGGGTTGTTTAAACGAGTGTCTGCAGAACAGCAGAAATTCAAACAAAACCTACCTGCAATCAGAACAACCCCCTCTCTGTGCTGGTTTTGGATTCTTGGAAACCAGGATGGAAAAAAAAAATAAAAAGGGGGGAGGAAATCAATTATTTACAGGCTTCCCAGTAACAAATCAGGGATCACACAAGAAATCCTCAGTTCCCATAGAATGTCCCTTACCCCTCCCTACAGGCACATCCAAGACAGGCACTCCAAGGTGCCTGAGCACAAGCAGCCAGGGCTGTCAGAGCTCTCCATGGCCAGGCCTCTGGCAGCATCTGGAAACCATTACAGAACATGAGCAAAAGGCTTTTCACAGAGCCATCACACTCACCATATGCTGAGGAGAAATGGAAAGTTGGCAAGGAGAAACATAAGCAAGGAAAAGGGGCAGATGATTTGTTACTAATGTACAGACTGCAACCAACCAACACATCTGACCTTTATTTTTCTTTTTCAGTCAGAGAGAAACTAAGCTATTTTTAAGCCTGGCTTATGGCACTTGTGTATGAAAGCTAAAGGAAGACTTAACATAAACTATGGTATGGACTAAGCTGATTAGCTCTTCAGTCACTCTCCTCAAAGAACTCTTTTCTCCCTCTCCCAGAAAACTCTCCTCAACCTAAGCTGGTGCTGAACATCTCTGGACAACAGGCTGCACAGCTCACAGTAACTGTGGAATGGGGCTGGAAGAAGGTTACCAGCATTCCCTGTGGGTTATCTCTTCCCTCTCCTGCCTTTCTGGGTGTCCACCTAATGCAGAAATCACTGTTTCAGGTACTGATCCAGCAAAAAGACTGTGAGCACAATGGAGATCAGGACACAGTCATTAGTGCTGGCACACAAAAACACACCATGGCAAAAAGAAAAGCCATCCTGAGATGTTTCTGGGATGGCTCAAAGTCCTCATGAAACCACTGGGTTGCCCTGGCACCTCCTCTGCCCACAGAGCACACTTGCTGTGCCTGCACAGAGTCACTCTGTCCCCACCAGAGAGGTCAGGATGGCAGCACACCAAAGCACCCATGAGCAAGCAGCTGTCCAAGACCAGACCAGTCCCAGAAAAGACAGCAAAGGCAATCCACAGGCTGCTGGGCTGTCTGTTCCAGGAGCAGCTCAGAAATGGAGAGGAGGCAGCAGGACAGGTGACTTGTGCCAGAATTCAGAACCCATGCATCATCAGGGCTGGCCTCTGGAACGTCCTCCCCAGTCACACTCCATCACAACCCCAGCACGTGGCTGGGGGAGGTACAGCCAGCCAAGACACCAAAGTGGTGGTCAGGAACACACAGTGTCACCCACAGCCAGCACAAAGAGGACAACAAGGATGACTTGTCCTTTTGAGTCACAACAGCCTCCAAGCTGTGGGCTGGCTGCCCTGCCCTGGTGAGTCTGTCCCTGTTCCTGTTTACCAAGCAGAGATCATGGAGTGGGGGAACAGAGGCTGTGAGATGTGCTGACAAATCACCAGCAAGCAGAACCACGTACTGGAGGGAGAGAGGACAAGAGTTCAGGGCTTCAAATACTGCTAAGGTTGAGCTGCTATGAACAGCACAGGGATAAAAGGCTGAGTTATTTGTGGTAGCTCAGGAACAGAGGAGTCACAGGCATTTCTGCCAATCTGCTCATCTGAGGAATGCTGGAAGCAAGCCATCCACAGATTCATGGAGAGGTTTGGACAGGAAGGGACCCTGGGACATTCTTTCTTCACCCTTCTGCCCAAAGCATAAGGAACTCTGAGACATCTCTCAGGCAGCAGCAGACTGAGGGCTCCCCCAGGCAAATGTGATGAGGGAGATGCCAGTGCCTCTCCAGGCATCCTGTTTGGGTCCACAACCATCTCCACAGAGGAAAATTCTTCCTTATGTCCAGCTGGCATTTCCCTTGCCACAACTTGTGACCCATTGCCTCTTGTCCTTTTGTTCCAGCTGACATCACTCAGGAGACAAGCACACAATGGCTCAGGAATTAACTACCAGCAAGTCTTAAAACAAAACTCTTCAACAACACTTTGAATGGGACTGAGGGTTGCTGCAATCCTACCCTTTTGTCTGCCAGCTCAGGCCATGCCTTTATTGACTTGCCTTCAATTAATACAGGGAACCCTGAAAAGTACACCTTAATTTAAAGAGAGAAAAAAAAGGAGTAATTTCTGACAGTGACATCAATAGATGAAATCATCATCCATTATTTTCTGGCCAGCCTTCCACCAGTTATCTCCCTGAAGCAGCTCTCCATAGGACAGGGCAGCAGTGTGTCTGCATGAGGGAAGGGGTAGAAACACACAGCAAATGCAAGGGCAGAATCCCACAGCCCTGCCATGTATCATCCCAGAGTGCTGTGGAACCACTCCCTGTGTGCTCAGCACAGACAAGGAGGTGACAGGAGGGCTGGGACCAGAGACTGCAAACTCAGTTCTCCTCTGCTCTCTGAGGATAAGAACCATCTCCCCACTCAAGAAGCAGCAACAGATCAACAGACTGACAGATCTGATTTGTTCCATGTTACCTAGAAAACCTTGTCAAGACAATTTTTCAATGGTATCCTGGCAGCCTCCAGTCTCCCAGAAGAAAAACCAAAACAAAACTGCACAAAAAACAAACCCAGTAAATAAACATGACCTCTTATCAATTAAGACTAAATCCACCAGGATAAAAAACAGCTACCATTCAACTAAAAGTAAAATTGAATTACATTTGTCCTTCTCAAAGGACAGTGGTTTTATCTCATGAGCAGTGGAAAATCCAAAGCTAAGAAAACCTGATCAGTCTTAAAAGTTTCTTGCATGCACCAAATGGACTTTTTGGATGTTGTACTTGCTTTGAAATATCCACCAGTAAAGGATTTTACCAATGCTGAGGCAGAAAAGTCCAATTATGGCAAAGGCAGAGTTTTCATGAATCACTTTGTTTGCTTCTTTAACAAAAGCACCTTTCTGGGGCAGGTGCATTAAGGCACAGGGGAGACAAGGCAGTGCAAAAGAGGAAATTTTTCCACCAGCTGTGGCAGGAGAAAGCAACTTGTGTCTGTGCTGCTGCAGTCCCTCCCTCTCTCTTCCCTGTGCTGGCTCTGGGGTGAGCACAGGAGTTCTCAGCCTGGCAAACAGGGGGAGGCAGGGATGTGTGCTCTGACTGCTAGGATATGATGAGGTGAGAGGAAAGAGGAGAGAACCAGAGCACACTGGTTTTAAATCTCCTCAGTCCAATGAAAAGCAGGGGACAAGTTAAAAAGGTGGTCCTGACACCTGAGTCATCTCCATAGCTCAGGTTTCTCTCCCACAGTGACATCATCAATCCAAAATGGCACTGCCTGATGCCAGCTCAAGAAGCCTCTTATCAGAGCATGTCACACACAGGCAACATCCCTTGGCAGGCTGTTGGGTGAGTTCTGGGGTTCTTATTCTCCATAAAGAGCCACTGGGAGCTTCCATCCCATTTCTGATCTGAAACCTTCATTTCTGCTGTTTATTAGCAAGTGTCAGTATCCAACCAGAGTGCAGTGCCCTAAACTAACAATGCTGAGCACAGAGACAACAGCTTTGAGCAAAATCAGACTCCTCAGCCCTCCCTGAAATTCCCTTCACCAAAGCCTTGTTTCGAAACCAAATCACTCAGATTTTAAACCCAAATTTGAAATGCCATCACAAACTCCAGAAGGAGAACACAGGCAATAACTGCACATCCTCACCTCACACAGGAGTCAAATAACCAGCTCTGGGGCAGAGGCTGAAACACCCATTCTGAAATGAGCTCAGAAGGATTCCCATTCCTCTCCCCTTGCTCAAGTGCTGTTCCTAGGGACAGGCTTTGCCACTTCCACTGCTTGAGAACTTCATTCCCTCAATCCCTTCTTTAGATGTCTGCACCTTCAATCCTTTGAACTGAAGTCACCATGATGGGATCAACACTGGGGAGCCTCCCCAGAAGAGATCCCTGCTATGGTTCACCAGTACAACACACTGAGCCTCCAGCAGGAACAATTCAAACTATTAAAGGTGAGATACACAAAAACACCTTCTCAAGTGACAGCCAGGCAGCAGCTACAGTGGAAATTCACAACCACAAATCCCCAGCACCACCCTGTGCGAGATAAAAGCTGGATCTGTCTCCACCAGCAAAAGAAAAACAAGGCACAGGAATGGCTGAGACATCAGAGAGGCTCCCAAAGCCTCTCCACTGCCCAACCTCAGATCAGAGCTACCAGCAGCTCCCGTTCAGGTTGTTGTGTTAACACATATGAGTCTCTCTTTGGAATTAATTATTCCTGGAAAATCACTGTAATTACAGAATACAATAAAAACAATAAATTGTTAATACAGAAAACTCTGATCTTGGGAGACAAGCAGAAAATTCCATTATCTCCCTTTAAGATTGATCTAGACTGCAGTAAAGATTAAGTGCTGTTCAGTGACCTTTTGTAATGTGATTTCTTTGGAAAATTGTCTTGAAGCTCACTGCAAATTATTTCAGTTTTAGCAGTTACATAAACTAATCAAGGGCAGTGTTTCAAAACAGACAAGCAGTTAATAGGCAGGTCAGTGAAATGAAGGAATAAGGATGGTCTTTTCCCTTCATTTATGAGGAATTCAGCCCAGCATCCACCTTGGCAGATAACCTAGTAATTATCAAGGGCCTAAATGCAGCACAAACTGAGATCCTTCCAAGTCCCTTTACAAGTAGGCCACTTCTCACTTCAACAATGACAACAAAAAAATTCAACTGTAACAAGTTGTCACTTTTGTTTGGATTTTAGTAGGAACATCTGCTGCCTTCCCCACAACCCCTAAACTGGTCAGAGTTCAAATGTCACACCATCCAGAAGGACTGGATTAATTAATTACACCCAGTCCCTCCTCCTGTGTGGCTTTCCCTTCCAGATAACGTTTCTGCCATATTCATCCTTTAACAACAAACAATGCCAGGGCCATCCACACAGAGCAGACTGACACCTTCATAATGAGTAAAAATTAAATCCACATTAGCAAGAGAACTCCAGACCTTGTCAGAAATGCCCCTTTACTGCTCTCCCCAGTGCTCCAGTACTCTTCACCACATCAACACCACTGCAGCAGTCCAAAATAAAGCTCAAGGCTCCTCCCTTCTGCTTCACTTCATTTCTGAGGCATCACAATTCCAGAAACCAGTGATCAGACCTTGCCAGCAAGAAGAAAACCTACTTTAATTCATATCACACCAGAGACTCCCAAATTACTGAATGTGTTTTTAGAAGTGCCCATCTCCAAGAGCTCAGGACACAGCTGTGCCAGTGCCTCTGCTTCCAGGGCTTTCCATCTCGTTTAGATCCATTCAGCAGGAGACAAAACCTGCCCGTGCTGTGCCTGCCTGGAACAGGGAGCTGGAACCCTTTGGGAAAGGAGGCCAGAGTCCAGCAGAGCTGCCAGCACACATCCCCAGGCACGGGGCTGCAAGGAGCACTTACCCATCTCTACCTTTACTGACGATCTTCACTTCAAAGTAATAAATGCCACAAGCTGCAGGGATGGGGTGAGTGGCCCTGACCGAGGCAGCATCTTTGTGATTTTTACCGTGACCTAAGAAAGAACAGAAATGTGAGTACTGAGGGGATCTGGCCTCTCACGTGTCCTGATCTAAAGCCTCGCTGTCTGAAGCCAGCAGGGATCTGTTTCTACACGGAGCCAGCCATTTAAAGCACACGTTCCAGAGAACCAGCATACACAACTCTGCACTGCCACCAAGAACAATTCCTACAGCACAAGCATTTCAGCTTTCCCTTTGTTTTCACTAGGAAGTTTTTGAGAAACCCTCTCAGTACCACCTCTCCCCCTCCCCACAGACAGAATTTGAAGACCCATGTACACAGAGAGAAGACAAAAATGATTACACAAGAAGGGAATGACATCAGTGTTTACTAGCCAGGCTGGAAAAGGAATAATCACTTCTCCGCTGGGTGGGTAGGGAGAACAGCTCCAACAGCGAGCAAGGAAAACATCGCACTACAAATCAGCGAGCAGCTCTGTGGTGCAAACCCGAGAAGCCAAAGACCAGGCCCGGAGCGTGTCGGGGCCATCCGAGCGCTGGGCTGGCTCCGAGCAGGATGACAGAGTAAACAGCTCTGCCCGCACCGGGCCCGGTCCCGCGGCACCGCACAGCGTTATATAAGGCCACACACCCGCCGGGGAGAGCCCCCGGCTCCCCAGCGCCTCCGCTCCCGAGCCCCGGCAGCCCGGCCCGAGCAGCCCAGCCGGGGCCCCGGGCTGAGCAGGCTCCCGGAGCCCGGAGCTCGGCGCCGCCCGTCCCCGCGCCGCTCCCGGTGCCCCGGGGCCGCCGGAGCCGCTGCCGGCTCAGCCCGCGCCCGGCGGGCCCCGCGGAGCGGCCGGGCCGAGGGTCCCGCCGGGGCCGTCCCGCTCCGGGCCGAGACCGAACCCGGCGCCGCCGCCCCAGCCCGGCACCTTTGTAGTGGACGCGCAGGTTGCCTTGCGAGAGGCCGATGTAGTTGTACTTGTCCTTGGGGCTCCAGGAGCGCGGCAGCGGCGTCTCGTCCTGGTTGACGGCGGGGTAGAGGCGGCGGAGGCGCCGGCTCAGCTCCTGCTCCTCGGGCGGCCCCGGCGGCGCCGCGTCCCCGCCGTGCGGGCTCCCCGCGCCCGCCTCCGCCATCTTGGACCCGCTTTGTGTCAGCGGGCGGGGAGCGAGGCCCGGCCGCGGCCGGCAGCCAATGGGCTGCGAGCGTGCCCACAATGGGGCCGCGCCGCCCGACGGGAAGCGCAGTCCTCGTCACTCCGGTCCGTCCGTCCCCGTCTCTCGCTGAGACTACAACTGCCGAGAGGCGGAGCGTGCAAAGCCCCGTCCGCCCCTTCGGCGCGCTGCACGCTGGGAACCGTGTCCCCGCTCTCCTCAGCTCCCTTCACTGCCGTAGGGTGCGGGACTCGCATTCCCAGCGTGCTCGGCGGCAGCGCGGAGCCCAAGGGCCGCCCAGCGCTTGCAGGCGCCCGCCGGCCGCCTCCGCTCACGGGCCGGTTTCGGGCGCCGCGCGGCGCCCGCGAGTCAGGCGCTGCGTGGGCAGCTATGGCGGCGCGCGAGGGGGTCCTGCGGGCGTGGCCGTTGCCATGGCGATGGGTAAACGGAGCGCGCGCGCCATGGCGGCGGAAGAACGAACAGAGCAAAAACCACCGGGAGCGGCGGCGGCTCCGCTGCCAGGACACAGCGCACGGAACCCGGCGGGGCCCTGCCGCTCACAAAGGATCCTTCGTTCCCAGCTGGATCCATATGGCTACACACTCTATGTATTTTTTTTTATATATATATATATATTTATTTATTTATTTATTTATATTTATATATATATATGTGTGTGTGTGTGTATACATATATATATATGTGTATTTAAATACTATTATCTATATAAATAGATATGTGTGTGTGTGTGTATACATATATACATATATGTGTATTTAAATAGATATATGTATTTAAATACTACTATCTATATAAATACATAATATATACATAATAATATTTATAGTATTATATATATTATACAAATAGTATTTATATACATTATACTATTATGTATATAAATACTATTATATATGTATGTATTTAAATACTATTATGCCTTGAGAGTACACTACAGAAACTGAGCCACTGCTGTGAAGCCATGGCCAGCAGGAAGGGAAACAAGATCCTTGAGCAGACTTCTTGTATGAGTTCATCCCTCTGTGTATGACACACGTAATTCCATGTTTCCATTCTTTTTCCCTGTCTCCATAGCAATAAACAGGCCCTGTCATCATTCCAAAGCCACGACTGTCAGAGTGACTGAGGACCTACTTAAGGCAAGAGCTGCATTCTCTTGGTCTGCACTGAGGTTCCAGGTCTGACACCAGGTGCTCTTGACAGAATGATCTTCCCTTCCTTGAGAGAATATTTATATATTCCCTGAGAGAATATTTATATCTAAATATATATAACTACATCCATAGTTATGTATATTTAGATATCCATACAAAAAGTTACATTCAGCCTCTGAGGCTCCAGGCTGCCAAACAGGTACAAACTGTTTGGAATACACCCAGCCTAAGGAAAGGCTCCAGTGAGTTGAAGAATTCCCAAGAACATCCAACCCCAGTGTCAGCCCAACATGTGGTAGGCAGCAGGTGCAAAGCACTGCTTCCTGTCTCCTTCCATTCCTCTCCTCGGGAGCTGCAGCTCCTGGTGAGAAAAAGGTGAGCTCTGACACACCCTGGAGAAGGGAATCCCACCCATGCAGGACATGCAGACACTGCTCCCAGCAGAGCTTCTCAAAGGACCCTTCTCTTTCCAACATTTCAGTCACACTGTACCCGCAAAAATGCTCTTTGTTGTAGTAATGGAATTATGTTTTGAAATAACCCTTGCAAAGTGCCTGCCATTTGGATTGGCACTGCCTGCTGAAGAGATTTTAACTGCTGCACTGGTCCTTGTGCCCTTCAGTGCTGTTCAGAACCTGTTTAACCTCCAAGAGCTGGGTAGGATTTCCAGGAGTCCCTCTGAGCTGGGAGTGCCCTGGGCTGTGTTTTGGGAAGGCTGTACTGCACACCCAGCACAACCCAGAGGGGAGGAGGATCCACACTTGCAGCAGGGTTTAGGACAGCCTCAGATGGGGCAAACAACTTCTGCCACACTGAGTGCCCAGAAGGAACTGCAGAGAAAGTCCAGAATCCATCTCCATCCCTCTGACACTGGTACTTGTTTATTATTCAGGCATTATTCTTTCCCAGCTTCTGAACTATCCTACAAAGTCACACATTTTGCTGTGTCAGATCTCATTCCTAGTGTGGTTTGGGCTCCCTGGAAGTAGTAAAACCACACACAAAAGCTTTGTTTCCCTGTATGAGGAGCACAGCATGGACCAGCATCTGCCTGCACAGGAACACCAGTGGAAAACAAAGGGCACCATGGCTGGCATGAAGAGTACCCACACAGCCCCCCAAATCCCTGCTGGGAACAACCTGAACACCACAATGCAGGAGCCTCTCAGCTCACTGGCATAAGCAGCACTGGCATCACAAAAAAATGCATGTAACATTTTATTTATCAGAGCTGTACAAGTATCCAAAAGTAACATATAAAAATATGGATAGTCAAATGACTTGTAACAAAGGCTGGTGAGACGCAGCAGAGTGGTGTGGTGGCCACAGCACAAGCTGCATCTCCTCAGGAGAACACCCAGCAGTGGCTGCCTGACTGGGTGTGTGTGGAAAAGCATCACCCGGAGCAGTGGCATGAAGAACCCTGGGAGCAGCCACCATGCCCAGCTTCACTTGCAGGGCATCACTCTGTTGCCACTCATGGCCACGGGGATGAGCAGCCTGCGGTACTCCAGGGGGAGGTGACGCTCTATCAGCACCGTCAGAGGCATCTTGTCTGTCACCAGCCCCTGCCTGGGCCAGAGAGAGCAGGGCAGAAACAAGGGCTGTCAGTGAAATGTGTCTGCACTCAATGCCACAGCAAAGCTTTCTTGCAGTGATGTGTTTGCATTTAAGAGCTGAAATGCTCTGACTGCTCATGACAAACAAAAACTCATGTTTGCAGGCAGCTTCTGAGCTCCTGTGCATGGTGCAATGCAGGACTGCTCACACAGCACAGCACACAGATCCAGAGGGGTCCTGCAGAGCAGCTCCCACTGTTTACCATGGAGATATTCATCTCTATTGAGCAGGACCAAAGTAGAGGCTCATTCTTTATAAATTCACAATCCACCTACCATGGGATAAATTCTACCCTTTGAAGATGTGCACAGAATGATGGGACAGAAGGAAATAGCTCAGTACCCAGATTTGGCATTTGCCAACTGGGCAGGCTATGGAGTTTTCCTGTACACCATTTAGCTGACTGGCCTGAAAAAAATCAGCATCTCCCAGTTTTGTAAAAAGAAAGGAAGTGCAAAATTTTTTCACACTTCCCATGTGGAAGGAACAGAGATGCTGTTCTCATGCATGAGCCAGCAATTCCTGATCTCTTTATGAGGCAGTAACAAGGCATAAAGACACCTAGAACAAGGTGAAACAGCAAGTGCATGGAATTCCCAAACAAGGAACACACTGTGCCTCCTGGCCTATTCATACCCCAGCACCAGGTGGGAAAACAGAATCTGCATCAGGACAGCAACAGATTCTTCTTTTTAATCAGCAGCACCAGCTCACCTACAGAGGCCCATGCAAAGCCAGAGTCATCAGCTGTGCCCTGCACCATCCCCCTGGTGACTTTAACATCACATGTGAAACTCTTCCAGTGCAGATTAAGAACAACCACCCAGAGTAAGGACTTTAAATGAAAAGTGGTGGATTGCTTCAGGCCTCACAGAGAGCTTCCAAGCCAAGAATAAATCCCTTGTGTTTTGGTGACAGAACAAAGTAAATCCAGGCAGGAGCTGGGGCAGCTGTGAATGTCCAGAGGACAAAACAGCAGTGAGGCAGCTCTGAGAAGAGCTCTTCAGGCTGCTGTCCAGCAATGTCACTGTTAGGAGAGGCCAGCCCTGCCCACTCAGGCTGGGGGCTGTTTCTCCTGCTTTTAAGAGGAATTGTCAGTTTGGATCCCAAGGATCAGCTTGTGCAGCAGCAGAAGAGCTGTATTTTGTTTGGAAGAGCAACTCACCAAAAAGGACAGCAGGACATGTGAAAATGCTCAGTGTCAGCTGCAGATGATTTTAGCAAAGAGATCACTCGGGGATGCAAACAGTGCAGCCCAGCTTCCCTCTTAGCATTTCTCTACTACTTCTACACATTCTACACAAATCCCTCTCCTCTTGGTCCCTCACTACTACTTCTAGTCCTTCCACCATCACCAAGTGGTGCAACCCAAGCCCAGGGATGCCCCCTGGGACAGAAGTGGCCTCACACAGTCAATCCCAGATCCCACACTATGCAAACACTGCTGGTGGCACATTCTGGCAACAACCAGGTGTTACTGGGCTCTCAAAGCACCACCAAACACGACTGCAGATTAGTAACAACCCTTCCATTACCTTCTCATGAGGACTTCCAGGTCAGCTGCCTCCACTGTCTTCCTCCCTGCATGGTGGCTGTAAGCCTCCAGATCATCACTCAGCTGCTTGAAGTATCTGTCTGAGCTGAGGGGGAAAATCAAAGCAGATCAAAGCTGGTGTGAACACCAGCTTCTCACCCCCTTCTGCAGGGAAAGCTGCACCACAGCTGCTCCTTGTGCAGGTCACAGCCTGCCAGGGAAAGCTGGGGGAGAAGAAACTCTCCAGCCCATGAACAAAGCTTGGCTTCTCAGCCCAGGCTCCCTGGAACTTCAGTGCCAAGACAGCTGTGAAACAGCTGCACAACCAGAACCCTTCCCAAACTTCTCACAGCTGCAGGAGCAGGGGTTGACACCAGTGACAGAGAAATCAGCACTGAGGCAGATACTGGCTGCTGCAGTGACAGTGCTCAGACAATACAGATTTTCCTCATGAAAGCCACAAGGTCTAAGGGTGCAAAAAGCTGAGAAGCCTGGATTCCAATGGAACACTGCACACCCTCACTGTGCCCAGCATGATGGCCACTGTCCAGAGCCACCCTGCTCATGGAAATTGATACAGACAATCTGTGTGCTACAATTTGTTGGGACAAAACCCAGATGCTCCTGAAAGGCAGCACTGATCAGATACCCACATGGCAATACACAGCACTTTCCACATTTCTTCCCATTTTTATCAAGCCTCCCAAGACTTTTTCAAGCTGAAGAGAGATGGCTGTCAGCTTGTCAGCAGCACTCTCAACAAGTTTACTTCAGGGGAGAAAAGAAAGGAAAAAACCTCAATAGTAAAAATAATGGAAAGAGCAGTTTGTTGCTACCTACCATTTTTCAACAATTTGGAATGCATCTCTGGTCACTGGCATTTTAGCAAAATGTCTGAATATCTCCTTTATCAAACTCCTGGGTACTTGAGGCTCCCGTGGTTTCTTCTGGGATGTTCTCAATCTCTTTGGAACTGTCTTAGGCTGCAGCAGCTTCAGGGGAGAACTTTGAGGAAAACTGAAAATTCACACATTGAATGAAGGGAGAGGCAGAGGACACCAGGCTGAGTTTGGAGAAACCCTAAGCTGAACTGGAAGGGATAAGAACTACCCTGAGCTCTTCATTATTTCTCCCTCCCAATTCTTCAAAACTCTCATGGCCACACAGGGCAGTTTGCAAACAGTTCATGTGGCATCCTGGCCTTGACAGCAGCAATCCAGGCTCAAGTTGCCTTAATCCCAGAGTGCTCATGTAACACACTGTCAGCAAACTGGAGTTCTCTGCAGTACATGACTGCAGTTTCCACTGCATCCCTGCAATATCCCCTTTAAAGTAGTGCACAAAGTTTGATGCACCTCTGCATCTATGGACAGGGGAAACTGCTCTGCAGGGAATCCTTCTACACTATTAAAAACTTCAGTGGGGGCTTTTTTTGTGGGTTGTAGGGTTTCCTACCCCTCCATTAAACAAGACTGTAAGTCCTAAAGGAAATTACAATTATTGTCCATTCTAAAATAGGAAAAATTGTAATATGGAACAGTTAAGTGAGATCCATGGATTCACTCATATATAATTGGAAAACAACAGAAAAAATTAGAAGCTCCAGTTAACACAGGCAAAACCCCAGAGAGGGTGTGTGGATCACTTAACTCTCTCCAGTTAACCCATATATGGGCAAAAGAATTTTGTCTTCTTGTTTATTGCTTTAATAACAAAGCTCTAAAGTCATGGGCTAGAAGATTCCTCCTGTTCCCTAGGACCCACAGCTAGTGCTTCTAATGAAACCAAATTTCTAGTCAAGAGACTGCAAGTGTTAACTAATTTGGAGTAATGCAGAGGACAGGTTCACTTTCTGCATCTAAGAGAGCTCCATTTTAGTCAGCACATGGCAACTGCACACAGCTTTAGGCTTCTGCAGTCAATACAAGTATGTACTCCAGGTGATCAGTGTCTTGCCATTTGTAACTCTCCCTTTTCTGCAAGGGCCTCTGCATCCCTTAGTGGAGTCTATGGCTCCAGAGTGGCTTACCAATTGAAAAACTCCTAGGAGTAGTTTTGATGTTTAGCACAAGAAAATATTACAAGAACGTTCATTGGAAAGCCTCAAGGCATCAGACCTGCCCTGGAAGAGCACTGACATTCACTCACAGACTTCAGCACTGCTCACTCCCTGTGGCAGCTGCCAGAGCAGCTGGCAAAGCCAGGCTCTGCTCTGCCCCCAGCCCCACCTCTGCCAGGCTGGACAAGGCTTGGGCTTACCTGGGAGCAGAAGGTTTTTCAGGTTTTGCTGACAGCAGGAGGTTGTGGGCTGGAGCTCGGACAAATGTAGGAGTCTTCATGGAAACCTCTGGGAAAAAAGTACAGGAGGAACTGAAGTGTCTTCCCAGAGCTCCTGGAGCAGGCAGTGCTGCCACAGCAGACAGAAACCCAGCCAGCTCCCACATGGCTGTGCCCCACAGCACCCTGAGCCAGCAGGGCTGCTGCAGTGCCACCCCCCAACTCCTGTCACACGGGCTGGTGGCTCCCTGTGCTGGCCCTTGGGCTGGCCAGCCTGCAGGGACACACACTCAGGGCCAGGCTGCAGGGGCTGATGGCTGGGTTAATTCAGGTTGCCATAAAGCTGCAGCCTTTTTAACCAGTGAGAATTTCAAAGTCTAGAATTTACCTCTGTCATCTTGCTAAGCCACTGGCAAATTCTCCAAATACAGAGTCACATTGCAAGGGCCAGACTATAAACCTCTCCCTGTCTGCAGACTTTCATAACTCCCTCCAGGCAAGGCTCCTGTTATCAGCATCTCACCTGCTCTCTGCTATGAACCCCCAGCAGTTTCCTCCAAGTCTAATCTGCCTTGTCTTTAACTTCACTCTTGAACTTCTTCACTTCTTAACAAGTGAGAGCAGGACAGAAAACAATATTAACAGAAATGCTGAGCAGATTCCTTACCTTGACTTTCAGGCTGCTCAGCTTCATCCTCAGCAGCCTCTCCCACTGAACTATTCAAATTTAGCATCATAGCCTGGTCCTGTAGTTCATCTCCTTGTTCATCAGTTTCATCTACTGGAGTCACCTCAGGTTTTTCAAATGAGGAAAAGGCATGAGAGGGCCTGCGCAGACTTTCAGCTCCAATGCCTCTGGTAATCTCACGTTCTAGATTTCCAAAACAGAAAAAATAAAGCACTGAAACAAAGATCTTTGCCTGATTCTGGAGCTTCCACTAGTAAATTTTAACCAAAGATACCTGCTGTAACTATGCACTTCTAAACACTACTGCCAGTACAATTTTGGTTTCCCTTTAAATAAAATGCAGTCTTCCAGCTTAAAATAACAAAATCAGTTTGATATTTCCCCAGTAATTAGCCCAGCTTCCAGAAAACAAAGGAAGCTAAGTGTGTCTCTCAGCACTGATGCCAGCCATGCAGCATGAGAGCACTGTGGCACTACAGAGAGCTGCCAGCATTAGAGGTGTCCTCACCAGCTGTGGGAGAGCTGTGGGCTCCAGTGCTGCCTTCTTCCACTTCCTTTCCTGCTGAAGGAGCCACTTCTGTTTCACCTCTGCTGGCATGTCCTGCAGTTATCTGCAATTCTGCTTTTTCAGCCAGTTTCTTCTCCAAATGTTCAGAATGTCCAGCACTTGCACCATGTTCTGCAGCTAAAATAAGAAATTCTATCATACATCTTACTTACAAAAAAACTCCAACCAGCCACCAGCACACAGTTCAACCATCACTGGAATTATTTGTGATAAATAAACTCAGACATAAGCTGTAAATAAGAAAAGCAAATGCAGTTCCCCTCACAGCTGAGAAATGCCCAACTTCTCCTGTGTTTGCTCCACAGCCACCTAATTAGAGGCCCATCAGACCCCAATGAAAGAATTTTACTTACAGTAAGCAGGGCTCCTCCAGATCTGCCATCTCTATGGCCATTTTCAATTTTGGTGATTGTGTAAAAGACCAATTTCTTTTCCTTTAAATCTAACAATACCTGGAGTTTGTGCTCATATTCTCCTCCTCATTTCCTCCATTTTTCTAAATAAACAATTTTATAAGACATATATTCCATTGTGGAGAGAAGAGAGCCTAGAGTGGTTTTAACCATGCAGGACAGGCCTCTGGCATATATAGTCCACATATCTGTTACTATGCAGCTCAGTTAAGCAGAAACCCACACAGGTAATTACTTGGTGAAAATTGGGCACTCTGACATCATGACACACATGACAATGTTGTCACTTGCTGAAGGGTTTGGAAATCTTGGCTGGGTCCAGAACCAAAAGCTGTCAAACTGCACTTTCACCATTCTCTCCAACAACTGGGGGTTTTCACACTGAAAAGTAAAAGTGTGGCAAGGCCTTGGGACCCCCAAACCCAAGTGAAGGGCACAAGGAAATCTGGCCAAAGGTAGTGCAAAAATCAGTTTTATCCATTTACTAACCAGAATATTGGGCTGCCTACATCAACACAGGGCCTAAAGTGCAGTGCAATATTAAGCAGCTTAGATTAGCCAGATGAGGGCTCTTCATCTTTCCTATGGAAAGCTGAGCAGTAGTACAGATCTGCCAAAACATATGAACCTTGATTCCACTTCCAGTCACAGCCCACTTTTAGAGAGCTTGTCTGGAAATGACCAAGGATTTCTGGTATGTCTTGAATTATTTCCAGCATCTACTGCACAATTAAGTCTTATTTTAATCTGAGTAAAATAAGTTTTATTTTACAAGTCACCTGAAAAACTCTGTTTAAATCAGATTATACTCCATTCCTTTCTACAATGAAAGTACTTCTAACCTTCTTGGAAAATCTTTTCCTGTTCCACTCCATTCTCTGTATTGATCATCTCTTCTTCTGTATCACTTACTTCTAGGTCTTCGATTATATGGGACACAACTTGTCTCAAATGCATGCGGGAAACATTGAGAGTGACTGGGGATCCCAAATGTGTACTTGAACTTTTGGAGGGCAGAGAGGAGTTCCATCTAAACACACCTAGAACAGATCATTAATGTGTCTCTTGACAGCTTTTGGAATTTTCTATTAACCTTCCTGGTAAATACAAAACCAACCAAGGAGGGAGAAGAAGACACACAGGAAACATTTGTGTGTACTTCAAGTTTAGGGAGTTGGCATCAAACCTTAGGAACCAGTTGGAAAAATCTTTGCAACTGTTTTTCAGCTGACACTGAGGAGCAACCCCACCAGCAGCCTCCTGTGGTAGAGCAGAACTATGTCACCACTGACATCTGACATTAATGCCTTACTAACTCCAGCATCTTAAAGATCAGCTCACTCCCCCTCCTCTTCCCCTCATTGGATCCAGTCCCCTATTCCACATCCTCCACACTCTGCATTATCTTTCCCTTTGTCCTAAAAATGCCTGCCATTGGAGCTCTCTGAGCAACTAACCTTTTCCTGTTCATTCCTTCTCTTGTCCTTTCAAAACAACTTTTGCCTGGTCCAAGCAGTATGAGGAAAATACTCTGCTCCCATTTACACAACCAGGACAAGGCCAGAGAAATGAATGCCAAGGAGAGGCACCAGGGGAAAACTGGCAAGCAACAGGAATTGCAAAGCACTGGTACAGGGTGAGCAGGGAGGCAACTGCCTCTGCCCAAAGAGTTTTAAGGCCCTGGAGACAATGGAGAGGTTGGCTGTGACAAATAAGTGACCATACCACAGTGAAGGTCTGGACTAGGAACTTCCAGAGATTCCTTCCAAATCTGTCCATATGCCCTACATGTTATCTCCTTATTTTTGTGACCAATTTAGGGTGCCCACTTCTGGGGTCCCAGTACAAAGGAGAGAAGGACACAGTGGAGAGCCCAGCAAAGGCCCACCAGGACTGAAGCATCTCTCCTAGAAGGAAAGGCTGACAGAGCTGGGACTGCTCAGCCTGGAGAAGAGAAGGCTTAGGGCAGATTTTAACAACATATACAAGTGCCTGAAGGCAGGGTGTAAGGCAGACAGAGCCAGACTCTCCCCAGTGATGCCCAGTGCCAAGAGAAAAGGCAGCTGGCACAGACTGGAACACGAGAGGCTCCATCTGAACATAAGGAAGGCAGTTTGCAGTCAATACCCTTGCAGACTCCTAAGAGCCACTTAAGGTCCTGGGCAACTGTTTTATGTGGCCCTGCCAGGGCAGAGGGGCAGGAAAAAATAACTTTGAGGTCCCTTTCTACCTCAACCACTCTGTGAGTTCAGATAACACCTGCTAAGCCTTAACCCACAGTACTCACTGTAAACCACCTCTTCTTCAGTATCAGAAATCATTGCCACTGGGTTACTCGGCTGGGAGTGATCTTGCTTTTCTTCTCCCTGTTTTGCAGGGGTTTCTGGAGATACATGACTCATTCTGTCAACATGCTCATCATCAAGGCTTGTGCTCTTGGAGTATCTTTGGGTCCTTCCCTGGTTTGTGCTCACACTGGATACCAGGCCCTCCAGCCTTGCTTCCTCTTGATCTGCATCAGAAATTGGGCTCCTCCGTGCTGAAGTTTTTGAATCTGACAGCTGGGGTTCAAGAGCAGACAATTTATTTTGGCTCTCTTCATCCAGCTGGGGCTGAACAAAGAGCTCTGTGCTATTCATCATCATTTCTGCATCACTGGTCAGCATGCTTGTTCGAATCCCAGATGCAGATTGTGAGTCCACAAGATCATTCTGTCCTGTTGAGAAAGTTTTTAAACAAAGTTTGTGTGAAAAACTGTTCAAGGTCACAGGGACACACTATACTACCAGGACTTGTGCAATTCACCATTTGAGTCATTCAACCAAATTTTACTCCTCTTCAACAGATCCAACACTGACACTGTACGACCCCACTTCCGTGCCCACAACTCTCCCTATCAAACAACAGGGGCTTCAGTACTCACAGATGAAGAGGATCCCCAATAATTCCTGTGGTTTAATGACCAAACTGGGCAAAGTACACATTTAGGTGCATAGAATCAAAGGAACTGCCAAGGCAGAACCTCATTCTAATTCTGCCTCCCAAATCCCACTCTATTAGATGCTTCTAAAAGGCCCTATAATGTAAGGCCCTGTCTCCCAAAAGAGAAATAACAGCACTAAAGAAACCTTTGCTCTTCAACAGGTTCTGTTCCACTCTGCCTTCAAAGGCTTGCATGTCAACAGCCCTGCGGGTTTTGGGCCTCCTCAGCAAACCCCTCTTCTCAACGGTGTCTGGGGCCAGCAGGGAACCCACAGACATGCGAAGGGACCTGCAAAAAGGGGGGAAAATTGTCAAAATCAAACACCCCACCTTCCCCCTCAGAGTACATGATGGCTCTAACAGTGACACATTTTGCACAACTAGGAGAAACTTCCCCAAAAAATCCCTGAAGGTTATGAGTCGGTCTTTAAATGAATTGTTTATTTTCATACCATCAGCCAACATCAGGATATGTATGACAGAGATCAGGAAGCAGACTGTTTTAAAGCTTCCCTGAGACACTGCAACACTACAGCTGATTAAAGGGTCAGGAATTTTAAAAATCTTAACATAACAAAAAATAAAAAAGGGGAAAAAAAAAGTTTGATATTAAAGACATACCCTAGATGACAATGGGGTGGTAGGAAGACTTCCCAATAAGTTTAAGGATCTACTTATTATCAATACTCTCAGCAAAGTACAGCTACCAACACACTGTGACTGGTTTAAGAGAGAGCTGACAGCAACACCTGAAGCACAGGAAATGTTTCTCACTGCAGGAGTTTTGCACCCTGAAGACTGACCATGCTCAATGACCTCCTGTCCTTCTCTCCAGGCAAGCCAGTTAAAAAGGGGGTTCAGAGGGCTCAAAGACAGAAGTACAGAATGCAGCCCCAAAAGCATCTTGTGTGGCACCCCAGGCAAGGGCTGCAGTGAGAAAGGTGAAATAATGTGCTGATTTTGGCCAGGGTCATTTGCAAAGTACACAGGCAACACCAGAAAGTAAGTGCTTTGACTCACTAAAAAGCTTTTAAAGTCCAGAAAATACTGCATAGAAACAATTGATGTGATAGAACTATGAATAGCAGGGATATTATTCTAAAGTATATTGTGTACTCATTTACAGAATATTCTAAAGTATACTGGGTACGGATTTACATAATATTCTAAGGTATATTGTCCACCAATTTACTGCTGGAAGCATGAGAATGAAAGGAAAAAAGGAATGATCCAAGCAAGTGAAAGGAGGAGCAACAGTAGCAATCCAAACTAGACCAAGCCAGGCACACAGTGCAGAGGCAGTTTCTGAAAATCAAAAGGTGGGTGGTGCAACACCTGGGAATTCCACCAGCAGAGGGGCAGATACCTGTGTTATAACACTAACACAGGTCTTGAACACAAACCCAGGCATCTGCACTGCTCCTCACCCCTTCAGATGTGATCACAGCCAGGACAGACAGAATTTAAGACATTTTAAGTTAAACTCACCGAGTCATAACTGTGCTGTCCAACGCTGACTGAGCTAGAAAAAGTGAATGGCAAATTAGCTGAGAAATTACACACCAGGCTACAGGAACATCCCAATGGATCTCCCTCTTTTCAGAGCCAGCCATGCTACAATCCTCAAACATCATATTTTGGTACAAACAGAATTAGATAATGAGGTCATTTTACCATTTCTTGTCTACATTTCAGAATTGCATATTAGACATAAGCAATTTCTGTAAGGGTAAGAAAGAGATTTCATTTATTTCAATGAAAATTTAACATGTCACATACCCCCAGATTTAATAATTTTAATTTTACCACACTCATAACAAGATGTTAGGTCTTGGTCACAATCACCCTTCAGCAACCCAACCCAAACACATCTGGAGTTTTAGAAACACAGATAACTATTCCACAGACTCTTGATGAAACTGGAACTCAAACCTGTTCTGCTCACAAAGAACTTTATCATTATTTTATATAATGGTAATGGAAAGTATGCAGTTCTTTGTATTTTAAAGTTTCTAGAACTGAGAAGAAGACAGGGTTGCTCTGGTTCTGGAGACACAAAACTCAAAAAGCATCAAGTTGCAAAAGTAGTCAGGAAATTATATACTTGTTATATTATATATATATATATATATATATTTATTTATTATTATTATTATTATTGTGGCAGAGCCTAGAACTTGGCTTTAAAAGGTTTATTTAAAATTTGATAGGATGGGGGCCTTTACTTTCTCCATTCTCCCCTTTGCATGAGATATTGCAATCTGGATTCCAAACCTACAACTGGGCAGCTCCTGACAGCTGAGCTGAGCAGGTGAGAAGCAGCTGACAGCAAATGCAGCTCTGAGTAAGATAATTCTTGACTGCAGCCTTACCTTGGTACTGGGGAAGTCGTCTCTCTGCTGCCCTCTCAAATTCAGAAATGCTGATTTTCCTTCTCTTCTTTTTCATCTTGAACACAGTGATAGATGTGTCCTCAGGAGCAACATCTGGCAGCTGCAATTCCCCCCTGCCAAAACAAACCAAGCTGCAGAGGCATTTCTGATACTCCCACCTGACAAGATGCAGTTCTGATCACTGAAACACAAGTAGAGAAGTCCTGCTCCCCAATCCCACCACAGAAACTGCAGCTATACCAGCAGTGTAATAGAAGTGTAATAAAAGTGTAAATTATAAAAAAAACCCTACTTACATGCTGGAAACCCTCTTAGATGGGACTTCTGAATGAGCTTCTTCAGTGTCTTCATGGGTAGATATCTGAGGTGCCAGTGGTGAAACTTGGGGCTCTGCCAACAAACCACAACATTTCCTTTCCTCAATTCAATACAGCAGAATGTCACATCTATACTACAGGCTGTAAATAACATTTACTAGCAGGTGAAAATAAAGACCTAGTGAAAACTGTGTGGGTTCTGCTCCTGGGAAGGCTGGCAGTGACAAAGCCAGTGGTGACAGGGGCCAGCAGAATAACTCACAGCTGATCCTAAACCCAAAGGCAGCACCAGGATCATGTGCTCAGTCACCAGGATAAGAAGACCAAGTGAAGAGGGTTTTGAAGAGGATCTTCAAAGCTCTGATTTCACCAGTGCAAAGCCTGGTCTCTCAGGCAGTTGTATCCTGAATTCAGGTACCCTGAAGTGACTCTGCTACGTATATCAGTCATACAACAATCTGATTTCTGTTTTGTGTATCGGGAAAAGGATAATGGGCCACCAAGGAACAGCCTCTGTTTTCTTAACTTTCCAAAACCATTGTTTTTCTGTTCTCAATTCTCCTGAAGAAAAGAGACTTACGGTTCTGCATGACTCTCTTGAGCATAAGCCGTGGTGTGCCATTTTTGAGATCAGGGAACACTCCCAGTCTCTGCTTTGCCAAGGTGCTCCTGACAGATTTACTCTTATTTTCCACACTCGATCGAGTCTAGAGGGAAATCAAGACACAAGCAATTCAAACTAGTATTTTTATTATTAAAGACCCCAACACCAAAAACATCCACCACCCATGTTCTAATAACAAGCTAAGCAGGCTGATAAGAAACGTTTCTCCAAATTCCAAAGAGAAATAGCGCGTATTGGCTTTTTGACAACAGTGACACTTCCCGTGTGGATGGGAGACAAATCAGCCCGGGGCATGACCCAGGGGGGTTCCAGCATGAAACCCTGTGGGATCCCTCCTGTGGGATCATCCAGGGGGCTCCAGCACAAAATCCTCCTCTGGAATGATCCAGGGGGGTTCCAGCATGAAACCCTGTGGGATCCCTCCTGTGGGATCACCCAGGGGGGTTCCAGCATAAAATCCCGTTCCTGTGGAATCATCCAGGGGAGCCCTAGCACTAAACCCTCCTATGGACGGGGTCCTGAGTGGCCTCAGAGCACAGCCGCCACCTAAACCCGCCGAGCGCCTTTGGGTCAGGGCTTTCGGCCCATTTTCCACGATTAAAGGCGAACAAGGGTGAGGGAGCGGCCTCTGCTCCTGCTTCAGAGGCTTCGCTGCTGTCTCAAACGGAGAGAGACCGGGCGGTAAATCCCAACAGCGTCTCTCCTTTCCTCCCTTTTTTCTTTTCTCCTCCCCTCCCGCCCGCCCTTGCAGATCCCTCGGGGCACCTGTGCCGCCGCCCGCGCGTTGTGGCCGCTGCGCCTGAGGCCGGGCCTGGCCCGGGGCCGCCCGTCAGCCATGGCGGGCCCGGTAACGGCCGAACGGTTCCCGCCTCCCACCACTTCTCGCGAGACGCGCGCGAGCGCCGGGAGGGGCCGCGGCGCAGTGTGGGGCGGGTAGTTCCGCCGGCGGCGCGGTGCATTGTGGTCCGCGTAGTTCCGGGGCGGCGGCGGCGGCGGCGGCGAGAGGCCGCGCGGGCCTTGTGGGAGCTGTAGTTCGGCGGGGCCGCTCGCCCCGCTCGCCGCGGGTGTCCCCCCGCCCCGCGAGGCCATGCCGGGCTTCACCTGCTGCGTACCGGGCTGCTACAACAACTCGCACCGCGACAAGGCGCTGCACTTCTACACCTTCCCCAAGGACGAGGAGCTGCGGCGCCTCTGGCTCAAGAACGTCTCCCGGGCGGGCGTCAGCGGCTGCTTCAGCACCTTCCAGCCCACCACGGGCCACCGCGTCTGCAGCGAGCACTTCCAGGGCGGCCGCAAGTCCTACCTGGTGCGGGTCCCCACCATCTTCCCGCTGCGCGGCGTCAACGAGCGCAAGGCTCAGCGGGCCCGGCGCCCCCGCCCCGCCGCCGCCGCCGCCGCCGCCCCGCAGGGCCCCGCGGCCGCCGCCGAGGCCCCTGCAGGGGGCGCGGCCGAGGACGTGAAGCCCATCGACCTGACGGTGCAGGTGGAGCTCGGGGCCGCCGCCACCATCGGGCCCAGCCCCGTGCGGCTGCCGGTGCCGGTACCGGCGGTGACGGCGGCGGCGGGGGAGGAGAGCCCGGTGGAGGGCGGCCCCCCCGATCACTCGTACTCGCTGTCGTCGGGCACCACGTCGGAGGAGCTGCTGAGGAAGCTGAACGAGCAGCGCGACATCATCGCGCTGCTGGAGGTGAAGATGAAGGAGATGAAGGGCAGCATCCGCCGCCTGCGCCTGGCCGAGGCCCAGCTCCGCGAGGAGATCCGCGAGAAGGACCGGCTGCTCCACGCCGCCAGCGCCGGCACCCGCAAGCGCCACGGCCTCTGAGCCCTGCCGGCGCCCGGCCCGGCGCGGGGCTCTCCGTCCCGGAGCCTCCGCCGCCCTCGCTGCGGTGCCGGGCACGGCAGAGATGGGATGGACCGCGGCCCCTCCGTGCCCGGCTCAGCCCACGCCACTGCAGCCCCCGGCCGGGCAAGGCCGTCGGGTTCCCCCGCTTGGACTGGATCAGCTCGGTGCCCAGCGCCGTTATCGCCCCGACGTTGTCTTCGGTGTCACCTCACGCCGGGCCCATCAAACCCGCCGTGTGCGGGGTCGGAACGCGCTGCTCGTAGCGTGGATGGGACCCGAGCCGTCTCTAAGTGGACGTAGGGTATCGGTTTTCAGCAAATAAACTCGCTCTGTGTCAAGTGAGGTAACAGCAACACTACCCTGGAGAAGGCGTGTCCGACTGCCGTGGGCGCTGTCCCCATTGCAGGATGGTCGGTGATGTCGCGCTCAGCCTCGCTCAGTGGAGGAAAGCTTTAGAAACCCTCTCAGGGTGATGTGTTCTTCAGTAAATTACTGATGCCATAAAAGACTGCTGTTCCTAGCGTGACAGAACCCCCAGATTAAAGAGTGTTCTTGTACCCGTGTAGTTTCTGCTTTCTCTGCAGCGTGTGTGTATTGGTTACAGATGTCTCCATGCTCTCGACAACAGTAAGGATTACAGTCTGGTACAAGGAACACGGTGGCATTTAACAGCTGTAGTTTATCTCATTGGCTTAAGACTCCCTCTAATGAAATGGAGGCTTTGTAACACATTGGAATTTTAATCCTTGGCTTTCCTTCTGAGATCCAGGATGAAACAGAAGTGACTTTACCTGCAGTGGTTGCAAACCTTTCTTGTCTAATCCTAAACTAGTTGGCATGACTAATAATCTGTACATTAGGCAAGACCATACTAAAACCTGCTTGTGTGTTCTAAACCAAGATTTACGAGTATTGTAACAAATCTATGTGGAATGGCTGTGTAGTTTCTGTTTCTAGCCAGCATCAGTCCCTTCACTTTCTGCAACAGGAAACCAAATCAGCGTTGGCTAGAAAGATGGTGGAGTGAGGGTAGCAAAGCCACGGGTTTGGCTTGGTTATGCACTTCCAGCCTGGCTGGTGGAACACATCCCTCAGCAGTTTGGAGGAGGAGGAGGAAGAGGGGAGTGTGTGGTGCCCCAGCATGGCCCTGTGGCAATGGGCAACAAGGATAGATGTTGAGAACAAAGAGCACTTCACCACAGTGTGCCCACATTCACCTAGGAGGGAAGAATTCCCAGGTGTTCCCTGGCTCTGTGAGATCCTTCTGGAAGCGGAGTGCATTGTGCTCAGTAGATTGGGATGTCACTTTTACTAAATTTTATAGAGGTATTTTCTAAATGTAAAAAGTATGTTTAGTTTGAAATTATGTAATCTTTGTAACACTGGCTAATGTAGCTTTACAACCATCAGCTTCAACACTGCATACAGCCGAACAAAAGGGCACCGTGGGGTTTTGTAGCCGGAGGTTTCTCTGTAGATCCTGAAGCCAGTTCAGCTCCAGGTTGTCACAGCCTGCTATGTGATGCATGGGTCATTTTTTATTAACGTGTGTGCCAAGTTGGATGGTCATCTGTAAGGATGCTACATGTCTATCCATGTACCAAGTCCTTGCTGTTACTTCAGTTTAATTTATTCTCAATCTGATATGTGGCTCTCCAGCTCTGTGCTGTACTGATTTTTCTGCAAGTCGAGTTAGCGGCGATTTTTTCGTTGGGTTGGTTTGGCTTGTTGTTTTGGGTTTGTTTTTGGTTTCTTTTGTAGGACAAGCAGATACCTGCTCCACCGTGGGATCTAACATTTGTGATTGGTCCAGCAGCTCTAGATGCTCCCACCAAGAGAGTAGGCAGCACAACATCCCTCCTTGCAAACGAGGCTGGTTGTGCCTCTGAGCTCGTTCAGAGCGTGCATGTCCTGACAGTCATGGTACTTTTCCTACCATCAGGAGGCACTTCAGGATGTTCAGCCATTTGGCCTTGCTGGGCTGGTTACCTGCTGGACTGTTTGACTTCTCCAGGTTACACTGAGGTGCTAACATGCTTAATTTTAATAAAGTATATTTTGTTTTCATACGTTTCCTGTCTCCTTGTGGTTTATGTGTCTATTTCTGAAAGGTTGTGGCTGTAGCTTTGTCTTTTCTTTTGTAACATCTTTTTTTTCACTGCCAGCTCCACAGCTGGAACAGCAGGAATATCTTTACATTCATGTGGGGTGAGGAGGAGGAGTTTGAGCTCAGTTCAGTGTACCACACACCTACCTGCACAGAGGTTGGAACCATCAGTCACAGGGTGCTCTCTGTGCAACCTGGAGGGATTTGAGCAGGGAACCAGGGCTCCTCCCAGCATGACTCTCCTGTCTAATGCCTGGTGGAGGAAGGAGAAGGCATGGCCTCCCATGAACCAGCCTAGTGCAGGGAAGAGCTTGCTTGTACTCTTAGGACTTGTAATTCCACTTGCCAGAGTTCCTGGTTTCAGATTAGCTTAGAGCTATTAGTCTCAAGCAAATGTATGCAGCAAAAACTTTCAGCTGTGCCTCAACCATCCCATTTTTATGTTAAACTGGGATTGTTAAATGCAGTTGCAGGATGGGGAGGTGATGGTCCCACTCTGCTCTGTGCTGGTGCAGCCTCATCTCGAGTTCTGGGAGCAGATTTGGGCACCATCGTACAAGAAGTATCTAAGGCTGTAACAGAGCATCCAAAGGAGGCCGTGAGGATGGTGAAGGGTCTGGAGGGGAAGCCATGTGAGGAGTGGCTTGTTCAGCCTGGAGCAAAGGATACTGAGGACAGAGCTCATTGTGGGCTTCAGTTTCCTCAGAAGAGGCACCAGAGGGGCAATGCTGCTGTCTGTGACCAGTGATAGAACCTGAGGGAACGGCTGAAGCTGTGCGTGGGGAGGTTTAGGCTGGATGTTAGGAAAAGGTGCTTCACGCAGACGGTGGCCGGGTTTGGAGAAAGTTCCCCAGGGCGGTGTCACAGCAGGGCGGTGTCACAACCGATGGTCTAGGAGAGCTCACGGAACGTTTTCGCACAACGCCCTCAAGTGTAGCACGGGCCACAGAGGCCGCTCAGCAGTGTCAGGATGGCCGAGCGGTCTAAGGCGCTGCGTTCAGGTCGCAGTCTCCCCTGGAGGCGTGGGTTCGAATCCCACTTCTGACAGCTCGAATATTTTTGCGTTACGCTGGCCTGTAGTTAATTAGTTAATTTGTTTTTAATCGCGCGCTTTTGGTCGGTTATTTTTTTCTTTCCCGCTCCCGCCCATCTTCCGCAGCTAAAAGCGCCCGCAGGCGGCGCAAAAGTAGCTGTCAGAAGTGGGATTCGAACCCACGCCTCCAGGGGAGACTGCGACCTGAACGCAGCGCCTTAGACCGCTCGGCCATCCTGACCCGCTGAAAACACCCCTCTTGTAGCCGCGCCCCATCCCGGATCCCAACCGAGCCGCTGTGTCCAGTCACTGCCGGGACAGTCCGGGACAGCCCCGGGACACCCTGGGCACCCACGGGACAGCCTCGGGCCCAGCCCTGAGCCACAGGCTGCATTAACGACCTGCGTGATGGGGCCCGGAGCGCCCTGGGCACATGACACCAAACTGGGAGCAGTGGCTGATCGTCCAGAGGGTCCTGCTGCCACCCAGAGTGACCCGGCCCAGCCCGGGATACGGGCTGACAGGAATCTCCCGGAGTGGAGGCTGATGAGGCTCTACGCAGATTGACCTGAGAAGCTGGAAGTTTTCAAGGCCACGTTGGAGCCGGTCCAAGGGCTTGGAGCAACCTGCTCTAGTGGAATGTGTCCTTGCATGGCAGGAGGTCGGAACGAGATGCCTTAAATCACTTCCAACCCAAATTATTCCAGGATTTAACAAGGAGACGCGTGTCGCCCGGCCCCCGCCGAGGAGCAACGCCAGGCACCGGGATGCGCCGTGTGCCACCGAACGTCCCCGGTGAGCACCGAGCAGGACACGGCTGCACGGAAGGTTGCGGTGTCCCGGGCTGCTCCAGCAGAGCATCGCCGGGATGCGGGGAGCGGGGGCTGTCGCGGTGGGGCCGCCCTTTGTCGGCGGTGCCCCGGCACGGGGACACGGCCGCACACCGGGAGCGCAGCGCGGCGCCGGGCGGAGGCTCCGGGGGCGGCGGGGCGGGGGCAGCGGCGGGGTCAGCCCGGCCGCCCCGGAGCCACCCGCGCCCCGCCCGCGGAGGGGCCGTGCCGGGGCCGTCCCGGGGCCGGTGCGCGGCATGGCGGGGCTGCCCGGCGCCGCCAGAGCCCGGAGCGCCTCCCCGGGCTCCCCCCCGGCCCTGGACGGCTCCTTCCTGCTCTCGCCGCTCGGGGGGCTGATGTGCGCCCAGGCCGTGAGTACCGGGGAGGGGGCGCGGGGAAGGAGGGAGGGCATCACCCACTCGGGGGCTTTTCTGCAGCTGGAAACAGCCCGGGCTCTCTTCGGCTGTCACTCCGACCCCATCTCCGCTGTCTAACCCTGAGTAATCCCCAACCCTAAGACAGTGCAGCCTCCTCTCTCCTCCTTCACTCTGTAAACCAGAGGAAAAGTCGGATTCTTGTCCTCATACCCCTTGCCGGTTGTGACTCCGCTCAGTGCCGGGTGGTTCCCAGTGCCAGGCACGGGCTGATCCGTGCGGGCATCTCCGCAGGGCACCGCCGAAGGGTCGGGGCGTGTGGAGCCCGGTGACTCCAGGGGAACTGTGCTGGGGATGCCCCTGAGGCTCTCACGCTCCCTGGAACACTCTCAGCTCTCCAGGTTGTCCTCCCAGCCTCTCAGGGGAGCCCAAGGGTCCTTGTCATCATATCGAGCAGCAGCATCACTGCCCGTTGCTTCGGCATCGGAGCCGGCCACAATAATCTCCCGCTGGTGCTGTCCCCTGGGCCGCGGTGCCGCGTGAACGCACAGGGCTGGGAGTTCAGCTGCGGACCGGGCCTTTCGTGACCTGCCCACGGTGCTGCCCCTGGGCCTGGGAGCCTCTTTGCTCGCCCCCTCTCCTCGGGGCAGCGTTGTGGGATGTGCCCTGAGCAGCCACTGTGAAACAGCTGGCACAGACCTGGCTCCTGGCGCCTGGCTCCAGATTCCAGCCCCTGGGCATGGCTGAGCTGCTGGTGGCGTAGAGACAAACGCTCAGGGTAGGGGCTGGGCAGGATGCTGCTGGGGGTGCCTGGTAGAGCGCCAGGAAAGAGAGATGAAAGCAAGGCCAGCAGCCGAGACCTTCCAGCTCTGCAGCTGCTCCCACCTCTGCAGCCCCTTGCTCAGGGCACGCTGTTTAACCTCCCCCTGCTTTCCCCCGGCAGCAGCCCACGCGTGCCACCTCCCACTCCTGCAGGAGCCCCCTGCGTGTTTCTCCCCAGCACATATTTTGTGATCACGAGTGTTAGAAATGGATGTGACAGACAAGGAGGCATTGTCGGGGCAGCCAGGGCGTTGGGCGCGGGCGGGACAAAGGCTGTTGTGTTCCTTCCATGACAATGGGCGGTGCGGGCTTACACAGGGGCACGGCGGCTTTCCAAGGAGCCCTTCTCCTGCCTTCCTGAAGTGAGGGGAACCCACCTGCTGCTGGTGCTGGTGTGCCTGGGCTTGTGGGCGATGTTCTGTGCTCCCCCTGCAGGAAGCAGCCCCTGAAGAGGTTCCCCTTTTCCCCCCACAGGTGCTCGGTTTGCTGGTGTGGTCTCTCATCGCTGCCACAACGTACCACCTGCACGCGGCCTACGGCTGGGTGATGTTCGTGTCCCTCTTCTTCTGGATACTAACGCTCCTTTTCTTGGTGATTTACCTCCTGCAGCTTCACCAGAAGTTCTACATGGTCCCCTGGCCCCTCGTGGTGCGTAGCTGAGAGGGGGTGAGGGGGGATCCCAAGAGGGAAACATCTTGGAAAGGTGGTCTGGGAAGGCTTCATTCTCTTCTGGGCTGATGGAACCGAGTCCCCTGCACTTTGCACAGTGACGTTGTTTCATTCTGCCCTTGAATTGCTTAGAAAATGCTCAAAATAGAAAGTCCTGTGTGAATCCAGAAAGTTACAGCCACCAACTGCTGCAGTTGTGGGTTCATTCAAAAACCTCCTATTACTGCGCCTGAGTGGGTCGCAGCTGGTGAGAGATAGACGGTGAATCTTGTTTCTTGAATCAGAAGGCTGATTTATTAAGATATTACATATAATACATTAAGATTATACTAAATAGAATATAGAGAGAGGTTTTGCAGAGCAGCTAGGCTAGGCTAAGAATAGAATAGAAAAGAATCTATAACAAAGTTGTATTCAAGAACTCAGTCCCCTAGCTTGCACTGGTGATTGGCCCTTAATTATAAACATAGAACATGAACCAATCACCAATCAAAATAGGTGCCCCTGTGGCATTCCCCAGCAGCTGATAATAATTGTTTATGTTGTCTTCTGAGGCCTCTGGCCTCCAGAAGATGCAGAAATCCGAAAGAAAGGATTTCTGTGGAGAAATGTCTGTGACAACCTCCCAGCACAACCTGGGGAGCATTTAATGTGTTCTGGGGAATGGGGAGGAATGTGAATCCGAGCCTTTTGCTGCTGCCTCGCCCCAGCATGCCCGATCCTGAGCCCAGCCCTCAGGAGCTCCTCTTTGTTTCCCAGCTGATGATCTGCAACGCCGTGGCCACCGTGCTGTACATCACGGCCTTCGTGACGTGCGCGGCCGCCGTGCAGCCCACGTCCTGGCGGCAGTGGGACTACAACCGGCGAGCCGCCGCCTCCGTGAGTACCGGCGGGAGGGAGGGAGGGCAGGGCCGAGGGCCGGGGCAGCCCCCAGCTCACACGGGCATGGATGTGTGCTCCTCTTCCAGTTCTTCGCCTGTGTCACCATGATCACCTACGGGGTGAGCACCTTCTTCAGCTTCCGCGCCTGGAAGGGGCTGGGCAGCAACGCGGCCACCAGCCAAGTGAGCGACCACGCGTGAGGAGGAGTGGGCAGCAGAGCCCGGCCACCCTGGGGCCACCCCGTGCCAGGCTCGGAGCCTCGTGTGCCACCAGGGCCCGCTCTGGGAGCAGCCTGGGCTGGCAGCAGCGCTCAGCACTGGCTCACGTGGATGCTGCCCTGTGGTTTCTGAGGATGCTCCCAGCTGATGTGCCCACAGCACAACACGGACTCGCTGGGGCTGCAGCTCCTGCTCATCCCCGGGGCTCACCTGGATCCTCACCAGAGCAGCTCCGCTCAGGGGGCTCAGCCAGTCTGGCACAGTGCAATACTAAAACTGACTAACCCAAGCCCAGGCTCCCCTCTCTGCTCATTCACAGCTGCAGTGTAAGTAATGCAATTAACAGGGTGCAGAAACAGCGGCAGAGCTGGAAGATGAGAAGTGAAGCAAGGGAAGCAGTCGTAACTGCTCTTCTATTGATTTCTAACAATTTGAATAGAGATTTTATGCTTTAAATAAAAACATTCCTGAATCCAGCACTGGAGTCTGTCATGAGAAAACTTGAGAAGGCAGCACAGCGTGGTGGGGACAGCAGAGAGTGCACTGCAGAGGTGGCTGTTCCTTCCCCTCCATGTGGGCTTTAGCCCATGTGGGCTATGGAAGGAACGAGGCCACAGCGTTCACCTCTCATTGCTTTATGCACACACACGCTCAGAGTGTGCAGCCAAGACCACAAGAACACCAACCAGATGCCAAGGCTTTGATCACTCCCTCTTCCTGGCTCAGCACCACACTCTCCTGAGTTCACCTAATTAGCCAGCAAGTCAATTTTGCCCATTAGCTGCAGGTCATTCTCAGAAATTACAATCAAGTCTGCAGAAGCTCTGGGAACACAGGCAGGATCAGTGCCTCAGGAGAGGGAAGAACCACACTGCTCCCCCGTGCTGCAGACCACAAATTCACCTTTTGGCTGTTTGTCAGAACGAGAAGTGATGCCCAGCCGGGCAGAGCAGCTTTTCCTTTCACACCCTCCTTGTACAAGGTAGTAAAAGGAGATTCAGTGAGTTGCAAAGCTGGTGCATGGTGAGCTACACTGCAAATCTTACTGCATGCCCTGCAAGGGAAAAATTTTACCAGGTTGTCTGCAGAGGATCAGGAAAGGGAACTGCATTGATGGAAGGTGAGAACTGAAAAGGAACTGGACACATGGCATTGACCCATGACACATCTGCCTTTATTTGGCTGTCAGTAAGTAAATCAAGGGTCAAATTTCCAGTTATGAATGTATAGACATATATATATATATAAAACAGAACAGTAAGAAAATAAAATCAATAAAATTAATAGAAATTAAGATGGGAGGTCACTATTGAATTCCAAAATCCAGACAGAAAATTTACTTACAAACACTGATAAAGGACACGGGTCTCAGCCTTCCAAACTCTGACACATTCCAAATTAATTTAGTTAGCATTTCTCCAGATTCAACTGCATCACCAGGCAACTGAGGCTCCAGAATCTGCATCTCTCTGGGAAGGATGTGACCATAGAAATGATGTGCTGTTCCTATAAAGGAGCTGAATTCTGCCTTGGCACCTTGTAAAAACCTCCTCTGCACACACTGACTTGTCAATTAAAGCCACATCCCTGAGAACTGAGCATCTTTTACTGCCTAAGGCCAGGCTGGATGGGATTGTGAGCAACCTGCTCCAGTGGAAGGGGGGGTTGGAACTGGGTGATTTCCAGTTAAGCAATGGTGCTGCAGGAACAGAAGGAATAAACTGTTCTCTGTGTTCAGCAGAGACAGGACAAAGAACAAGGAGCTCGAACTGCAGCTCAGGCACTTTATATCAGAGTGCAAAAGGCTCCCTGCAGCAGCAGCAGGGCACTGCAGAAAACTGCCCAGACAAACCATGGCAGCTTCTAAGAAGATCCTGGAGAAGTGTGGGTAGAGCTGGGGAAAGGAAGGCTGCCTCTCACAGTCTCTTCCATCCATTTGGGCAAGGGTATAAAAATCCCAGCAAGCTTTGATTTCACCCCTGGAAAGGGACCCACGGTCCCGGCCCGGCCCCACCGAACACCCTCCTCCCTCGCAGCCGAGTCCCCGCCCCTCTGCCCCGGCCCCTCCTGGGAATCGCTGCCTTTCCCCTCTGAAATTTGAATAGACCTCGCTTAAAATACAACAGAACTCCCTTCAGAATGGTTTGTTTAATGGTTTAATGAAGTCACCACTAACGCACTGCTTAAATCCAGACTTCGACCTTCTTTTTCCTAGAAAGATGGGGAAAAAAAGAGAAATCTGTGACTCCATGATGGTTTGGAATAAGCATTTCAAAAAATGAAGTTGGCAATACATTTTCTGCTGCATCAAACCAATATAAAATTACATGTTAATGGAGCATCTGGGATTGAATGTGAACCCAAGAAGATTGTCAGGAATCCCTGGGGTGAGGGATTCCTGTCACCCTGCCCATGTCAGAGCAGAGCTTTGCTCAGCCCTGGCTGGGAATGCAGTGGGGCTCAGGGATCTACTGAAATCTGGCTCCTGTCATTTGCCTCTCAGAGACCCCAGTCTGCAAATCCCAGCTGAAATTCCTCCTGATGCTGATACACAGATTGACTCTCTTCAGCCTCTCCCCATCTCCTCAAAATTCACAGGGATGGGGAAGAGGCAGAGGCACAACCACAACTGTGACTCTTCTGCTCCTTGTCCAACACTGGAGAGCACTGATTTTTATTTTGCTAGGAAAAACCTCATCCAAAAATCTCAGCACTTTTGTTTATTTCTCCAGCTGGCACAGAGAGGAGGAGAAAACAAATGAAAGAGGCTTAAAAAGCGAATTTTGAATAGACTAGGAATGAAAAATAAAAGAAGATACTATAGAGTCACAATGGCCAAGGTGGAGAGGGATCTCTGGAGGTGATCTGGGCCAAACCCCAAACTCAAGCATGGTCACTCAGGACTGTGTCCAGACAACTTTAGAATATCTCTAAAGATGGAGACTCCACAAGCTCTGAGACTGTCACAGTGAAGAAGTGTTCCCTTCTGTTCATTTGGAAAACAATATTCACAAATGCAGGAAGTTCACAAAAGCAGGAAGAGCTGCTCCACATGCCAGCTTTATTAATGTTTTCTATAATCATTAAATGTGCAGTTTGAGTTTAAAAAGCTGCTCATTGAATTATTCTTTCTTTTGACTCTGTTACAGCCTTTGATTAAATACTGTGACCTACTGCAGAAACTTTTCCTTTGGCACTCTCAGGTGGAGCTACACAAAACCAACAGCTACTGTGCCAATGAAAATAAACAATGTGAAATACTCACAGCTCTGTATTCCAAGAACATTTCTTTGAAAGCCAGAAAGTCTGTAAATGTGAGAAGCAGATCAAATATATCACCTGGCATTTCATCTTTGTGTTGTCTACAGAGAAAAAGAAGTTGGGAATGAGAAAATTGTGTGAGGAAAATTTGTTATTTTTAAAATGGTACAAGGTCAAAAAGGACAAGTAGAATGATATCAGTATTTAAACAAGAATATTATTGCAGGTTATCATATAGCAAAACTGCAGTCAAATATCACCAGGCAGTATTTCCAATCCAACTCCATTGTTAAATTTATCTAAATCCAAGACCTATGAGTATCATATCAGTCCTTGAAAACTTGACTTGTTTATTTAAGAAACATTAAAAATTAACCAGATTCAAATATTTTAAGATACTCAGCTCCCAATTACACTTGATTTTCTTATTCAAGGGGAAAACCAGTGATCTTTCAAAAACAACTCTTCAGGAAGCTGGTTAAGCTAAAATGACCCAATGCAAAAGCTGAACACAAACCAAACTCCTCTCTGGATGCTCCATATGAAAACTGCAATAAAGGAATTCAACCACATGACTGAAACACCGGCAGGCTACTGAGGCCTGGAAGAGGTAGGACACAACCTTTTAAGGGTCTGGCTTCAAAATGACAAGAAATACAAAAATCCTCCAGTGCTCTCAGTCTGACTTTTCTTCCTACCCCTTCAAACCCAATATTTTTCAGCAGGATAACTCAGAAATTTACAGTTGCAGGACACGCTGAAGGCAAGAAAAGCGGTCAGCCACAGCCAGCATGAACACTTCTATTTTAACTTAAAGTGGAACCATTATCTAGAGTGAGAAGAGCCAAAAACCTAATCTTTAATCTAGATAAAAAGAACTGAGAGGCACACAAGCCACTCCTCAACCAAAGCAAAGCAGAGACTTACTGCAATGACACTGTGAAAGCAACCATATCAAACCCACGAATCCGATCGAGCAACTTCTCTTCAATGTATTTCTCTACTAAAGAGATCTGAAAAAAACCCAGACAAACCACCCCAGTAAGATCACAACAATTTCAGAGGCAGATTTCAAACAGCATCCTTGCACTGACACCTTCCTGACACTCTGCATGATCCTTACTGCAGATTCCTCAGGGGGTGCTGCTGGTTCTGCTCTCACACCAGCCCTGAGGCACAGAGCTGCACATTTTTTGCTGGGGATCTTGGGGAGAACAAACACTGACTATCTGTATCTAGTAACAAATATTTGTATCTAGAAACAAATATTTTTCCAGCTCATTTAATGGTACTGAAGAGCAGACTGGTCTAGTTTCTTGATTATGCTTTGTATGAAGAATGTGATTGAATTATCCAATACAAGAAATAAAACAACTGGAAAATAAGAAACTTTGTTTGCACACATGCTAAACACATTTACTACAGCAATTGGCTAAATTTCTATGCAAGGGAGCTACACTACTTCCAAAAAAAAAAAAAAAAAAAGAGAAAACTCACAAAAATTCACAAAATTTTCCCAATTACACTTGATTTTCTTATTCAAGGGGAAAACCAGTGATCTTTCAAAAACAACTCTTCAGGAAGCTGGTTAAGCTAAAATGACCCAATGCAAAAGCTGAACAGAAACCAAACTCTTGTAATTCTAGAAAATTTTGTGTGAAACAATGAGAAAGGACCCTAAAGCTTCAGAAAAAACCTTTTTGCTCACAGATCATGGCTGTGCTTCTAAGGAAACAGGAACTTGTTTGGATCTGCTCCATTTAAGCCCAGTATTTTATAAAGGGAGAACTATATTAAAAAAAAAAAGAAAAATAGGAAAAGGTATCTTACATATTCATTAAAAATGTCTGTATAGATGAGCTTGTTTTCTTCTGAGTCATCAAACTCCTGGTAGTGCTTCTCCAAAAAATTCCTCTGTATTAACTGGAAATCATCATCTGGGCCATGACAGAAAAGCAGCACAGAGTGAGGAGTTTAGTCATTCTTTCTGTGACACAAACCCCACATTCACTGGTCCTCTGCTTCCCTGCTGCAAGCACAGAGCCCTGCACACGTGCAGAGTTCATCACATCAGCCCCACAGCTGCTGCCAAAGCACCACTTCTGACCCATCCGTGAGAGAACAGAGGCTGATGGTGAAATATTACCAAAACAGTCCTGCTGCTCTACATTTATTAATAGTTAGTTATTCTCAACCTCTTTTTGCTCTGGCTCTAAAGTCAGCAAAACATCTGTATTTTTTAATAAGTGAATACCTCTTTTCTACAGGAACTCTACGTTTTTGTCTTTGAATTTAAAAATATTAGTGAAATTCCCAGATTAAATTTTCAATTGCCAAATAATTTTTTCCAGTTGTGGAAGAAAAGAAGAGTAAAAATAACCAGGGGAGGTTACCATGGAATTCCACAAAACAGGTATAAATAAAAAGTTTACTTATGAACACTGGTAAAGGACACCAGGCACAGCTTTCCAAACTCTGAAATGTTCCAAATTAATTTAGTTAGCATTTCTCCAGAATTAACTGCATCGCCAGGCAACTGAGGCTCCAGAATCTGCATCTCTCTGGGAAGGGTGTGACCAAAGAAATGATGTGCTGCTCCTATAAAGCAGCTGATGGCTGATCAGCATGAATTCTGCCTTGGCACCTTGTAAAACCCTTCTCTGCACACACTGAGTTCTCATTAAAGCCACATCCCTGAGAACTGAGCATCTTTTACTGCCTAAGGCCAGGCTGGATGGGACTGTGAGCAGCCTGCTCCAGTGGAAGGTGTCCCTGCCCATGGCAGGGAGGGTGAGTGACCTTTAAGGTCCTTCCAACCCAAACCATTCTGTGATTCTGTGACCATCTTTGTGCTTTAGGGCTGGCTACACAGAAATAGGGCTCCCCATTCTTGCAGCTTTCAGTCCTGGAATAGAACCAACCCTCAACAGAACCAACTTTATATCAGAGTGCAAAAGGCTCCCTGCAGCAGCAGCAGGGCACTGCAGAAAACTGCCCAGACAAACCATGGCAGCTTCTCAGAACATCCTGGCAGAGATGTCAGGAGAAGCCTGGGCAGAGCTGGGGAAGGGAAGGCTGCCTCTCAGTCTCTTCCATAAAAATCCCACAAAGTTTTGATTTCTCTGTGAGATGCACAAGCATCTTTACTGTTTCTCTAAGAAGCAGTGTGCTGCAGTGATGTGGAGAATAATTTTCAAGAGTCACAAGCACACAGAAGAATTTTGTGTATATTTTTACTACACTAACAGGTAGGAAAGGAAAGAAAGCCTCCATGAAGCAGGCAGGGGCTCTGTGTGTTGGCTAATTTACAGAAGAGCAGCTGGCAACATGTTTAACAGCCCTGCTGTTGTCTGTACCTACTTGCAAACCTTACCCATTATGATGTCCTCCAGATAGCCAACAACTGCATCAAACTCATCAGAAGTGGTGGAGCTGAAAGCAAAAGAAAAAATATATATTTTAACCCCAGCAGAAAATTAAAGTTAAAATTAAAAAGTGTTAACAAAAGCCTAAGTACAAATATACAAACAAACCCAGTAATTACAAGATAACTGAAAAACTTCCCAGTTTCAACCTACAAAACAATCCCTGGCACTGATGAGATTGCTCCATGGAGATTCTCATCAGGCCTCTACTCTACTTCCTCCCCGTAAGGTGCCTAATTGCAAGAAAGAATAAGTGTTGGTTTACTAGCATTACTGTCAAGGTAATTCTAGTTCTGGTGCAAAAGAATGTAAAGAGTGTAATTAGAACAGCAAATTAAACCTTTTCCAACCCACAAATCCCAGCTGCTACCAGTTTAACTTCTCATTCCTGCACATGGTGATCACAGAACTGTAGACACTCTAGAGAATATTTCGAAATATTTGGTCTTGTGGAACAAGAACGTATACACAACTATTACATAACTGAAGAAACTTCAATATTTTTCTTATGCAAGAAACATCCTTATATGATCCAAATAAATGGAATAATCTCCTAAAGTTATTCCACCATAAGCAAATATTAAACAACATTATGGATCTGAATTAATCCAGGGAAGAAATCTTTGGTGCCAGCATCAGGAGTCTGGATCTACGATTGTGCAACTGTTCAATTGTTCAGACACAGTAAATAATCCACAGGATGTCTTTGGCATTCACAGCTCTTTAGTGGGAGATGAACTCTTCCTATTTCCTCCAAGGGATGAAAGACAAACTTTTCTCACATGTGAGGAAAAGAAGTCTCAAAGAAACAGGGATATTTGTCTTTAAGAAAAAAAATCTCTTAGATCAGTGAAAGCAGCATTTTAATTCAATTGAATGTCTCTTTCTCATCAGTAAACAGAGTAGGACAGCCCTTCCAACTGAGTTTTGAAAAGCTCATTAAAATTACTCTGCCATTAGAGAATACTCCAGTGAAATTAATCCAACAGCAGTTGAGCCGACAGCTTAACTATAACCAGGCTCGCTCTGATCAGGAAAAATTAAGGGATCTTTAATTTACACCGGCTTCTGCTCAGCGAGGATATCCTGGCAGCAGCAGCATTGCTGCTGCGGGGAGGGGAGCGGAGCCGGGGCCGGCACAGCCCGCGAGAGGGCGGCACAGGGCGGCAGCGGGGACACCCCGGGACACCCCGGGCAGCTCAGCCGGGCTCAGGGCTCCCCTCGGCATGCGCTGGCTCTGCCAGCGATAATTTACACTCCTTTACCCCTCCAAATAAATGCTACTGCTACTTCTACAGCTTATCCGAACAGCAACAGAGAAAGTGTTAATTTAAACCCTGGTTGAAGTCTGTGCAAGTAACAGAATCAAAGAACCTAATTCCATCTCTTTACACAACACACGGGCATCCACACACCTATAGAGACACGAGCTGGGGTTTTATTCCCTGTCACAGTGCCCAGACTGGCCCAGCACACTGTGCTGCTGAGGCAGCCCTGGCACCGGTCAGAGTCTGGGGCTGAAAGAGTTAAATCCACACATGACAGAGGCACAGTCACACAGCCCCTTCTGCCACAGAGTCTGGGGCTGAAAGAGTCAAATCCATGCATGACACAGTCACACAGCCCCTTCTGCCACAACTCCTGGGAGAAGGATATGGCAGACACTTGTGGGGTGAAGCAGCAGCTTAGCACCTGCCAGGGTGAAATCTGGCTGAGGTCACCTGTGGATGGGCTCAGTTTTAGGAGGAGAACACTCAAGCAGAGGAAGAGTCTCCTCTCTCCCAGGATCAGTGACATAAGACAACAAACACTCTGAAAAGAAATTCTGGATTTAAAATGAACACCAGAAAAAGCAATTCCTAGCCTTTACAAGGCTTGCTCTGATCCCTCAGCACAGCTACACTGACCACAGTGATATTTAGTTTGACTTCACCTAAACTCTGTACTGATGTTATTCCCTCTTGCAGCTTTGCATTCTGCACCTTTCTTCTCCTAAGAGGCAGACTCTGCAAAACAGCGTGGTGTAAATTCATTCCTGCAATTATATTCCTATCAAGATATCTTAATCAGCAATTAGCTTATTGAAATCTGACACATGAGAATGCAGCATACTCACGTGGCTACACCCAAACTTTCTCCATCAGAAGTCTCCATTGCTCCTGCCTAGCCAGAGTGGAGATGTATGTTTCAGCTGTTAGTGGTTATTTCTTCTTTTTGACCCAAGTGCTAAGGAATAACATGACTTAGTGTTAATACAAATCAATTGCTGAACTGCCATATATTTCCTGAAGAGCAAATTGGGAGATAAATTTTAATTCTTAAACACAGGAATTCCAACATCACATTCTTCCAAAATGATTGCCGTTTTTTTGTAATAACCTAAATAATCTAGAAACTTTCTATGCCTATTCAGAGAACAGGCTCAAGATATAACCAGACCCTATAAAAGGGTTTTGGGTCACCTCTCCATCTTTTCTCCTAAAACATCTCTGACTGACCATTATAGAAATAAAGCCAGATAAGATAAGAGTGCCACCATGCTCTAGTGTGTCCCAGAGCAGCTTTGGACAGAGATCCCAGGGGCTGTGTCCTGGCTGGACACTCGGCCCGTGGCTGTGAGTGGGCGCTGGGGACAGGGCACACCGGGAACAGGGCACACTGGGGATGGGGCACACCGGGGTCAGGGCACACCGGGGATGGAGCACACCGGGGTCAGGACACCGCGGGCACAGGGCACACCGGGGATGAGGCACCGCGGGCACAGGGCACACCGGGGATGGGGCACACCGGGGATGAGGCACCGCGGGCACAGGGCACACCGGGATCAGGGCACACGGGTCCCCGGGGCGGCTGGCGACAGGACCCCGCTGCTCCCGCCAGGCTTCCCGCACCGCCGGCCCTCAGAGCAGCCCCGGGCCACCCCCGCGAGCCCGGCGGGAGCCGAGCGCGTCCCTCGCCTCCCCATCCTCAGTCCCAGCGAGGGCGGGTACAGCCCTCCAGCCCTGTCCCTCCCCAGGCAGCCAGCCCGCCACACTCCCTCCCGCCCCTCAAAGGGACCCGGGGCAGCGGGCCATCACCGTCCCTGTCTGCACAAGGCGGTGCCATCCCGCCGTCCCCGGGGCGCCGGCCCCCTGTCCCGCGCCCCCGCCCGCACCCACCGCCCTCAGGCCGGCGCGCAGCCCCCTCCCCTCGGGCCGTCTCCTGGGGAACGCGCTCTTCCGCCCCGTCCGCAGCCAATCACAGCGCGGCTCCGGCCCTCGGGGCCCGCCCCCGGCCCGCTCGCCCAATCAGAGCGCGGCGGGGGCTGCGCGGGAAGGCGGTGCTGCCGCCATGGCGGGTTGGGGAGCGCGTCCTGCGCCGGGCCGGGCCCTGAGGGGGAGACAGGAGGCAGCGTTATTTGCTGTATTACAAGTATTTGCTTATTTGCTTGTTAATGGCAGCGGTAGAGTGGGCTTCCCCTCAGAGAGCAGAGCTCCGAGGGTTGGGGACAGCCGCAGCTGCTGCAGCTCAGCGAACAGTACGATGACCCCCCACCCGGCACCAATGTCCCACCCGAGCGCATAGATACACCTCAGTCGAAAAGGAATTAAAGAACAACAAACAGCCTTCAGGATGTTTTTATTGTTGAATGGACAACTTTGCTACAATTCGTTTCCCCCTGTGGGGGCCTGTGGAGTGGGCAGCTCCCGTCCCTGTCCCCAAAGCTCCGGGGGTGCAGGGAGCGGGGCTGACACCGCACCCGGCCTGACAGCCATGGCCCCGGCCTGCATGGCGGCACAGCCGGGCCCAGGGTACAGCCTTTCCCTTTGTGAAATGAACAGGACAGTTCTCTGCAACACAGCTCCCTCCTCCGCCACCGCTGGCTCCCTCTGCCCAGCACCAGCTGCATGGAAGACGGTCTGGGGCAAAATTTTCCAAAGCATTCACATCTTTTCAGTAATACAGGCACTTAGTCCCATGTCCACAAAGGCAGCGAGGCTCTAAGGTCACCTGCGTTCCAAGGGACAGCAGATGCCCAGAAGCCATTGTGGACTTGGGCCTGAAGACCTTAATCTCATACAGCAGTTGATACAAATTAGGAGTCCTAGGCACTTCTGAAAATTTTACCTCAGTTAATCCTGGCCAGGGAAACCAAAGCCCTGAAATTACTAGACTCTATTAAGGCAGAGTTCAAAATGGTTCTGTCCCACCTCTTCCCTAAAATATGATTTGTAACTTTGTACCTTAGGGATAAAAAGTCATCATTGCATTTGGAAGCACTTAGAACTTCATTTCAAAGTGATTCTGAATTTTTAACACCCTTGTGGCAGTGATGGAGCTCATGTTTGCTCACTGAGCTGGAAGGGACTCGGCCCTGACAAAACATGGATACAGCAAAACATTGTAAAGTACACTCAGCAAGGAAATGAGATCCCTGTGGCACAGATTTGCCAGCCTGACTTAAATCAGACCAGGCATCCAAGGTGGAAGAGAATCCACATTTTAGCAAAAACACTAACCAGCACTCTGCTGCTGGATTCAGTCTACATTTGGACAAAAGTCAACGTGAAAACGATGGACAGAACTTTCCTAATTCACACATCTCTGGATGAAGTTCAGCACCCTTGAGTCAGCAAAGGCAGAAGGTGAAAGGAGTTGCTGGAGAGCTGGGTTCTGGGACCTGTGTGCAGAGCTCTCAGCTCCTGCTGAGGTTTGTAGGAAGCCAGAGTGCTCAGCAGGCTCTGCTTTGTTAGTACTTCATAGTACAATAAAGATAATAAATGATTTTAAAAATAAGCTACATCACACCATGAGAATTCACTACAACAGCCTCTGCTGCTGAATCACTGCCAAGAAGTGGGATGGTTTTGGTGTAAGTTGTGTGTGAATTAGCAAAGTTCTACTATACAGACAGATATTTTTAAAAAATCGACCGGTGCAAGACTTGGAAGAGACCGAGTCATATCCTCAGTTGGTGCAAAATAAGCAGAACCCCACCTATTTTTGTGCTACTTCACTGACACCAGCTGTGAACCCTGATTCCTTGTAGAAACCTAGTAAAAGTCAAGAGCTGCCTACTGAAGTGCATCCTTAACATACAAACATCACAAATGTGTAATTAAAGTGGAGCAGAGATTCCCACTGTATGACCCCTACCAAAAATAGGAAGTGTGGCCCCAAACCTGCTCAGAGCAGGACTGACAAGTGGCAAGCAAGGTGCATTTTTAAGGAGTTAAGAATAAGACTGAAGTTGCTATCCAAATAACCTTGTTTTAAATAAATGGGTCAAGAACTCTCCTCTAATATTTTAAGATATATTCACTTTGGAAAAATTGAGCTAACTTTCAAAAACAACACTGATTAAAAAAGATGTTCGATGATACCTTAAAAAATACCAGAATATCAAATTAATTCCAGTCCAGCATTATAATTAGTTAAGAATACCTCCTGAAAATTATAACCTCACAAAAAAATGTGGGTACCGAAGTTAAAAGTATCAGAAACATTATGTACTTGAAAATACCACTGATCTTTTAACATTTAAAAACAAATCATAACATTCTTTGGAATCACCAAGTTATTAAAACCTGTGACTTTCTCTACAGTCTCCACACTGTCTTTTCAATCAGTCTGTGTACAGATTCAGTCTTTGAGCAGTTTAATATCTGAAAATACAGAGTCTCTGACCAGCAGGAGGCTACATTAAACAGGAAAACATTGGCATTCTCTTTTTAGCACTGACTTCTGCCAAAAATAGAGACTTTCGAGCACAAGACAGCACGGCCCTGTTTTAAGAAATACTTATTTTCTCCTCTTTTCTAAAATGCATTGTATGTGTACTTCCAGTGCAAATTTTTTCAGCACTTGCGACAGGCGAGAAGGAAAAGGGGAAGAAGAGACAACTCCCTCTGCTCTTGCTCAGAGGAACCAATAGCCAGAGCTCCTGACTGCTGAATCCAGCTCCCAGTGCTGGCAGCTGGGAAGAGCTTATTAAAGATTTCAGTTTTAACATAAACAGATTACAGGTTAGCATGAAATCTGGCCGTGGCTATGGTTCTATGTGCATAAGGATTGGTTAGAGATGCTTTCCCCTTTCAGTATTGGTTGGAGTTCTTTAAAAACAAGTCTGTGGTGTTTCTCCACGTGTGTCATGAAATGTGAGAGATCTGTCTGACTCGGGTTTGTATTTCCTGTCGACACAAAGGGCAGGTCTCCAATTGCAAGGCACACTCCATGCACAGGTCACTGAAGGAGAAGAAAAACCAGTTAAAGCCTGCTTTTACAGTATGCAAAACTAATCAACAACAACCAAATAACACAAGCAGTTAAAGCCTGCTTTTACAGTATGAAAAACTAACCAACAACAACAAAATAACACTAAGCACTAAGCAGTTTAGTCAGCCTGCCAGAGGCACAGTCAAGCCCCTCAGTGTGGTGGCATTGCAAGTCAGGTGTGGTGGATCCATTTACAGGCTTTGAGAGGAGCTCCTGCTGCTCAGCATCTCCCAGACCAGCACCTGCTCAGGATCCCATTTCCCTGAGCTCATTAATCCTTGCACTCACTCTGGTCTGGAGAGCAGCCCCAGTGCCCTGCAGCAAATTCTCCAATCCAGGCACATCTCTTTTAACTTTCTAGCATCTAGACACATGGCAAGACTCCTTCCACGAGTGCTCCAGAACTCTAAGGAATTGGACTTAACTGGATTCATTTCCCAGCAGGCTGCTTAAAGGCAGGAAAGTGCTATTATGGTATAACTCATACTGCTGGCTCATTTTTAGCTTTTAGAGGAATTTGTGACTTGAGACAATCCATTTGTTGAACATTTAATGAGTGTGCGATGTATTATGAATTTTCTGCTCTCCTCACATGATCTGGATTTCACAGCACCAGTATCAAGTACTTATCAGTAAAGCCTTTGACATCAGGGAAATAAGACTCAGTAGCCCAGGGCAGCACACAGATGTAGCCTCTGTACTTCCCCAAATACACAACCAGGGGTTCCATCTGCTCAGGTGTAGGATGAATGGCATAGTGGGAATACTGTGTTTAACCTCTACACATCACATCCTTAAAAGGAAGGAAGGTTATTTCCTTTATCCTGGGGAGTCAATCAAGATGAGCAGGGACTGCATATGGCCTCATCCAAGCTGAGCATCACACACACATTTCATATTTCTTTGGATTTGGGTTTTTTAAGCTTTTACCTGTGTCCACACGGCCTGAGTTCTGTGTCTGCTATCTCATCACAGCACAGTGTGCAGCAGTTCTCTCTGATACTCACTTGCTTCAGCAAAGCCAGGCGCCTGTGTCTGAGGGGAGAGAGAGACAGACCCCCCAAACATTAATTTGGCTCAAAGCAATTGATTCAAAACTATTCTGAGAATTGCATCAAGGCCAACATAACACTTGTAGCAGTGCTGCATCACACTGCTGATAAACATCAATCACAGTTGCCCACAAAAAAAGGCTTAACACACTCACAGACCTGCAAAACAATCTGATTCCCTATTGCTGGTCTGTCAGAAAGGGACAAAGAGGGGATTAAATAACAATTCTCCTAGTTCCCACAGCTGAACCACTTACAGAAATTCTTTTGTACCTGGCAACTTTCAGGAGTTAAGAAAAAAACCCAAACAAATAAACCTCACAAACCCATGTATCAACAACATACAGAAACCCTATAATGCTCTAACAGAGTTTAAAAGAATAAAACCAGAAAATTAAATCAACATCCCAGTATGGCAACGGCCACAAGGGAGAGAAAATAGGTAAAAATCCCTCATCTGATGAAATAAGACATTTCCCAGCTGGAACACACACACAACACCCATCACAACTACTTAATGGCAGGGTGATGTGTTTTTTCCCCAACACCAGATGCACTAAATTCAGCACAACTCTGCATGAGTTTATGTTAAATCCTGTGATGGATAATTAGGGTCCGCCCCGCCTTTGCCTTATCTCCTATCACTTTTAAGATAATCAAAGCTATATTTTAATTTAGAATTGGCTTATCATTTCCAAGCAGTTCAGGCTGTAGGGCAGGGATGATCTTTGTTTACAAAGAACAAGTGTCCAGCCCTGAATGGAGCCTTTCAGTGCTACTGCATAATACAGGGTCTGTAGCACAGGAGGCCAAGTTTCACCAGTCAGGCATCAACAGGAAACCAGTTACCCCCAGTTTGTCTCTCATCTTTTGGCACAATCATTAACAGCTCTCACAGCTATTGCCTGAACATCAATCCCACCTGAGCATCAGCCAGAAGCTACAAACCTCTCATTCAGTGTGGGACACTACCAAGACAGAAGAGCACAAATTTGTACCTAATAGATCATCTCAAAGACTACATCAGACTCTCACTTAAAGCACCTGCAGTCACAAGCAGAAATAATTTACTCTGGCTATAGGTAAGCACAAAATGATTTTGCAAGTTGCATTTGATTTTCTCTGCATCAATACAATATTCCAAGCCTCAAAGTTTGCAAATGTGCGACTCCAACGCAGAAGTAGGGGGGCTTGTCTTCTTTTCTTTTTAAATATATTTAAGTACCTCAAATACACTTGATCAAAACTAGATAATTCAAAACCAGTCTCTGAATGTTATTACAGCCAGAGGTACCCCCTCCAACAACATCGCCCTCACTAAATAAGTTGCAATTTAAGATTATTTCAGTCACATACTGAAATCCAGGGTATACCACATAGATTACAATGTACAGTGTTACTGCTTATGTTCCAGTAAGTTATTTTATTACTAATAACTTGATTCACATGAGCTATTAGTTTTCAATCCTGCCAGAAGTTTGATAAAAGCTAAAGAAGAATGTATCTAGACCTGTTTTTATCTGGGTTGAATTTTATTTAGGTGGGAAAACACTTCTAAATTTGAATAACCTTTGTCAGCACTGTCATTCAAAAGTGGGGAAATTTTCATCAGGATCAGAAAAGGACAATTTCAAGACTTACAATCATTCAGCACCTCCATGCTGCTAACACCACTAATTAGGTCAATTTTAAATAGGACATCTTTTTTTAATTAACAGCATACCTCCTCAATCAGCCTAATAATCCTTAGATGGCAGAAGGTACTTCTACTAAAACAGCTTACTGTGTGGCACTAATTCATTTTAATTAGCTTAATATTACAAAATATATTTTAATTTAATAAATTTTGGTTGCATATCTCCTGCCCTACTGATGAAATTGCACTGGAGCCTATTGTCTCATCCTTTTAGAAGAGGTACCCATGGAAGTACGACCCCATAAGAAATAAATTTTGCTGAGTACAAGGCAAGACTTGGCAACTCAGACATGAAACATTTTATTTCTCTGCATGCAAACACACAAAGTAGGAGGATTACCTGGGTAAAATGATTTTCTCTTCTGCTGTGAGAAAGGCATGATCATTGAAGGTACTAAACTTCATTGGTGGTGGGTACTTGAAGGGTTTTGCCCCAAAGTTGAACTCACATTGTTGATAGGACATGAAACTTGCTGCAGCAAAAAATCCTGATCTGCAACATCATGAACAGGCATTTTAGAATGACTTAAATAATAGCAGAGCTTTCAGACATGTTACTATTACCATTTGAAAATATACCCTGAGACAGAGACAAGTTTAATACCAGTGTTTTGCAGCTAACTGGGAGAGCATCAAGCTGCAGCTGCACATACTTACCTTGTTTAGTTCTCAACTCCTGAATTTACTATTGGGATTTATCTGAATTTCTCAGTGATTCAAATAAAGGCTGCCTCCTGTGCAACTAAGATTAGTCACATTTAAAATCACAACTACCACCTCTCAAATTTACTCAAAGGGCATGAGTTCAGTAATACCCCAAGTTCTAACAAGTACTCAAGTTTATCAATTCTATACTCAAAGAACAGAGCACTAAAAGCTCAATAAAGAAGATACTCAGCAACTCTTTAAAGTGAACTACTCTTTGCCTGCATCTTGAACTTTATTCTGAGGAGAAAACATGGATAAAATTATTAGCCTGGTAGGAATAACTGATAAAGTACTCTAATGTTTAATTAAGCTGCATGTAAAGCTGCTTTCTAAAGTATTACACCAGCTTATCTTTTCTGAAGTAAAAGGCTGAACTTCCCTAGGAGAGTTAGAGGAGTTCACCATATGTTAATTTTAACAACAGTTGGCAAAATAACCCCAACACCTGCCTGCAATGCTACCAAGAGACATCCTCTGATGAATGTTCCATGTGCTGCTCCAGGAGCTGGCCCCAGTGAATGGCAGTCAGTTAACAAGCCCTCTCCAACATTTACCAGAAAGGCTTTGTTTTTCAGAAGATAAGTTCCTCAGGCACCAGAAAATCGTTCATCTTTGCTGCAGCCTCATTCTATTTCAATGCTATGCTAATTAGACAGCATAAACCACTGAGCTGAACATACCTTTGGAAAGTCCAAAGTATTTATTTTGGACCCTGAAATCCACCTGTAAAATTATATCCCTCTTACTGATTTCTAAGCAACTTTCAACAGGGAAACTTGCTTAATGATGGCTTCAGGTAAGTAAATATGAATTTACATCTCAAATTAAAAACTCTTCATATAATTAACACAATTATCCACAGAGGTCATGTCCTTCCAAATGAGCAGATACTTACACAGCAGATGAAAATACTTGCTTCTCAGCAGGAAGCTGGTTTCCATTTAAATAGAAGATCATTTGCTTTTCTTGCAAGTCTAGTAGAAATCCTATTGTGTCTCCTTACATGCAAAACAAAAATAATTTAAAGATTTAATTTCTGTTAAATGCCAACAGCCGGAACAGTTATTGTTTCAAGTATCACATATGTCACTGTGAGTTGTCTTACTTAAAAGGAACTGTTTGCAAAAGCACAAAAGAAGAAACATTGATACAGACAGTAACTAAAAAAACCCCAACCCAAACCAAAAAACCCAGAAGAAAATAGTAAAAAAATTAAGTATTTTAGTCTGCCAGAGCATTAATACTACATAATTGTAGAAGTATTGCAGAGTATTTGCCAAAGCCAGAAGAAAGCTGCACTCTGTCACTCCTTGGCTATTTTACACCTGTTGAAAATAGACTTTAGCAAGTGGGTGTTCTGAGAAGAAATTTCCAATATGCTTGTGCTATTTATTTTTAAGAGGTGTTTTAATTTAGCCATCCTTGGGAGAAATTTTTAATAGAAGAGAAGGCGGCACAGTTCACACAAGCTTGGCATGCACAGAATCCTACCAAGATTTCAAAGCTGAGATCAAGAACAGAACTTTGCTGTCCAAGTAGTTATCCAAGAATTTAAAGTAAGCAAGACAGTGCAACTCCTCCTTAAAAAAGAAAAAAACAAAAAGTCTAATTCAGAGATCAAGGTTTTTTCCCCTTCTCTAAAACAACTCTTTTAACCCAGAAAGGAAGATTTCAACCTTGTTTTGTACAACTACAAACAAGTGAATTTGTTTGTACACCTTGTTTGTACTTGTACAGCTACAAAAAAGTCGAATGATTAAATGTCCAATGTTAATTTGTGCTGTGATTTTCACTCTGCATTTGAAAAGAAAAAGTGTTTAACCAACAAGACTCTACACAGACTGGGGAACAAGACTGTAGTGCCCACTGTGCCCATTTAAATCACAAAGACACAGTAATTATTAAGCCTGTGTGATCGTCAGAATGAGGCAGTAACTGCTTTGTTCACACCAATGAACAGACACCTGCAAGGGGAAAGAAACCTGTGCAGAAATGCAGTTAGGATAAAGAGCAGCAGACAGAGTGAGTACCTTCTTTCCAGCAGGGATGGGAGTGTGGTTTACTTCTGGCGTTGTACCAGATCAGCTGCCGGCAGCCATCGTACGCGCAGGAGTATTCATCGTCCCCGATGCCGTAACCTTCCTTCAGAGACAGAGCACAACACCTCAGCCTGCAGCCATTCCCCACACTCAGGGGCTAAAGCCTCTTTTCATTCACCTAAAACTGTTGGAAGCCTGGAAACTGAGAATTTTGGACTTTCTGCGCCGATAGGAGCTGACCCTGCATTTGACCTGAGGCCGTGGAGAAGGCTTCCAAAATTGAATGATAAAACTGGAATTGTGGGTGTGGAGTTTGAGTAGAAGTGTGTAACATTACATGGTGGAAAATTTGGAGTTTAAGGTTTTAAAACATAGTAATATATATAAAGCAAGATGGAAATTTTAGGACTGAGACTGATCCTTCTCCATGGGTTTGGGTGGTGTTGTGTAATTAGATGAAAAAGTCGACATTGTGGGGTGCAGGTGGTTGGTTATTGGTTAGAAGCCTGTTTTCAATCACCTAAACTGTTGGAACTCTGGAAACTGAGAATTTTGGACTTTCTGCACTGACAGGAGCTGACCCTGCACGACCTGAGGCCGTGGAGAAGGCTTTCAAAATTGAATGATAAAACTGGGATGGTGAGTGTGGAGTTTGAATAAAAGTGTGTAATATAACTTGGAGTTTATGGTTTTAAAATATAGTAATATATATAAAGCAAGATGGAATTTTTAGGGTGGAGGCTGATCCTTCTTCACCTTCTCCATGGGTTTGAGTGGTGCTGTGTAATTAGATGAAAAAGTCATTGTGGGGCACGGGTGGTTGGTTATTGGGTTAAAAGTAAAAATAATTTAGGTGTTATTTCTTAATTAGACAGTTTGTCCTTAAAAGGCCTTGTAGGGAAAAAGAAAGGCTCCATTTTGTAGTTTGTTAGTGAAGTGCTGTAGAACTCATGCTCTGAGAGTGTAACATAGATAAGAACTAATGAACATCTGAGCCCAAACCAGAAAGACTGTCTTGTGCATCTAACCCCAAACTTGGAAGAAAAAATAAGCAAAGAATTGTCACTAAACCACTCTTTCAGGAGCAGGAATGGTTTCTTTCTCTCTCCCCCATGAAGGTAATGTTTTTTTCAAACTAGTTTTAGTTTCATTTTCAAATCAAAAGGGAATTTATTGGGGTGAGGAGGAAAGGAGAGGGGGATAATGTTTCCAAAGTGCCTTCCAGTCTCTGTGACCTCAAATCACTCCTGTCTGTTAAAGTATTTAAATGCCACAAGGCTAGTACCCAAGTAGGTTAAATTTTTGCATCTTTAGAAGTCACCACAGAGTAACAGCCACTCTCTTATCTTGAAGTCTCAGTACCAAGCTTGTAATGTCCTCTCCTCAAGATATCCATGTGCCACCAGAACCCACAGTACACAAAGGGAACAAACACAGCCCCTTCAACTAATTTGTTGCATATTGTGTCCCTTTCACTGCCAGCCTCCCTCAAATTGTGAAAACATAATCAAGTGATAGTCCTAAGGTCCAAGGCAAACACAGAACTAAAGAGTTTCAGAGTGGGAGAAAAATCTGTCACACAGCAGAGCCCAGCCATGAAACCCAAAGCATTATGGAAGGTAAGTAACTTCCTCATGCTCAGCATGGTTTGTCTGGAGTGCAAATACCAGACAGCATCTGATTACACAAGCCTCTCATGTCCCAAATTAAAGCTAAGCCCAGCTAATGGGTGTTTAATGTCATATTTAGGACTAGTCTTTTTGTTACAGATGCTGTAAATAAAGAGCATATGGCTTCTGAGGCCTGTGTTTGTGACATATCCAGAGGATAATATCCTTGTATTTCAGGCACACACCTGATGAACTTAAAGAACAGCAGCATTTGGCCACCAGCAAAACAGCTGCAGCAAGAGAAAAATCATCCTGCTCAGAGAGGTGACATCTCCTATTTTCATATCTTGTACAAGACACACAGAAAAATGCACATACACCAAGCTCCTTAACAGTAAGTGGGAAAAAAAAATCTTTTAAGCCTCTTAGCAGTCTAAAGGCAGACACATGGCCTTTTATTTCACACAGTTTCTGTTACACTCAGTGTCTGCAAGGACTGCTCAACACAGGTCTGCATGATACTTTTGTTCAGTTGGTTGTTTTTGATTTTGTGTATGGTTTCTAATTTTTTTTTTTACTTAAATCACACTTCAATTTCATGCTAAAAATGTGGAACTGGACTTTGGATGTGACACAGAGATATGTGCATGTTATACATCAGCAGAAGACAATGCTATTTCCATGAATAATTAGAAGAAATGGAGCAAGACCTCTGAACTCACAGAAATACCTAAGTTAAATGGTGACAGAAGTTTCTCTTGCATTCCCATTGGGTTTCTTGCCACTGGTGTTTGTTTCATCTCCTCAATGTATTTATCTCATACCCCCACAATCAATATTTGCTCACATGTATGTATTTGGCCTATCTTCATATTAACTTCTGTATTTGACTTAGCTGTAGAATGACTTTTTCTTTAATAATCAGAAATGAGCAGGTTTAACTGGTTATCTCTATATTAAATATATAATTCTTCTACAATAAGTTCCAAGTAGGAGCAGAAAGCCATGAAATTACCACAATAAAAGGCTTCAGGTGAATTCCTCCCTCAAGCTTAGCCAGTAGAAGTGTCAACCTCAGCACTGTTTCCATTCTCAGCACTAGGCTAGGCCTGACATATCTTTTGTCCTAAAATTCTGGCTTATACTTCAATGAACTTTAATGGCCATTTGGAAGGCTGATAACATGAAAAATTAACTCTAAGATGAGGTAGAAAAGGTTTTTGGGTAGTAATAATTACTCTTTCTTATTATGGAAATACTGAAACAAGTTATACCATAGCATAAGAAGCATACAAAGTTTCTAACAGCCATTACAAGTAAATAGTAGGAAAAAGAATACTTAGAACTGAGAATAAGAATTTTCTATCTGGATGAGAAGGACAGTAAAGCAAGCTATAAAATAAGACAGTAGACTTGTTCTGTACTCTCAGGAAAAGGCAAGAAGGTAAAGGGCTTAATCTTTTTTTCTAATCCTTATTTTTAATCAAAAAGAAGCTTTTGCATTCCAAGACTGTCCCATGTTGCTGCTACTAGCAAGTCCAATGATATACCATGTTATCCCAGAGTGAATTTGAGTTATTTCCCTTGTGAAAGTTAATTTAATAGGAAAATGTGTTAAAGAGGATGAGGAAATGGCTGCTTGGTGACCTGTGTAAAGGACAGCATATGAGAAACTGCTGTTCCTGGTGACTTATTGTTTCCTTCCAAAAACAGAGAGTAACTACTGTCATCCAAAGAATTTTCAAGAGATTATGCTACAAGAAATAAGAAATAAAGCTCCCTATAGTTTCCAGACAACAGCCAGCAGATAACAAGCTGTCTCTGCTGCAGCTCTGCATGCCTTAGGTGAACAGTGTCAGTCTGCAGCAATAACTGACATCTCTTGTACCACTAAATTCAGCAAAACCAGCTCTTCACAGACAGAAAAATTGAAAGAAACAAACAAGTGCTCAGTTACAACCACAGAATAACCAGAGCTATTCTCACAGATGCTGTAAGAAGGAAAATACTGATGTGACACCACCAGCTCAATGATATTACAGGTACTCACATGGTTGAGAAATTTGCTGTCTTTGGTTGCCCATCCTATCTGCATCACTCCTGAAGTAATGACAGTGACTTCATAGTACCAGACCCCAGAGTCAACACAGAACGTGCACCTCACGCTTTCGAAGGACGAGGCGTCGCACCGTGCCTACCAGAACCAAACAGAAACCCAAAATCATCACCCAAAGCCAGGGTCTATAAAACCACCACCCAGAGCCAGGGTCTCCAAAAATCACCACCCAAAGCCAGGGGCTCCAAAAAATCACCACCCAAAGCCAGGGGCTCCAAAAAATCACCACCCAAACAAACACCTTCCTGCCCCGGTTCAAGTTTCTTGAGTATAAGAAAATACCAACGTAATTTTAGAGGCATTTCAGACAAAGTGACCTCTCTTTGACCTAGTGAGTAGGCAAGACTGAAAATTGTTAAGTGGTTAAGCCACAGGCAAAAAAAAAAAAAAAAAAAAAAAAAAAAAAAAAGAGAAAAGTAGAAAGTTGACAGAAACAATGTAAAGATTTAAAGACTAAGACAGCCAAGACAGGAAAACCTAAATTGTTGGTTGTTAACTGATTCCTGGTAGAAAGGACAAGAAGGCCTTCAATGTTAATTCATGAAAATTCATTTCTAAGTAGTCAAACAAGTTTTTAGAAGGAGTTAGAAAGGAAGGAAAAAACCACACGTGGCTGAGACAAATATGTGACTGCTGTGAGCAAGATCAGACAGGACAAACAATAGAATGATATTTTGACTACAACTGCTCACAAAGTAAGCGAAAAGCCATCTGACTCTGAAGAACCCTCCTCACCTCCCTGGTTTTGGGACATTACTTTAATGTGAACATTTCTACAACTGAGATCAGTGTAGTGATGCTGTAACTCTTTGATGACAAAACAAGTTTTCTGTAAAAGCTGGCAGACAAGATGGATTCATTCTACAAAATCACAGGAGCAAGTACAAAGCAAAACCTTTTTCTTCAGCCTCTTTTTCAGGTTGAATACATGAAACAATTCCTACCTCTAATCCATGTGGTGAGATCTTCAGGTATTCACTGACATCATTGCTGTTCAGCATGGCCCTAATGTTGGTCAAGTCTACCTTCTCATATGTAAATTGCCTGCCTTCTTTTAGAACTGAAAAAAAAAAATAAATCCCAACCAGTGTTAGTTGCTGCTGCTGCAAAACATGATTTTAAACACTTCATACAATGATAATCTCTCTAGGATGCAGGTAGTTTTTGGCATAACTCAATGGAACACTGAGATTTTCCCTGCATGAAAACAGCTTTCAATAGTGTGTGTTAAATACCTTCCAAACATGAAAGCATGACCTATGCCTCTGACTAGAGCTCCCACAATCTAATTAGTACTTGCAGGAAACCCACAGGCAAATGGAAGGCATCCAAGTTCACACCAAGATGCCACTGCTTCAGGATTTACCACTGCATTTGTACAATCAGTGGGCAGAGTTCTTCTGACTCATTATAGTGGAAACAGATTTGGGGATAGGAAGGAGAGGAAAACAAGGATTTAAAGGTTTCTATCATCTCATTTTTAGGTGATGAACTTGAACTGAGCCAAAGCAGCTCTCTCTCTCTCTCTCCCAGCTTGCCCTTTCTTCACGGAAGAATCAGAACCATTTCTCTGGCCAGGTGTCAAATTGTTGACACATACTTGTAAATTAACATGTGAAAGATCTTATCTGAGGACCCTTCATAGAACTCAAACTTGCTACAACACTTACACAGACATTTACTAAACACAGCTGACACTGGCTTTCCATAAGCTGACTAAAGCCCCTAAAGCCCAACAGACCTTTTACCCAAATTTCTCTGAAAGGCATTAGAAAATACAAGGTCATTAGAGTTACTGCACCCTTGAAATCACAACTAAACAAGCAAATTCAGTGGGTTTGTAATAATCCAAAAGATTGATCTAGATCAGTGCTTTGCAGAACACTTTACTTTTGATCACAAAAATCAAAAAGTATATTTAATTTAAAAAGTCTTCAGTAATTCTTTCTGCCAGAGGGGAATGACCACAGGAGTGGCCATCACCAGGACATGTCAGCAACCCAGATGTTCCACAGAGACAGAGCTGCACTGTTGAGCCACTCAGCAAACTGGCTGAAGCGTGGGTTACAGGAAACTGGTGCAAAGAATTTTCATTGCAGCTCCAACTTGCAGAGTACAAACCACTTCCTTTCAAAAACATCTTCCTTGCCAACGTTTTCTTTCCATACCATTACACTGGATATATTTGCTCGTGTGGTTTTTTTTGGTTTTGTTTTCTTTTTCAAGGAGATATTACAAATGCAGCCAGGTTTGTAATGAGCACACTAAGTGCTCATAAAAAATGAACACAAAGGAGTCCTCCATCTCTTTGGAGGAGTGATTACTGTTTAATTCATCCATCCCTTTGTTATACCTACACAGATTGTCTAAACTCCACTGGGCACAGAATCCAACCTGGCGTTTTAAGTAGTCGGGGTTATCGGTCCATTTCTCCAGCAGCATCAGTTGGTCACTAATGCACGACTCAGAAACTGTCATTTTATTTTCACCTGCAATTTAAGAGGAAAAAGAGTAATTGCTATCAGCTAGGGCTAAGTTAAAAATAATAACACCCTACAAATGCAGTAGAACTCTCTACACACACCTAAACCTCAATAATACAAGCATGAAGTTGTTTCCCCAAGCAGAATTATCTTCATTCAGATTTACCACTTCTCAGCATGGACTGCATCATCAGGAGACTGATCACAGCTGTTCTCCCTCTCCCCAATATTGATTGATTTCCTTTCAAGTAACAAAGGTCTCATGTCATAAGTCATTATGTAGTAATTTCTCAGATGAGAAGGCCAGTTTCAGCAAATCTCTTAAGGGTTTGTCATTAAAACAAAAAATATCTTTTCCTGCCTACAAGCTCCCAATGCTGTTGTCCAGCTCTAATACAGATTTATGTCAGTGACAAAGGCCTCGTGTCACAAATCCTTCTACAGCAATTGCTAACAGGGAAAATAAGTTTCAGCAAGAATCTCAGGGGTTTTGAGGGGTAGAGGGATGTCACTAGAGCAATAAATACCAATGCAGGCTCTCATGCTCACAAGTGATCAGGCAAAGCAAGTGACAATAATGCAGAAGCCACGGTGCTAAGAGCAGTACCAGGCCAATACTCACTTGTTTGTGCAAACTTCTCCAGTGCTATTAGTGCAAAAAGCATCACTGTTGGGTGGGACTGGAAGTTCTAAACATGGGCAGTAAGAAAAAGTTTATATTAATAAAGACCCAGTACAGACAAGAAGAGCTGTAAGTCAAAGGTTCAAAGGAGCCTCCAAAATTCCTGTATTCCACCCTCCTGTGGAGATAGATCCAGAGAGATCAAGCTACTCAGAGCCTTGTACCATTGATTTCTCATTACCTCCAAGGATGGAGATCCCACAGGCTCTGGAATTTCAGCTTTTTGTAACATATACTGTCAATATTTAGCAGACATGACTTCAACTTTTCACAATAATAATAATAATAATAAAATTGCATTCTAATTGCTATGTATGGATACATATAGAAAGATCAAAGACACTTACCAAGCTGTGAAGTAAATATTCCAGTATGCCTGGGCTGAGCAAGCCTATGCTTGCAGGACCTGCAAGAACATCAGGAATGAAATCCCTCTCTGGGAAGTACCACAAACCCATCACCACAGAGCTTTTAAACACAAGGTAACAAATTACAGAACACCAAACAACTTCACAGCAAAGCAAAACTATAATATAAAACAATTATCATTGTTTCTAGTAAAGTACTTGTTGCACATTTAATAATTACACAGTTACTGGCACATTACAGTCTTGTTCACTTCACTGCTCTAAGTGGGTACAGAGTTCCAGCCAGAGATTTTGCAGTAAGACTCCAGCAGCCTCCACTCAGCATTTCCATGCTCTTTACTTTTGAAAAAAGACTGTCTCCCCTTTACTTCCAGAGTCAATGTTTAAAAACCAGCTCCATCTATCAGCAGCCCAAAAGAAGCAAAACTGAGCACCTGAAACAGCCAACTTGATAGTTAATTATACAGCTTGCAGCACCAGAACAAGCAGCCAATTTAAAATGGAAAAGCCCTGAAATAGTGTCCACTTAATCAAGAGAGAAACACCAGGGAATCAAACTCTGGCACCTACAAGCTCTTAAGAACTTGCAGTGGGTTCCAACACTTAATTAACAGATCTGTTGCCTGAGCTGACACAAAGAGATCTGTGTCCACTAAGATAGAAGCAGATAGAGTATATCTCATTTTGACTTTGTATAATACAGTACAAGTATTACAGTACAAAACCACTTCCAGACCTTGTTCTTTACTTTTTTTTTTTTTCCCACAGAAATACAGTAATTGGGTTTTAATAACCATTAGGTGACATTGGACAATCACTTTTTCCCCTCTATTTCCTGTCCACTTTCAAAAAAGGAATAAAAAAATCTAGATACAAAAGAGATCACCAGCAGGAAGGAAACTTAACCATCAGTTTCCAACTGTGTACTAGGTAGGAATGACAGAATAAAAATTCTATATGAAGTCACCTTAAAACAGAATCTCAGCAATTTTCTTTTAAGCAACACAGAAGAGAATCTTTTCACCTATCTACAATAGAATAAGACATGTCTACTGGAAAAAACATATTTCTTTTTTATTTCTATACAGCCTCCAAGACCACGAACTTGATATTCCTGCCTACAGTCTAGAGGATGTGTCCTCAGTAATTCAGAAGCAGAGTGGGTCTGCAGAAGAGACTGATTATCAGTGCTAAGGCAGTATAACCACCAGTGATCCCCAATCACTAACCACACAGCAGAAGGATTTGTCGATGGCTCATTCAGACATTGAATCAACCAGATTCTGTCACACCTGGTGACCCTGGGATGCAGAAATTGAGTTCTAAGCCAACACCTCTGACCTGTGCATGGTGAGTGCTGAAGCAGAAGGTCTTTACTTGCTAATTTCTTTACTTGCTAATTTCTTTACCTGCTAATTTCTCTGCCAAGCAGCCGAGCACCGCGGTCGTGTTCCGGTGCTTGGCAGGGTGACAAGAGTCCTGGCAAGCAGCAGCTCCACTCAAGTTTAGTATTTCTGTTAACTTCTGTAATGCATCCTGCAAAGGAAAAATCAGAAATCTCTTCAATGTTACTGACAGGTACAGCTTCCTCCTAATTCAATATTGTAAAAACAAGATTGTTTTTACACTTTACTGAAGTCAGCATCGTATTATAAACAACATGGGGGGGTTATCTTTTAAGACAAGATAATTAAGGACAGATGAGAACAAAAGTTCAACAGACCCAAGAGCTGTAACTTTAAAATTACCATCAGATTGTTGGTTGTTGTGATCAACAGCTCAGAACACTTCTGGATTTAAGTGAGCTCCCCATGGCAATAGGAACCAATTAGCACATTTGGCACCACTGCCATCTGATCTACTTCCAGTGTCCTAAAACTCACATCCTTTTCAAAAGAAAAGGACTGTTTCAGATTTTAGAATTCAGGACTAAAGAGACATGCCCCTTCCCCAAAAAGCCCACATTCCCATCATAAATTTAGGATGTTGCCAGCTTTACAGAATGTTAAACTGTGTTCTTGAGAGCCTAAGTGGTTTTCTGCAGTCACAAATTTAGGAAGTAACCAAAGAGGGTAATAAAGCTAAAATCCCATGCTTTGACTTGCTTTGTTCACACAGAATGGTATGAATAAAATTCCAGATAGGTCTAGAGCATACTCTGCATTTTTCAGGGTAGTTAGGGGTTAATCTAGAGCCAGAACAAGTCATCCCACAGGGAGAACCCCACCCTAAAAAGTTCCAAATCCTCCTCAACTTTCCAGCCTTCATGAAAGTTTCAGCTGATTCAGATTGAAACTGCATAATCTCAGGCAAGGATCTAATTAGAAGAGAAGAACTCCTCATATTGAAGTCATCAGCAGCCATTTGGAGGAAAAATGAGCACTGCTCAAGTTGAATAGATATGTTTTTTTGAACTGTGTTCTGAGCCACATTTGAATCAGTTGACTGTGCTGGAGTCTGAGGTCTGTACAGAGATCACACTGAAAAGTAGTTACATTCTTAAAAGGAAAGCCACAAAAACAGAACTGATGAACAGGACTGAGCTAAGTGGAAAGAACAGAGAAAGAATGACTGAGCAGACTTGGGATGGAAAGGACTCACTAAAATTAGACTCTTGACATACTGATACTGCTCTTAGCCATTATTAGAACTGTCAGAGAGATCAAGTATTTTGAGTTAAATAAAGACTTTATAGAATAAACAGTTTACTGCACTGCCCTTTTAACTTTATGGACTTTATAGCCTGCAAAACCAGAAAATAAAATACAGCATACTGCTGTTCTCCAGCTGTCATGGAAGTGAGGCATTGACCTAAAAATCCCCAAGACAAAAAACTTAAACTGTATAGAAAGAAAATTACCAGCAGCACACACTTAGAGGCTGCGTGTGGCCAGCAGACCCCACAGCTGCAGCTCCTTGTGCTGCAAAGAAGCTACACAGGAAAAACCATTGTGCCCCCCAGAAAAACAAGCACCTCATCCCTTGTCCTGATAAGGTCAACTATTTTATAGCAAACTCCTTAACTGTACCCAAATGAAAGTCACATGGCTTTTGAAACACAAATCATTTGATTGCTGAGGACATTGTAGAGCCAAACAAAAATTCCAAAATCACTCTCCCTATGTGCATTCACAGTGGCCTCCATTTCCTGATTTCTTTTTTAAATTAGACAAAGTTTCTAATAACAGCTTTGTTTTCAAAATAACTCAGCAGTCTCTGTGAGAGTCATAATACATTTCTCTTGTTTAAAAGTCTCAGATAACTTTAATCAATAGCCTAGAGGAAACAGACCCACTTCAGGTAGTTTGAGAGCTTGACCAATTCTCCAGCCACTGATGCAAGCAGCTCTTCATGTCCCTAACAACACCAATGGAAGACTAAAATTGGCAGCATCAGAAGCTTGAGAAATGAAGCAGCAATTTCTGAAGAAATGAGACAATGACAAACATTTGAAGACAAACAAGTTCTCTGTACAAACATTATGTTTAGCATCTTTAAGCACCTGAGGCTTTTAGTTACACACCTGCACCAACATAGCATGAACACCTCAGGTCATCTTTCTGCCCAAAACCAGATTAGTGACCAGTAAATCGAAAGGATTCTCATTTGCCAAAGCCATATATAGGTACTTGTTAGTTTAAAAATGTCATTTATTTAGCTTAACACACTCATTTGTGTTGCATTCCTCACGTGCAGGGCAGGAACAAATTCAAAAGTGACTTGTAAATGTGCAGCTTTGCAAATGAGAGAACAAAAGGGCAGAACTGGGGGAGCTTCTGCAACACCTGCACAGTGCAAGTACCACACAGCAGGAGAGAGTGGCAGGAAAAGCAACCAAAACCCAAGGCTTTCTTGCTCCTTCCCCATGGATCAAATTTATCTGTTTTTGGGGGAATAATCCTAGCATCAATTAGCATTTAGACACCAAGCCACCCCAAACTACTTGAAGTTGAATGTTACACCCATTTTCTGAACCACTATCAGTCTTGCATCACCAGTGACAGGCACTCAAAGGGATCCTGGGTGTGGCAACCACAAGTAACTGACATTCAGAGATAAATGCATCTGCTTTTGACTCACTTTTGTTGGCAGAGGACATTCATCAAGTAGTAGCGTTATAACAGCTGGTCCCAGGGGATCTTCTAATGGAATAACTCTAATTAAAGATTGAACAACTTCCAACCAGCCTTCATCTGTCAACCACAAAACACAAGTCACACTCAGAATTAACAGTGCAATTCAGAAGTGTTCAAAGTACATCCCCAAATGTAAACTGAAAAATCCTCAAAATTACCCCAGTGAGCTTAGAGACAGCAGGAAACACAGTTTGTTTTTTACACCACTGTCTTAGTTTGCAGTAGTTTAGAAGTTTAAATTCAAAAAAAGAAAAAGTTTACAGCAGCTTGGGTAATAGTGAACACCTGTGTGGTTTGGAGAAGAGTCTTGCCAGGCCAGAGCATCCTTTAGTTCCTACTACTTTTAGGAAGAAATACTCATGGTGGTATGGACAAGTACTTTGCTCTACTGTGACACCCATAGTTCAGCAGCCAATGTCAACTCTTAAGTGTTAAATGCTACATACACAATGACGCTGAGGAAATAATTTCTTTTAACCAGAATCAGATCTCTCTGAGTTCCCTGAAGTAACAGAGTAACAAACTCAGTGGCTTTTTCCCATGCCTGCTGGTCTAAAGAATATTTGTGTTCCTAAGGAGCAGCTCTCACTGTTGAATGAGTAGACAAGGGCTTTTACTTGCAAGCATCCACTACAAAGATGTTAAACTACTGATAAAGTAAACAAATTTGGATTCACAAGAAAATAGCTCCCTTAGAAGTGAAAACAAAGACAATCTGTATCAGTATACAGGTGAGTGAGGCTGAAGAGGCAGTATTCCCTACAACAACAACACAGCAGTAATATATTGGGGGTTATGTTAGCATATTCCCCTAAAAAACATTTTATTGAATTGCTGTAATACCTAACCAGACTGATTAATTTATTTTAATACAGAAATACATTTCCGAGGACAACTATCAACACTACTAAGTAGAGAGGTAAAAATTCAACTAAACCAGAAGTTTTGTTGAAGCCTTAAGCTGGGAGAATCTCTCCTGCTGTAACAAAGATGATGCAGCCCCTGCTTGTCCTGCAGGAGCACTGAGGGACAGGGCTGGGAGAGATACAGAGTAAAGCAGAGGTCTCAGGTCAGTAAAACCCAAACCAAAGGAACCTGCTCTGTGCTGACACCTGAGCACACAGGATGGCCCACATCTGTGTGCAGGGGCAGGATGTTCCTGCTCAGCTGCAAACAGCCACTCTTGGTGGCTTAGAGTTTAATGCCACTACAGTGTGTTTGTGGCCATCCACACTGGCTGCTTCTGGAGATTTCACATGGGAACTTCAACTGAATTCAAACAAACTTAGGCCAATGCATGAGCTCACAGAAGCCCTGGAGGGCAGAACTTTGCTCTGGTTCCCACATCCCCAGAGCTACACCACACCCCAACACACCCAGCTGAGGTGCATTTTTCCTTGCAAAGAAAAGAGGGGCTTGGGGTTTGTTTTGTTTCTTTTGCTTGTGAGTCACAACTGAAATGCCCAACACAATGCCTTGATACCTGTTTCTGCCATTTCATGCAACGTGATCATTGAATAAGGAGGCTCCTGGTCACTGAAAGAGATATTACACAGGTCAAAAATTATACACAATCATCAATGTAATACAATGAATAAAATGATTACTCACAGACAGAAAACAAATCCAGTAACCATTTAACAAAAGGAAGTTACACAGGCTGCAGATTGCTAATGTAATTTTCAGATCTGAAACACAGATGGGATTTGAGCCTCTCTCTGGCTCAACATCTGCATGTCTGCAACAGCTGACAAGTGAAATTGTGATCAACATCTGCATGTCTAAGAGCTGAACATAATGCCTAGATTGGTGCTGCTCATTAGCAGGTTCCTTGTAGCACATAATGAGGCACTGCATGTCAGACGTCACAAAGTGAACCCAGAGCAGTGCACAAGGGGCATCACTTCAATAGGATTTTTTCCTCAGAAATTCTCTGCTAAATATATAAATATTTAAAAACCACCACAAAACCTGAATGGGAAGCCATCTAACAGCATCACAGTCTCCAACAAGAGTTGTTAAAAGAAACAGTTAAGGCAGTTTAACAGAAAATATTTCATCCAAGCCATTTTCCAACATGAAAACCACAAGAAGCTCAACAGCTCAGGTCCTCAGTCTAGTTTGCTGGAGAAAGGACACAAAGCTAAGGACTCATCTGAATCTGAGCAGGCACTGCCAGTGAAAGTACCTACAGCAAGACCCCAAAGTCTTGCTCAGTAAGCACCCCTAGGTCCAGAAAAAGCTTATGCAGCAGCATGTCCTAAAATACTTTATTCAGTGCTCCTTAGGCACTGGGATCTAACCCCAGGCTTAGACTTTATGTTCCACACTCACTCTCTATCAACAGCTCTGAAAAGAAATTGGAAATATGAGATACAGAGAAATTTTAGAAAATTTCAACAGACATTACTTATGGAGATAATAAAACTACCTAGTTTGAGAGATTAATCATAAAGAGAAAAATTTCAGCAGTGATGAAATATATATGACATAAATACATGTCTTTCTTTTCTTACAAAAAGATGAGCACAATATATTCTTAAATATTTCTACAAGAGAATGCTAAAGTCCAGTTTAATGAATTTTTATATTGCCACAACATTTGAAACAGATGGGTTGTTTTTTTAACTCGAGGCATCTTCAACTTTCTTCTGGAAAGTAATCTGCCTAGAAGGAAAAAGAAGTGAAGTTTTGCAGCCAGAATTACATCAGGAGAAAGAATAGAAAGATTCAAAGAAATGGGAAAAAAACCCCAACAAAAATCCCAACCATAAGTACAAGTAAAGGCTACAATAAAAAAGGATGACATTTTTAACTGGAAGATTTCTGATTTTGTTACGAGTAGCAGCTTTTCACAGTAGTGGCACTGAGCACAGGACAATCCTGTCCCACTGATTTGCCATTTTAACCACTTAATTTTTAACATCCCCTCCAGGACACACCTTCCTCATTTTGAAGCAAAACAGCCATTTTGGTAATTTCTTAATTTGCAAGGCAGCTTTTCATATAAGCCCCAAAATATAGAACTTATCCTTCTGAGTTTATGAAATTAGACTTCTAGGAAGCATCTATCTCTAGATAGGAGAGAAAATAAAATCAGTTGTCAGATATGTTTTAGGTCAGAACTTTGAGATTTGATAAAACCATAAACAGTAACAAGAAAAAAATTAACCCCAAGAAAAACCAAACAAACAGCAACCAGGGAGAGCAATGACTCATTCCTTATCACAGTGCATTTTCCTGTAGTCTGTATAAAAGCCCCCATAAAAATACAGTAGCTTCAGGAACTGATCAGAAACAGGACTCCATGGGCAGTGAAATAACCATGCTTATTGTCTCTCAGTAGCATAGGAAAGTGCTCACAAGATTACAAAACTGATTGCAAGACCTACAGGAACAGGATTGACTGTGCACAGAAGTGTTGTGAAACAGCTTAAGGAGCTGAACTTGAGGGAAAGGGCATGTGAGAGTAGGCAGAGACTATAAAAAATGTTTGCCATGATTTGAAGACAGAGCACAAAATAAAATATGTTAAAAAACCAACAAAACACACCTTAAGACTTAAATGTCCATGAAAAACATCAGTCCTGATATTTTCACTTAAAGCCTTTAACAGCAGGAAGGCAAACTCCTTCTCTGCAGGCACATTCCAGAGTTGATGCAGGTATATGAATCAAGGCTCACTTATTTTGAGTCTCATCCACCTTAAACTCAAACCACTGAGTCAGGCTCTCAGGCTGGAATTGTGCTTTTCCTTCAGTTCTGGTCTTCCCAATTCCTAGCCTGCACCTAACCCAAAAGGTGTTGAGCTAACTTAACCCATCATTTTAAGGTCCTTTCAAAGCTTTTTAGAAAGCAACCCAAAACCAAATAAAGACCAAAAAATGGATGAGCCCATAAATATCCCCCACGCTCTTAATGGATGCTTTGAGCATGACAGGAATGCAATACTGGGATTGTGAGTTGGGCAGTCACAACATGTGATCTTTAAAAAGTAGTCAGACTTAAAACTGGAAAGAAAACCTCAGTCTGTTTATCCAGGCTAAGATCAAAGCTCCCTATTTTGCTTCACCATTTCCAAAGAAGTAAAATCCAGCCTGAAAACAGAAAGCTGCACAACAACCAATTTTTAGGACAGAAGTTCCCAGCCTCTGGAGCATTTATTGCTTCCTAAACTGTGTATCTGTGCCAGGTAAGAAATCAGGAATTCTGAGGAAGCTCCTCAGCTCCTGGAAGAGTCTGTACCTGGGCACTCAGGAGCTACTTCTATTACCTAGGAAAGGTGCTCCTCTCCTAAGCCTCCAGATGGAAACACGCAGCTGCTCCAGGGAGGGTCAGGTGCAGATCGGTGAGAGGCTGGAGCCACAGTTTGAGAGGAGACAAGAACATTTTCATTCATGTTGAATTATTCCTTGAGGAGGTACTTACTTATCTACCAACGTCCGAATTACAGCCAGTGTATCAAGCACCAGCCCATCCACATTCTGTTTTTTCCTCCTTGGTTCATGAGGCCCTCGACCCCTCCTGGGTGGACGGACAGGGTCCCTTGGGTGGCTCCTGGCCTCAGGGATGTGTGTCCTGCTGTGCTCCGTCTGCCTGCCCTGAGAGCTCCCGTTGTCCTCGGCCCCGCTGTCGTCGCGGCAAACGCACGAGTTTCCCATGCTGCCAGCCCCCAAGGCTCCCAGGAAATGGGGAAGGTGGTGCTCTAGAGTCAACAGCAGAGCTTGGAAAAGGCTTCTGCTAGCACAGAACACAACCCAAGCAACTACAATCATCTAGGAAGTTTTAAGAGAAATGTTTGTGCGATCCCGGATTGCGATCTTTTTGCATCTTAAACGCTGCTACCAGCTGGAATGAGTGGGAAGTTGGAGACTTAGCTGCTGACAGAATCACTTAAAACACACATTGGTCATCCAGAAGGAGGTCTGAAAAAGCAAACATAGAACAAGAGTCAGTGTTACTACTGCTAGAAAACAGCAGAAGAATTCCTATTTTAGTAAACACCAGCAGTTCTGGTGGATAAAGCAGCTCAGAAACACAAGGCTTCACCTGAAGTCTATTGTGGGGAAAGGGAAAGGAAGGAAGAGGAGGAGGAGGAGGAGGAAGTTCCCCTGGTAAGGAGCTCTCACCCACACTCCATTCCTTTCTACACTACCTATTACCTCCCAGCTCCTTGGTGGTTTTTGGATGCAGAGGAACAAGTTTGCCTGTAAATGTCCCACACTGCTATCCTTTAAATACTGAGTATCAGCAAACCAGTTTATTTGCCCTTTACAGAGACACATGGCCTATGCCACCCCAATAAAAGCTGTACACTTCAGGTTCTCATTTCAATTCAGGAACATTTCCAAACTATAAAATAGATACAATTGTAAAGAACTAATCTTAGAGTTATGGTTTATCTCAATAAACAATAGATTTAATAGAGAACCATTTGATTCACCTGTGCATAAGCACACATTTTTGGAACACGCCTACATCTCCTGCATTCTCACCCAAAGAAGCACCAACACTGAATTAAAGAGGAATTATAGACACCATTTTAATGCCTTACAAATCTAACTGGGATTTTGAAATGGGTGTTGTGTGCCTGTTTGGATCTAGTGTGAAACCAACCTCCCATTTTTGGGAACAAAGACTAATTCAATCATTCTTCTGTTCCTCATTCAAATGGTTTGGATCACATCAGGCCCAATAGCAACTGAGACCACAGGGCAGTCCCTCCCAATTATTAACTTGAAAATGCAAGAGAAAAAGGATTCAAAGCCCCATTTCACAACAAGGTATGTTTCAAGCCATAGAATATTATTTAAAGTCTCAGGTAATATAAAACCCTACAAAAGATATAATTTCATTACTTACTTATTCTGACATGCCTGAAGCGTGTAAGTAATTTTTATTCTTTCAAGAATCAAGTTTAACATTTACACTAGAAGTTATGGTGAATGTCCTGTAATAGGTTATTACTATTCTTCAATTACTAAATAATCTCATTAACAGCAGACATGTAGCACCCTAAATTCAAAAGAAAGTCAAAGAGAGCTGACACCTTTTAAATATGGAAGGTCCCCACCATCAGACTGGCAGCTCTGCAGCTCTGGCAGCTCTGCAATTGCTTGGCTGCCCTTTGGGACAAGATCTCAACAACATTCAGGAAGCCAAACATTGGTCATATGAGCAACTCTTGGGATGTCAGCTGTCACTGGAAAGGCACTGCCACCAAGCTCTCACAGGCCCTTCTGTAGTGTGAAGCACATCATCTTTTAGCCCAGTGACATGTTCAGTATTGAGGCTAACTAAGAAAAAAAAAATCAATTCCCCAAGGGATATTTATATGAAAAAAAAAAAACAAGGTCTTGACTTCTTGGTTAAGAAATTCCTAAACCCCAAATCATCAAAAGGGTTTCAGCATCACATCATGCTTGCTTTTAGCCCTGAGCAGTTTGGCCATCAGGCTCAGAGTCCTTCCATCTGAGCCAATCCTGCTGGCACCTTCTCAGCCAGCAAGTCACAAACAGATGAGAGGTGCCAGGGCAGATTGCAAAAATCTTCAACAGAATTGTCTGAGTTCACAACTGGTTAAAGTGACTTTCTTGATTTTAAAAAGAAATAGTTATGTTAAATGCAAATCATGTATTTCTAGGGAATATGTATGTATTTATGAATCTGGGTCATTTAAGGGCTTTTTAGCAAGATAATGCTAAAATCTAAAACTGTGACAGATTTAGAATCTGCATAAAGTTTTCTCTAACTTATGGAAATGCTATCAGTGAATCTATCTTGTCATCAAAACAAGAATAGAAAAGCTGTATTTTAGAGATTAACAATGAGTAAGAACCTAAAGAAACAAAACCAGACATATGTCAAGATTAAAGCTGATTATTGAAGCCTAAGTTTTTCTGGCTGACAACTTAAAGCATTATTAAAACCAAGTAATTATGATCAACTCACCTGTAAGTTTGCTTGGTTCAGGAATGGCTGGGGAGCTCAAAGTGCTGTGGCAGAAGTGGGTTGTTCTCCTCCAGGGCACAAAGTCTCTGTGGAAAAGGCAGTGCTCTGTAAGCCTTTATGGTGGGCACTGAGTCATGACTGACTCTGCTTTCACTCCTAGGAACTGCACTGAGGAGTCCCTGAGGAGAGATGGAAAAAAAAGAGAATTCACTTGGAAACTGCATCTAAGGTAGACATACTCTACCTCCTCTCTACACCTGCCATGACATCAAGCCACACTGTTATTTTCAGCTATACAGAGCCTTATTTTCAGCCTTCACAGAGGGAATTCTCTTAAGGCTTCAAAACCCAGTTTCTCATCTAAAAGCTTTAGGACTAAACACAGAGACAGAAAACCCAACTTGTTTCTACAGCCTTGGTATTCCAGATTATACAGCACAAAGTGCAGAGCAGTGACCAACTCCTCACCTCAAATCACTCCCTACAGGAGGAAGAAGAGAAGCAATAATATCTGCTCCAGACAGAGCAGAAAATAAAAGTACACTATAAAATTTGATTAGATAACAGCAAGAGAGAAATGACAGGATAAACTCCCCTTATTTAGTAAAGAGCTGGGTTTGACAGCATTCACTTGGCTCTTGCTCACCATCACATACAAGGAGCTCATTGTCAAGTCTGAAACAAACTGAAAGGCTAAATAATGAGGAACACAAGGTAGGAGAGATTGCTACAGATCTGCTCACAAACCAGCTTGTCTGGATAGAGCATGAATACAGGAAGAAAGGTTCTGAAGTGCAAAGGAAACTAATAAAAATACAAGCTTTTACTCCATAAGAAGTAGCTGGTGCTCCAGCTGTCACCAAACAGCACAAAATGCCAATGCCCAGCACCTCCTCTGTGGGACACTCACTGAGCAGCTGCCCCAGCACATCCTGCCCTCAACACAGCCCCCAGAGCAGATGCTGCTGGAGCAGGACACCTTCCCTGCATGGCAGAACAGCAGCTGCAGCCTGCAGTGCCCCCCACACCTCCCCTGGCACTGGGACCATCCCAGCACAGGGAGCAGCTCTCTCCTGGCAGGCTCAAGCACAGGCATGGAAGCACAAAGGAGTTATGAGCTCCACAGGAGTTATGAGCACCAACCTGCCGTGGCTGGATGTCCAAGTGGGCAGACAAAACCATCATCCATTGGAAGGGATGCTGTGGGAGTGGATTTGCACCTGCCTGCCCCAGAGAGGCCTCCCTGGATTATCCCACTTGGCTCCAAGTGGCACTGGGATCATTGCTCTGCAATGTGCAGCCCCTAGAGTCAGTGATTCATCCCCTCAAATATTCAATTACAGCCACCCATAATACTGCCTCATGATGGAAAATGCCTCTTCTTTCCATGAAATGGAGTGCTCTGCCAAGCAAACACAAAAACCCTCGTGCACATAAATGGGGAAGGTTTCAGCTACCAAAAACACTTCTCCAGTTTCTGCCACCACTACAAGAGTAAGATCAGTGATTTCCTCTCTTGAGCAGAGTAACACAGGAGCTCAGTCAACAAACCACACAGCAAAGCTGACAAGTTTTCAAAAGCAAAACTGTAAGAGTTTTGGCCAGCAGTTTCCTATTAAGAAGATAAAATAATTAGAAATATTTCCTCAGCACTTCTTTTCCAAAGAAATGATGCTCTTAAAAAGGAAGAGATGGAAATGCTTGTGATGCCTGTCAGATGAAAGTTCAAACCAGAAGGAAACACAGCTATGAACTGCTGCAAGATAATCAACTTTGATACAAGCAGCCTGTTTGAAAAACAAGCTTTTTAATAAGGAGAATTTTGAAACAATGGGGATAGTACTGAAAAGCAAGAATTTCCAGTAAATGACATACAACTGGAATGTGAAATGGAGACTTTCTCAGGAGATCCCATTGACACACAACCTCTCACCTGTGAGACTTGTGCAGCTGAAGAGCAGCAGGTGCTGGGTGTCCAGAGTGGTTCCACACAGCCAGGGGAGCACAGGCTTCAGGAGGAGCAGGTAAATAAATACCCTGCTGCTTTGGCATGTGGTAACCAACCACCACATTGTGTAATCTGAAGCAAACCCCTAATTCAGTTCTATTTTCTTTAAAAACACCTTGGAGGGTTAAGACTAGTGTCAAAACCTGATGGGAAGCAGCCTTTACTGGCATGCAGCATTTCACAAAGCCATTGCCACAGCTGGTTGCTTTCTTACTGAGGCAAGAGCACCTGAAACCAAAAGCAGACTGACCTTGAGCACGCCAGTTTCACAGAAAGGGAGACTCATCACATCTCAAAGCTTTCCAGCTCCTGCACAAGTGCTCATCAGTGAAAACCCCAGGGTTGCCCAAGGTTTATACAAACAACTGGGCTCTAACCCTGATGCCTTCTCTAGGTAATTCATCTTTGTCACACACACAGAGCTGGAGGATCTGATCTCTTGTTTGACTTGATATGAAGCAGAAAGAAGCAGACAGTAACCACCACCACAGGAGTTTCTTTTTCTGTAGACTCAGTGTGAAAGTCAGATTTTATAGTCACTTGCACATCACACTACTTTGTCTTTTCACTTCCTTTAAACTCCTTTTTTAAGCTGGTACAGGAACACTAAAATTGCAGCATGGATTTAAAGTGAACTTCACTTTCTCACTTAAATGAGCATCAGCAGAGCAGGCCTGGCAGGGATTCCTCCCTGCAGTTTTTCCCTTACCTCTGGATACAGAGACACTAGTGCTTAGGACATGCCAGGCATCAGACTGTTCAGCTTGCTTTCTGAAAGAGAAACTGAAGCATTTACCACCTTTTGAGCTTCCCTATCTCAGAGGTCATCATTTGTCATCTGTCATTTAGGTGGAACTGTCCTTTGTACTACAGAAAACCTCAACTTTGCTTCATGTCTAAACCAAGGCTGCTATCGATCACGCTCCCTGCTTCTCAGCTCCCCAAGCCACAGCTGGATCATTAAATCCCTTATCAGAGACTGAGCTTAAGCTCTGCTTTGAGGCAGATGAAAGCACTTCTGAGATAATGATCTTTTAAATAGATAGTGGTATCTGACAGCCCAGTGAAGTTGAACAAGAGGTGCCTCCAGCAGGGTGACGTGGCCTGGCAGAGCTGAACAAGCTCAGCATTGCTCAAGGAGCAGAGGAGAATGCACTGCTTCACAAGTGCCAGGGAGATAAAGATAATGCCCTGTAGATGGCAAGGAACACTAATCCTATCAACTGCAGGGATACAAGCACATGAAATAAAATTGATTAGCTATACCCTGTTAAGTTTTGGCACAGACATTCATTTGGAAGCTTATAAATAACTCTTTCAATTAATTCAAGTTAATCTTCCTTGCTGCCCAGAAAGTTAAAGGCGTTACCAACAATACAATTCTGAAAAAAGCATTCATGATATCAGGATTCAATATTAAATAAAAAACACTACCAAAAAAAAGCCCAAAACTCTCCCAAAAAATCCACAAGAAATAAGAATTGCAGAATAGACAATGCTAGAAGGAAGGTGACTCTTTGGATACCAAGCAGAAGTACAGAATGGCAAAAAATCCCCCCCGAAAAAAGACCTTTTTTTAAAGCTTTGTCTAGTAAAATTTACAACAGTTCATTTCAGAAAGGATAAGGCTTTATCTATATCAGTATCAAAAAACCAGTGAAGAGTTCTCTTCAGTCACGTGGAGATCAGCTCCTTGCAATATTTAAAGAACATTGTGCATGAGCAAAATCTAAACCACAAAAGCATTTTGAGGGACAAGTCAAGATACTGAGCAGCTCAGTCACAGCCCAGCCCTGCCCTGGGAACTGGAATTAGGGCTAGCACAGCATCCAAGTCATCACACTGTGGGCACCAGGAAGATGCTTCAGGGAGGGACTGCTGGAAGCAGGGGCAGATTCTTGTCAGCAAACCAACAGCTTTATGTAAGTGAGCTAAAAAGAGTGGCAACTCAGAGTTTGTCTGTTTCTTGTGTAAACTAATCTTAGTGCTTTTCTTTCTTCCGTCTCAGAGCTGGGCTTGTTTTCAGAGGAACACTGGGTGCAGAACTACTCTGTAGAAGGCAGAATAGTCTTGTGCTGTAGACCACAGAACTTAGCCCAGCTACATGACATGACTAAGCTATTACAAACACATAAAACTCACATGTCCACAAACTGTTTTCAGTGTAAAATTTCAATAACATTGCTGAAAAACTCAGCAATGCCTCAGTAGGAAGCCTGCATTATCAGCTGTCTGACAATGCCTTGGTGAGCAGACAATGTCTAGAAAAAGACTGAAGAAAATTCCATGTCTTGACAATTAAAGCAGCATCAGAGGATGGCCTGATCTTTCAGTGGGCAGAGTTGAGAGCCACCTTTGTGGCCTCCCTGCCAGCCAGGGAAAGCTGGCTGCTCTTTGCTAGACAAAGTTCAAGACTGTACTGACAGAGCAGGAAATGCCCTTCAAATTCCCTTTCCTGCTGTGAGTGGATACAGTGACAGCTGCTCAGAGACTGTCACTTGAGCCCAACACAACATGTAGGTCACTAGGTTAGCAAACCTGCCTGGGAAGCACTCTTGGAAAGCACAATTCCTGAACAACCTGGGACTCCCAGAGCTCAAGAATTCAGAACCTGAAACAGCTCAGGGCAGGTCACTGGAACCCCCTTATCTCACCAATTTCACGGGATCACAGAGCCAATAAGTTGGAAGAGACCTTCAAGATCAAATCCAACCTAGCTGCAACACCTCAACTAAACCCTGGGACCCACTGCCACATCCAGGCTTTTTTAAACACATCCAGGGATGGTGCCTCCACCACCTCCCTGGGCAGCCATTCCAGAACTTCATCAACAGAACTCACTTAAAACAACAAAAAACCCACCCACACAAGAACTCAGCTTCATTTCTCCCCATCTGTCTCTTCAGGTTCTGCCCCCAGGACCTTTCCTTTCTGCTCTGCCACTAACCTGCCAGGAGAGAGGCAGCTGTGGATTCACCAGGCAGGTGTAACAAGTGTCCCTGCCAGGTCTCACAGGGGTCCTGCTCCAACCACTGAGCTGTGCTGTTTCCTTACAGTGTTTTAGGGCCCCTCCAGCACCAAGAAAGCCAGAGGAAGTTGCTCAATGTGCTGTGGCCAAGGGGGGGGAGAGGCCTGAGAGCTGGCCTGGCCATGTGGAGGGGGGTTAGGAAGTGGGAGGATGATGAGCACGTGCCCCACAAGGCACTCTGACCATGGCTTAAACAAGACTGTGCACTCAGTTCAGTCAAAAAAGGCAGAAAGCACAAAAACTACTTAAGAGGCTTTCAAAATCCTGTAACAGTACCAGGAACACAAAGTCTCAGCCACCTGGGGCTTCTGCTAAATAACTTTCTGAGGAATTTCAGAAATTGTTTTGATAATTACATGTGAACACCACTTCACTGAATGTTACAAAGGGGTAATGCTCTAGAGAGAGAATAACTCACCTATTGTTAATTTTTTTTTTAAATCTTTTATTTCAGGACTGATACATTAACCAGAGTTTGAGTGCAAACACACACCATTCTTGGACTCACCATTAGCTGAATGCTTTTAAAAGCAGGGAGAACAATTCTAAGACTGATCCATGCCAGACAGCTTTGCCTTTAGAGGAAAAAAAAAAAAAAAAAAAAAAAGAGCATCAGCAGGTTGCTGGGTTTTCTTTTTTCAGTATGACTTTCTAGCATGCCCCACTGTCTGCAGGAAGGTATAAGATAAATGTGAATGGTGCAGCCTCCTGGCTTGTAGTTCACCAGCTGCCCCCTAATCTATGATTCAAGCTGTAATTGCATCAGTTTGTGCTCATGCACTGAAGCCAGAAATCCAAAAACCCATGCCAGCACTTCAGGTCAAAAAGTCTTCAATACTCGTCCTTCTCCTACCTAACACAACACCAAGATATTCAGATACTTAGAGCAAAAGGGAGGCATTTTATATGGGAAAAAAAAGCCTTAGAAAGGGAGAAAGATAATGACACTTGTGTTTCATATGCTCAGAAGCCACTCTTTCCCTGAGGGGAGAGATTTATTAAGAAAAAGGTGGATTTCTTGTTACTGATCATGATAACTCCCTGAACTCCACCTAATAAACATGCACTGAAAACCAAGGAGCAGCCCCTCATCCCAGACTTTGCACTGCCAGGTATCCCTGGAAGAAAAGGGATAGATAAAGCCCAGAGTTGCCATGGCAGAGCTGTGCTCCCAGAGCACAAGGCTGGTCACAGGAATGGCAGATCAAGGGCAGGTAATTACAAGCACTCCTGAAGAGAGATCGTGATGCATTGGTCAGCCACGCAGCCTCGTGAGTCATGTGTGAACATTTGACTTTTATTAGACCTCAGCAATATAATGAAGAATAGAAAAGGAAATAAAGATCATGCTGGCACAGTCACTGCCCTGCAATGCTAGCTTTACAGTTACCACACACAGACCAGGAAAATTAAATATATTTGTCAGGACACAAGGCAATACAATGCACATGAGATACTTGAAAGACAAGGAATCTCAGTGTAAGATCTGCACTGCTTAAAGCAATGAATAAATTCAAAGTCTACTGAGCAATCATAAGTTCAGTAGAGGGAAAAAACCACAAAAACCAGTTTGAAATGCTGAACACAACATATTGATAATGGAGCAGAACAGGACAAGTATCAGGACATTAGCTGGCCTTCAATTTACTACAAGCTGAAGCACTTTTAAGTTGTTGCCTCTGGGTTGAGAGGGAAAGCACTCAGTGCACACAGTGAGTCTTACTCCACTTTGTGAGGATATCAGCACATAACTACATGAGCAACTGAGGACATTTCCAAACACAGCACATTGCCAGGTAGGGGAGATAATGAATTCAAAGGAAATTTGAATGAAGAAACCTAAGGAGTTACAGGCCAGCTAGTGTCCTATGACAAATCACTGCCTTTATCACTAACTTACTGCTCACACTAATAAATATCTTCCTGTTATTCCTCAATTTTAACAAACAAGCAAAAAGCTTGAGGAGAATTGACTCTGATTGCACCTGAAGGGCAGAATATGAGGAATGTCTTACTTTACAGGAGGGAACCAAAACATTCCAAGTGATCTATTTCAGTCCTATCCATTAGGACTGAAATTCACAGCAAATGAAATGCACTTCAAGCTAAGACCTCCTATGTGAAAACACTGATAATGTACCAAGGGAGAGCACTGCAGGGCTGTGCAGAAAACCATCATGTCCCTCTTAGAGGAAGAAAAAAAGAACATTTAGAAAAGCACAGAATAATGTATCAGTGAGAGAACAAGAGAGCCACTGAGTGATCACCAAATTACGAGGCCACACAGTAAGATAACACAGTGGCTACCACAAAGCTTTGCAGTGAAACTCCTGTATAGGAGGCTGAAGGTAAATAAAAAGGAAAGTTAAAGACCTCAGGGAAACCAATAAGCCCACCTCCCTGCAAACACCACTGGTATCACAGCTGATGATAAGGGAGGTGTGTGGACAAGCTGGATTAGCTCTATCAGCAATCTAAGAGTGGGTAAACAACCAAGGCAAGGCTAATAAACAATCAGCATCAGCAAGAGTTATCACAAGAGTGGTGCAGAATGCAAAACACAGCACTAAAATACCCTGGAGGAGCTTCCTGCTCAAGTGATGGACAGGGGAAACCGAAAACTTTCATTTAGCAGCAACCTCAAGAGAATGTCTGGATGAAAAGGGAAGAGACAAGAAGCGATCACACAACTACAATTGTGCTTCACTCATCTGAAATAGAACACACCACAGGAAATTCACAATCTGTTCAAGCAGACCTATAAATAGGCACAAACAGCAGAGATTGGGGCACAAAGCAATAACAGCAATGTCCTAAAGGGAGGGACAGAGGAATGGGTGCCAGGAGGAGAAAGGGCCTGTTTTGCTGAGTGGACTTGGGCAGAGAACAAAGACACAGGCAAAAGCGCTTACAGAAGAATGGGCCAGATTTAGATCAAAGAACAGATCAATTCTGTGCATTTGGATAAATGCAAAACAAAAACACATTTAACAGCATCACAGACTCTTAAAATAATATGACAAGTTTTGAGAATGCAGAGTCCTCCAGAAATCCACAATCGAATGCAGGAGTCCAAGAGGGAGAAGAGATGCAAGGGAATATTTCAGGTGGCTCAAAGGTGATGAGAACATTCACTGTTTAAAAATCTGTATATTTTAATAAGAAAAGAGCAAAAATTTTAATACCAGGAAGAAAACAAGGGAAAGTCACAGTAAACAAGTGGATGTAGATTTCCATGTGACAATAATCTCATAGCAGTGATGGATGTACAGAAAATTAGCAGAACTGAGCTGAGGACCAGCATGAGGAAAGAAAACAACACCAAAACAAACACATGCATTCAATACAAGACAAAAAACCTAAAATCCTGAGACAAAGCTAGCGCTAAGTCGAAAAAAAATCTCTTATATTGAAGAAAACAAACACTGACACAGACATAAAATGAAAAAAAAAAAAAAGCCCTACCAAACACACCAGCATTCAGAAATCAGAGCAGGCTGAATTAATTTAGGAGAGAAAAGGCAGCTCTTATGTCTGTGCTCCTCCATGGACCAAAGTTTCACTGTGTGAGAAAAACTGGTAACACTGGCTGAGCACCAAAATGAACTGTGGGCTCAGGGATCAGAGGTTGCAATAATGAAACAAAGTGACAAGTAAAGTGACTACAGCCATTCCTGGGACTACACTAAGATCGTGCTTAGGAGGGACAGTGCACCTACTGCTACACAGCAGAATACATTAAAAAAAGCAGTTCCCAAAAAGAGGGGATCACTGAAGGCCTGCGAGACAGAAACAGCGATCAGGAGGACAGAATCAAAGGGCTTAAAAGAGAAACTCATGCTCGATATGGGCATAATACCAGCAGTGAAAAAATCCTGCTTTAGAGGAACTGAAGTGGGAGAGCAGAGCCGAGGTGCTGCCGCACCCGCAGCAAAGGTGCCGCTACCCAATCTACCCCCAAGAATGTAAAACAAATGATCCAGGTAAACGAGCGCATTTGGTGGCCCGCTCCACACCTCCACATCTCCTCTGGAAAGCCAGGAAACTTGCTGTGCAGAAGCATTTTCACATTGCGAGCCATAAACAGCGTTCAGGGTCTGATGTGCCATTGATGTGCAATACCCGAGGGCTCAGCAGCCCTGCCGTGTTTCCGAGCTGCCAAGCAGCACCTGGAGCCCGTGACTCCGCGATCCGATGGCATTTTGGCCCCTCACACCAGCCCCGCTGTGGCCAAGCCCGTGTTTTGCAAGTCATACGAGCCCCGGGAGCTCTCCCCGCTCCCGGGAGGCGCCGTTAGGAAGTTGCAGCCCCTGCGGGCCCCGAGCAGCGCCGCACTCGGGGCGCCCCAGACCGGCACTCCCCCGTTCATTCACCTCCCGCCGCCTTCCCCAGCGAGCTCCAGCTCCACACGCCAGCCCAGCTCCGGGGCCTCCGCCAGAGCTCAGCCAGCCCGGAGGCTGCACCTCGGCCAGGGAGGTGCAGGGATCCCCGGTACCCCCGGCTTGCCCTCCCCAGATGGCCCCAGTGAGGCAGCCGGGAGTACCGGGAGTCCCTGAGGGGCAGCGGCACCAACCACGGGAGCCCACAGGACCCCGGGCCGCTGCCTGGGGCCGGGGGCTGCGCTGGCCCGGCCCCCGCCCCAACCTGGACCCGAGCCTGGGGGAGAGGAGGGCGGGGAGCTGAGCACAGAGCCTTCACTCACGGACGCAAGGCCGGCAGTGGGGCCGCCAGCGGGGCCACCAGCGCCCAGCCCGCCGCTGTCCCTTCCCCTCACCCCGATGCGCGCCCGCTCCACCCCAGCCCCGCCGCGCCCGCCAGCCGGGCCGCGTCCGCCCTGCCTCACCTCAGCTCCGCACAGCCCCGCCGGGAGCGCAGCGGGGCCAACGCGGACCCCGCACCCTCCGCCCCTGCCCGGCCCCGGCCCGGCGCTGCCGCCGCTCCTTTGTGCCGAAAGATGGAGGCGACTCACGGCGCGGCCCCGCCCCGCCCCGGCCCCGGCCCGCCCGCGGCCGCGCCCCCCGCCGTCTCCCGGGCGACCCGCCCCGCCCTCGGCCTCGCCCCCTCCGCGGAGCTTCGCCCAATCGCGGCTCGGAGGCGCCGTGACGTCATCCTTGCAGCCAACCCCCGCCCGCTCCGCGCGCCGCTCTGCCCGCCGTAAGCGCGGCGGGGATTGGCTGCCGCGGGGGCGGGGCCAAGCGAGGAGGCGCTGGCTCGGTTGGCCGCGGCGGGCGGAAGGGGCGGGGCGGCCGGCGGAGGGGAGCGGGGTCAATGGCGGCGCTGCGGGCCCGGCGGTGCCGCTCGCTCTGAGGGGCCGCGGTACGTGCCGGGGGCGGGCGCGGGGCGGCGGGGCCGGAGGGAGCGCCCGGGGGCGGGGATAGCGGCGCGGCCGGGCCGCCGGGCCCTGGGGGTGCGGGGGTGAGGAGGGCCGGACTGGGCCCCGCGAGCGCGGCGGGCCGGGGGCCGGCGGGGAGGTGCGGAGAGGACCCGGGGCAGCTCCAGCCCGGCACGGCCGTACCGAGCTCTGGGGTACCGCAGGCAGCGGGGCCCGGGGCGGGTTCAGGCCGGTGAGGCCTATTCATCCCGGGCCGCTCCGGGCTCGGCTCGCCGCGCCTCGGCTGGTGCGGGGCGGGGAGCGCTCCCGGCCCGGCCCGGCCCCGGTGGGTTGATGGGACGGGCCGGTAAATCGTGCTTGGTGTTTACAGGGGGCTGAGTCTGTTGGAAACTGCGCTCCGGTACCCAAGGCACGGTCCCTGCCCTACATCTGTTCCAGCCTCAGTGGTGGCAAGGGTGGGGAGGTTTGGGAGGTTTTGAGATCCTGGGGTGTTACCGTCTGGTGTTACAAAAACGTGGTTTACAACTGTGACAAACTCCTGTCATTTGCAGTGACAGCATAGCCCTAGAATACCTAGTCACCAGGCGGAAACACTGATAAATAGGGAAAAGTTGCCAAGTGCGTGTTTTCTGTTGGGTCTGGTTTGTGTGTGTTAGCTTCAGATGGGAGAGGGCAAAGAATACAGCAAGATGACCAAACTTTACAAGTGCAAATGAACTTTAATCTGATGCTGCTTGATGGGGTTTTCCCCAAGATGGGGTTGTCAGTGTCAGGCACCAGTTTTCAGGCTGGTGTTGGAAACACCATTGCTGCATCTCAGGCCATAATTAAGCCGTAATCATGGTTTAATTGATGTATCAATTGATGTATCAATTCATCATGTTGTCTGAGCAGACTGACTGATCCAGGTGGTTTGCTGCTGAAGGCTGTAGTCCCCAGAGGATACACAGGACTGTGTTCTTGCAGAATCCCTTTCTCTCAGTTTGCTTTTATTACTTTCTGTCACCATTGCATTGGAACCTTTTGTTTCCTCTAGGCTGAGATGACACAAGTGGAGAAACAAATTATGTTGTTTATGCAGCACTTGGATAGCAAAGCTGGCCTTGTGATCAGGACCTCTATTCAGCAGTGGGATTCAATTTTTATCTTCTCTGTAGGTTTCCAGCTTGAGCCACCTTCAGAAAGTGCACTCAAAGAGCAAATGCTCCATGCTTTCTGGAAAGCGGAGTTAGGGTCTTAGGGTGGATTTTTTTTGTTTGGTATTAAAGAAAGAAAGAAAGACAGAAAAGTTTGAAGAAGATAAAATCACCCGCCCTGGATCTGTCCTTCCTGTCCCCAGCTCCTAAGAGAATTCTTTTCTCTTAACTTCTTTTAGTAATTCTAACCTTAAGAATGCATCCTGCTGTAACAAATATTTGTCCAGTGCTCTAACCTTGATTTCTGCTGAGACTTCAATTTTTCCATTTTTGTTTCAAGCAATGCCCCCCAAAGTATCAGTTTTGGGATTTCAGGACTTCCTGCTGGACTGGTTCCTTGTGGTATGAAGGAAGGATGATAAACAGTTTCTTCCCTAATTTGGGTTTCTGCATCCCTTCCTCCTTGGAAAAGTTCTGGGATCTCTTCTGTGCTGAAATGCAGGGTGAGAAATGAGCAGTACTTGACACAACTGTGGGCAATCCTTAACTTGCTGCAGGTATCCAGGGAGATGATAAAGTAAAAAAAAAGTTATGTGTGCCTGTCTTTAGATGAGCAGCTCTGTGTGTTGTGTTTGTGTTGTGCCTCTGTGTACAGTTTTGAGGTACAGGCTTGAAACAAAAACAGGCATTGGGGCTGCATGGAGCTGGCAGAATAATTCTGGAAGGAGACACCCAGGACTGAGAGAAGCAGTTTGTTTCATCCTGGGCTTACAGGTGTCAGGACCATGAGTTTATTTGTTAGGCTGACTGTTGGAGCATCTCCCCCCTGCCCTGGTACTGAAATCTTGAGCAGAGATGGCTGCAGTGTGTGGGAAGGGGCTGTGCTCTCTGCAGGGCAGTGCTGCTCATTTTCTAACCCCAGCTCTGTTTCAGCCCTCTCTCACTCAGCTGGGGAGCTCCCAGGCAGTTCTCCCCAGTTTATATGCTGGGCAGTGTTGTGTGGTCATGGTTCTGTGGGATATCCCTTTGGGCAGTTCAGGACAGCTGTCCTGGCTCCCTCATGGTTTCTTGTGTAGCTCCTCACTGGCTGAGTGTAAAACACTGGAGATTCCTTTACTTAGACTAAATCTAAAAGGCTGTTATCAATGTTCTTGTCACACCAAGCCCAAACCCCAGAGCTGTTCCAGCTGCTAAGAAGTTTAGCTGTGTCCCAGCCAAAACCAGGAGAGTTGCTAATTTCTGAAATCTCACTGTTAATCACTTCTAAATAAATGCATTCAACAACTGAAAACAGGCAAGCTTTCTCAAATTTTCATAGATTGGCCAAAAAGAACTTGGGATTTGATGTTTTGCCATCACTTTATTTCTCTTCAGAACATATGTGGAGGAACAGAAATAAAAGGATGAGAGTGTAGGTGAGGGTGTTTAATGTTTTAAAAATATTTATTTAAGCAGAGTAAATCCATTAGAACATGACTTTCAGAAAAACAGCCTGAGGCAGACAACTAACAGGAAAGATATGAAAAAAGAGTAAAGAAGGAGTAGTAGATGATGTTTATTAGTTTTAGCAGTTATGCAGTGAGTTTGTGTCTCAGTCAGTGCTTACTATGCAGTGTTCTTTAGAGAACTGGAGTTACTGTGAGGACAGCAGGTCTGTTTTTCAGGATATTTAATAATTGAAAAGCATGATCAGACTCCTGACTGTGTTTTCAGCAGACAGTATTCCACCATGGAAGGGGGAGATGGCACTGCTGACCTGGTGATTAACAAGAGGTTCGTGTCTGAAGCAGAGCTAGAGGAGCGGCGGAAGAGGAGGCAAGAGGAATGGGAAAAGGTCCGAAAACCTGAGGACCCAAAAGGTATGGGCTCACTTTAGTAATTACAGGGAAAAGAACTGAGGATTTTCCCACTTTTTCCACTTTCCCACTTTGGTGGGAAATAGAAATTCTGGAAGGAGACACCCAGGACTGAGAGAAGCAATTTGTTTCATCCTGGGCTTACAGGTGTCAAGAGCACAAGTTTCCTTGTTAGGCTGAGCACTTGGAGCATCTCCACCCTGCCCTGGTACTGAAATTTTGAAACAGAGGTGGCTGCACTGTGTGAGAAGGGGCTGTGCTCTCTGCAGGGGAAGTGCTGCTCATGTCAGTAATTACGGGGAAAAGATGTGAGAATTTTTCACTTTTGTGGGAAATAAAAATTAAAAGTAATGGCTTTTAATATTCTGTAATTGAGATGGTTTTTATATGAAGGAACTGAGAACTGTTGGTGGTTTAGTGTTTCTAACCTGGTCTCCCTTCCTGATTTGTTCCTTTCAGAATGCCCAGAGGAGGCATATGACCCACGGTCCTTGTATGAAAGGCTCCAGGAACAGAGAGAAAAGAAGCAGCAGGAGTTTGAGGAGCAATTTAAATTCAGTAAGCAGCATTCAAACTGCATTGTATTTGCAAACTGCAAACTGTGTTGTATGCAACAGCTGTGCACAACCTCTGAGTAAAGGACAGATCTGCGTGTTCTGTCTCCCTCTCTGAGAGGGAAACAAAGGCTTCAGGATTTTTTTTAAAGGAACATGTTCTGGACACTGAGGCATCACTGCACACATGCAAAACTCAAAAGGTGTTTGCAGTTATCAAGCTGCAAGCCTGCAGAGTGTTGAATACTGAGCTATATTGCATATAAAATAAAAACCCCCAAAAATCCCAAACAAACTTGATAGCAATCCACAAAGAAATGGCAAAGTATTGTGGTTTTGTGACTCTTGAACTCATGCTTTAACACATTCTTGAATCAATTAAAGAAATCCTGTTAGAGCAGCTATTTCCAAGTCATAATTATTTGACTAAAAGTGATTTGAAAGTTAACATTATGATTTGGAAGAAGTAAATTTACATGTTTTGATTTTTTAGAAGTAGATGTTTGACTCTTCTAATGAAATGTCTGGATTTCTGGTTTTATAGAAAAGTGTTTGCCCTTTGAAAAGTGGCAAGTACAGATAGCAGCATTAATGCATTAAGTCTCCAGCTGGGCCTACAGCATTCTTTCCACTTAGAGTTTCCAGTAAACTTCAGTAGACTTTTGCTCCTATTTTTGGAGTCATTTTTGGTAACATGACTAAGCAATTCTTGCTGAAAGAGCTACCCAAAAATTGACTGTTAGCCTGAATAGGAAGTGCTTCTAATAACTGCCTAAATGAATAGTTTTTCTTGGCCAGTTATATTAGATCTGCAACAGCTTTGTTTTGGTAATCCAAGTACTGGAATGGGAAGCAGCCCTGAGAAATAAACCCACCTCTGCTTTTAGTGCAGCCACAGCAGAATATCAGACACCACCTAGCCTGGAGAACAAAACCTGCTGCAGAGTGCCTGGGAGGGAACCTCAATAAAACCTCAGCTCAAAGCACCTCACTGGCTGCTCCTCTTAGTTTGCAGATGAGTCAGGCAGAAAATGAGATTAATTCATGTCAAAAAATATCCAGAGTGCCACTACTTTTGCTCTCTGAAGGGGTCCTCAGTAGTAATAGTGAGTGCTACAAGTTACTGTTGAAAGATTTATGAATGAGCTCTGCATGAGTTGGAAGGAGCAGGGATTGGCTTTTATAAAGTAACCCCAAATAATCACTGATTTCCAGAGCTTTTCTGTCAGACGCAACTTGCCAATTATGGGTGTAAATGGATTTCCTAGTTTGCCCTCAAAGTGACTAGGGCTTGCCTGTGTGGGTTGAGGATTAAAAATATGGTGACTTCATGTAAAAGCCTAACATATGGAATTAAACTTTAATGAGGACTAAAGATGATGTTTGGGCTAAGATTTCTGATGATGACTACAAAGAGCAGGATTTGGTCTTCCTGAAACATAATCTTTGTTGCCATTCTATTTAAATAATTTGCTCAAGAGGCACTGAATATTTGCAGAATAGGAAAGAAAAGACCTTCCTGCTGCACTAGCATGTACTTTCCTTAAAATAGGGTAGCATTCTTAGAAAGAATTTGATTTTATTTGAAAATTAGGAGTTGTCTTGCTTCTACTTTAAAAAAAAAAATTGAACTGGTGTTAAAACTAATTAGGTAGGAAGCAAGAAGTGTGGTTTTTTTAGTTATTGGTTGGTTTAAGAGAATTCAGAGGAGACAGACAGACTTGGTGTCTGAAACCAACAAATTTCTTCTTTCTTTATTCAGAAAATATGGTAAGGGGCTTAGATGAAGATGAGACACATTTCCTTGATGAGGTTTCTCGGCAGCAAGAGCTACTAGAAAAGCAACGAAGGGAAGAAGAGCTGAAAGAACTAAATGAGTACAGAATATCCTTTGCACTAAGGTGCCTGGTGGTTACCTGGAGGAGGGTAAGAGTGGGCTGCAGTTTGTTCTGTCACTTGACATTCTTTTTATAAAGCTGCTTTACAGAATGTGTATAGTGATACATTTCCAAAGTCTAATGCCTTCATTGTAGCTTTGATAGACCCCTGCAATGTTTGATATTCCCCCTCAACTCCCACTTCTCTGATCCTTTCCTTCTCCCCTCTGCATTGTTTTGGGGTTTGGTTTTTTGTGTTAGTGAGGTCATGAAATACCCTAACTTTAAAGAGAAAGAGAACATAAAGAAAAAACAGTGTATTATTTCTAATATTTTTCTTTTATCTTCTTATAGAAAACTACACGCTCTTTTTTTATCTGTATATTGCCTGATTTTAACATTCCTGTCTGAAATAATGTGTGGATTGCTCTCTCTGTTACTCTTCTTGGAGTATTAGATGCTTTCTCCCTTGCTGATACCTTCAGGATGAGAAATTAAATACATCTGATTTTCTTCTAGGAAGTCAGTGCCCATGGAGTCTTGGCTCCTTTGGGTAATACACACTTGTAGGCAGGATTAAGGACAGGACAGTTTGGCTTTGCTGTTAAATTTGCCTAATTTTCTTGTAGATATGCTAGAAAATCATAGAGGATGTTTTTCCTCTCTAATTAGTGCCAGTCAAGGGAGGTTGGAATGGTTTGAGAATTTCTGTGCTAAGCAAAATGTTGTTTTTTTGAGGTTTAACTGAACCTGTGCAGAATCTGATGGTTTCCTTGTCTAGATTGCTTTTGAGTTAGAGGTGAACAAAACACAAATGCTCAGGGAAGCTTTAGTATAGATGAAAAGTTTGTGGACACAAGGAAGTGACCAAAACCAGTCAGCAAATAAAATTGAATAGTGAATATTACAGAGATTGGTCTTACCTTGTGTTAGTCAATGATTTACAGTTTGGAGCCCGTGTCCTGTGAAGAGCATCTCAATTAGCTCAGGAGTGTGTTTAGGGAAAAGCAATCCTGATGAATTTTTAAAACTTCAGAAATAGGCTACAGTTAGCTGATGGCTTTGGAGTATTTTCTTGATTTGCTGGATCTATTAATGGGATATTCATGGATATATTTAGTTTTGGTGATGGTTGCTCTTGGAGCTGGCTGATCCAGGGTTGTGCAGTGTGAGATGGTGCTGTGGGAGCAGCTGACAGCTCTTGTTATGTCATGTACATCTGGGCTGAGCCACACCAGCCCTGGGGGGATCTTGAGTTGCCTTGAATTGGCCACATAACACACAGATCCCTCAACAGCCTGATCAAGAATTACAGAGCATCTCACCTCAGTCTTTGCACTCTTAGTAGTGTTGGTGCCTCTGAATCTGAAGTCTTAATGTAAAAATTAAACTTATTGCTGATGGAGTGGAGGAAGGGAGAATGTTTTATAGTCACCTCATCTTGTGAGAAAATCAAAAGTGTTGCCCATTTAATTTCTTTTTTAAATTGACTTGTGTTTGAAATTTTTGGTGGTGTTCTGAAATGCAAAAGTGGATTTTGCTTCTGCAGGTTGTTACTATAAAAACAAATTTATCACTGCAGTGACAAAAACCACTGTGCTGCACTTATAGGTGCTGTTTAAGTGCTCTTCCAAATTAATAAGAGCAATGTCAACCCAATGGATTTCACTATTTGCTCTTTTTCCTGCAATAGCATTTAATTTAAGCTACCCAGAGGCATTAATTTCATGGTAAAAACTGTGTCAATATTCAAGTACAGAGATCTTTTTTTTTTCTTAATTTTTCAGGTTGAACAATCACAAAATTCTACATCCTCAGGATAAATATGCCTTGGAATATTTTAATGTACTCTTGAGCATAAGAAATTCATATGCGTGGATGAATAGGAATTTTTCTTTCTCCTGCATGAACAACTAGGTTTGTTTGTTCCTTACCTATGCAGACCCCCTGTTCAGATAAAGACTTACAAATATTTTTAAGCCATTTCCAAGAAGTATTTGAGAGCAAGATCAGCTTGTCTTTACTGCTATCTAAATGTAGGAACAGTCCCCCCTCCAAGAAGCTGGCTTTGCTGAAGGACAGCTTGTTTAGTGCAGTTGATATTTAAGATTGAGAGGTTTGTTTCTAATGTAGTCTTCCTGAGAGGGAACACTTCTTGGCTGCCTAGAGCATTACATTTGCTAATGACAGCAGGATGTATAAAATACCTACTAAAAATGTGCTGTGCCTTTCTAGTTGAGGAGGTTTAGGAGAATGCCATCCTGGATGGAAGCTAAAAGCCTCTAATTTGGTATCTTTTAAAAGAAAAGCCTTTGAGTTCCTCAGTCAGGCTTAGACTATAACAAGGTAATGGACCTGAATGTGGCAGTTGAACACTGCAGTGTGTGGAAGAATGGTGTGGCAGCATCAAATCAAATCAGCATGAGGAGCTCTCAGATGGTTTCAGACAGCCACAGGATGGCACTCCTGTGCCACCTCAAAAACAGATAAAATTGAACAGTGGTTTGGGCTGAGAAGATTTTTGGTTGTAGTAAGGAACAGTTTGGGTTACTGCTGTATCCTTAGGAAAATCAAGTAATAAATGGCATCTGAACATTCCTGTCTGTAAAGGGATTGGAGACTGGGTGTCACTTCAAACAAAGTCTAAAAGTTTTTGATTTTGAGATGTTGAGTGGGGGGAAAAATCTATGGCTTCAAATATATGGGCCACCAATGTAAAATTCACTATCCAATATTTGTCTGCAGTGACTGGGGCATCTGTGAAACTCCAGCTTGTGGAACTGTAGTCAGAAGAGAAACTATTAGAACACTAGGTTTGAGTTTATAAACATGCTTGTAAACTAAGTTAATTTGCCTTTGCCTGTGCAGTTAAATTTTTTGCAGAATTTTATGTGACTTTCCTGGCACCTCATCTACAAACAGGGTCCTTGGCAGATTTCCCTTCATCACACAAGGAGATGTGTTCAGTGTGTGCAGAGTGTGCCCTGATAAACACACCCTGCTCCTTCTCATCCCATCTGAGAACCTGCTCAAGCTTCTCCACTTCATTATAGGTTTCAGCTGCATTCCACCTTGCTAACACTCTTTTAATCTGCTTAGCTTTTCTGAGCAGTTTTGGGTGAATCTTGGACCACAGTTCCCCTTAATCAAAGTCTCCTTTCTCCTGGGATTGGTGCTCAGACCAGCACCAATCATTGTGGTCCTTACAGAGAGATGAGCTGCAAAGGTGGAGTGCTAAGGACCAAACCAAAAAATGGAACTGTTCTGTCTTGCTAGGCTGAAATCTGCTGGGCTCAGCAGAAGGAGGTCTGAGGAGTGGAAGTGAGTGCATAAATTGCTACTTAGCTTTTCTGGTAAGGATTAGAGTGTGGAGCAGCAGATTTGAATTACAAATGTGTTGATCCCTATAGAAGGGGAAGTACTGCATTGCCTTTTTGGTTCGTTTGTTTTGGTCCAGCCTGACCTTTTTGCTTTTCTAAGGAAAAGGCAGGATGGTGGATGTGTTCCTGGGTGCTGGGTGTGTTGTGTTACACCTTTTTGGCTTCAGAACAGCAGCTCCCAGGCTGCTCCTGGACATCTCACATGGAGAGGTGGTCCTGATACCAGAGAGAGCTCCAGCCCCAGAGGGGAAAGTGTCTTCTCCTCTGGCTGAGGCTACCAGCTCAGTGTCATCACAAATGAGTTTATTTGGGTAGAATATGTGAATGAACTTCGGTCACTGCTGTCAGCAGAGCTGGCTAAATATATCAGGGAGGAAATGTCTGTTCTCCCCATTCCTTCCCAGCTGATCCTTAACCCTTAATTCACAGCACTCTCACTAAAGTGGGAGTCAGTATGGACCCAAAGAAGGAAACTGAGAAGAAATTGCCCATGAAGTCAGTGGAAAACAAGAACAAATTTTCTCAGGCAAAGCTGTTGGCAGGAGCTGTGAAACACAGAAGGTTAGTTTCACACTTCTATAAATTCCTGAGGAACGGAACCCAGTTAGCAGTGTAAAGGGAGACAGGCCAAAACTGCCTCCAGAGAGTGAGGTGTAAACCTTAGCCCTAAAGAAAAAGGGGGAAGGTATAAGAAAAGACCAGTCTTGTTTCTATAGGCTCTCACAAACTGTGGGGAAAAACATGAAGCAAATCAAATAGATAAGTGTGTGTAAAGCAAGTGGGCAGGATCTTCATTTTAGAGTGCCAGGCTTGGGCAATCCTGCTTGGGGTTTGAGGGAATCTGTTTTACATCTCTGTTTGCAGATATCAGTGTCACCTCACGAATGCAATTTCATTCAGGTTGCCTGATTTATCAGCCAATTTTACCTGTGTTTAAAATGGATTATTTTAATGGATTTACACTGATACATCAGCATCCTTTCCATCCCAGCTGGGTTTGTGATGTGCTTGCTGCTTTGATCTTGGCCTGCAAACACAGCTGCTGGTGTACTACAGGTTATGGAGGAACCAGGCATGTGGGACCAGACTTATTTCCCCCAGATGAATCATCTAATACTTGAGATGATTACTGACATCTCAAAGTGCAGTGTGTTCAAATTGTCTCAGGGAATGTGAGATTATTTTAGAAGCTTATCTTGTAGGGTGATGTTTAGCTCCCAGTACAGCAATTAATTGCATGTCTGAAAACTGAAGTAAGCACTTCCACCACCTGATGTCTGTGGGGTTGGGTGATAGTTTGGGTTTTAGGAAGGCAGAAAAGAAAAACCTTGAGCTGATAACAAGCAGCCAAAAATGTTGTTTTTGTCTTGTAACTAATAGTACTTAACCCAGTGGGATGTACAAAAGGAGCTGGCATGTGCTTAATGGTACTTCTGAAGTCTGCAGATGGCATCTGCTTAAAGAGAGCATCTTAACTGACATGTCAGTGCCATTGCACACTTGCTTTGCAGCCTTCTATTTTTGCCATCTTATCTTTTATTGCAAAGTGGCCCAAAGCAAGTGTAGTGTGAGCTCAACATCTGCTCCCTGAGCTTTGTAATTTCCTCTAAAGGATGTATTACTATTAAAAGCTCTCTGCACAGAATAACCTTTCATCTGTACTGCATGTTCTGATAGGGACAGAAAAGAGTTAATGCATCCTAATGCTCATGCTTCATCAGTTCATCACTGCAGAATCTGGGAAGCATTTGTTTGTGTGGATGCCTTAGCACTGGGAACGTGCAGGAGTGGGGGGGAAATCTCAGCAGTGACAGGGGAGAGCTGTAGAAGCTCTGAAGAGTCAGGAGTCCAAGCCATGCTCCTTTCTCCCGATGCCTCTTTGGACCCAGAAAGGACCTTTGTGGACACTGCAGCTCTGTCCATTGCTGTGAGAGTGTCTGAGCTGGCTGGGTGCAAGGTTTCTGGATGGTTTAGAACAGGTGCTTGAAGGAGGGGAAGGAAGCCCTGCAAGGGAAAAGCCATGGATATTGGCATTAGCAAGTGTGGTAATCATCCACACGTGCAAGGCTCTGGCCATGTGGGTGTCTGAAGCTCAGGTAGTCATTCCCAGTCTCCAGTGGGGCACATCCTGCTCAACAGGCAGCTCCAGGTTGCTGTGCAAGGGCTTTGACTTGAACTCTAAGAGGTGTGTTCCTTTCCCAGGATAAAAGGTGATAGGGGTAGTGTAGGTGCTGCTGCTTCCTTGGATCCTGCATGTTCCCCAAGGAGCCTCAGTTAAAGGCAGGTGGAAGTGGTGATGGTCATCAGGGGACCCTGCTGGCATCTGCTCCAGCATTTAAGGCAAAGATGTAACAATGACTTCAGAGTAATTAAGTGGTTGCCTATGAAGAACAAGACACTCTGTTATTTTTTCCACAGTTCAGATGGTGGTAACAGTGTCAAGAGGTTGAAATTAGACACTGACCACGAGGAAAAGAATCCAGGTACGTCCCAACTTCTGTGTGTGGGAAGCTCTGTGTCTGTCACTGAACAGCAGCTGAGTTGGGGTTAAATCTCATAGAGGATTTGCTTTTCTGTTCCTTCACTGGACAGCATGGACTTTGGTTGGAATGTTCTCTTTTAAAGCAGTAGAAATGGTAAGTGTGGGAGCTGACAGCCTTCACGGAAAATAGGGCTGCAGGGAACCTCTGAAGCTTATCACGATGTCCCCTGCCCAAACCAGCCCTGACAGATGCTTGTCTAAGGAGCTCTGAAGTCTCCACATATAGACTGTCCACCTTCCTTTGAGAGTTTATTAATCTGAAAGAGTTTAACCTGATAAGTAATGGAATTGTCCTTAGGTGCATTTCAAGCCTAATGCTTGTTCTGTGGGCAGGAGACACAGAGAACAGATCATCCCCTTCCTCTTCACAGCAGCCTTGCATGTATTTGTATACATCCACTTCATGCTCTGAAGTGATTCAGTCCATCCTGAAATCAATTTGTTTCAGAAAATTGTGGGGAACTAGAAGAAAAATGAAGTTGTGTTTCAGCTGTAGCTGTCAGGGCTGCAGTTGACTTGCTGTCAAGCTACTCTGACACAAATCGGGTGAGCTGCAGTTGTGTAACATAACCCAAGGCACTTCCTGAATCTCCTTCTGTTCAGTAAACTTTCAGAACAGCAGAAATAATTAATTAGCCATGGAAGATGGGAGATGTTGACTAGCAGAATAAGGGAATAAAACTTTTTCTCAACTATGCTGTTATATTGCAAAAAAATTACTCAATTACTCAAAGCAGAGCATTTATTCTTATTTAGTGGGTTTGGTACTTGACAAGCATCAAACTGACAACTTTAGAATAAAAAGATCTGTAATGCCAGCATAGAGCAGGAAAAAATCCCCTGAGGTAGCAGGTCCTTCCTGTCAGAATGCTTTTATTACAGCATAAAGCTGCCTTATGCTTTAATTAAATCCTGAAATCATCCCCTGCTTATGTGGGAAAAGCAGGTGAGCGACACGTGGCCGTTCCTGGGCTGATTGAAAGCACTCTCATTTTTGACTGCAGTCTGGTTTTTGACTGGGGTTTGTGTCTTGCAGAAAAGCCCTCATGTGTGTCCCTGGGGAGCAGCTCGGTGGGAGGCTCCGCGGTGCACTGTCCCTCAGCTGCCGTGTGCATCGGGATCCTGCCCGGCCTGGGCGCCTACTCGGGCAGCAGCGACTCCGAGTCCAGCTCGGACAGCGAGGGCACCATCAATTCCACTGGCAAGATTGTCTCCTCTGTCTTTCGTGGCAACAGCTTCTTTGATGGTCCATAACACAACCCCTCCGTGTGTAATGTAGTGCAGAATATCTTCCAAAGCCCTGGTGGATGCTTGTTGCATCCTTCTGCCCCAAATATAATCTTTCTAGCTAACCTCTCAACTTTATTACACTCAGATATTCCTGAAGTAACTCATTATTTCCCACCCCCCCACTCCCTCCCTCCCAACTTTCCATTTCTGGGGTGCATACTGAGCCTGGAAGAAAAGCTGCCATCCTAAAGCAGAGGGCACACCTAACCATGTCACAAAGGTCTGAGGGTATGGAGGAGAGAGCTTTATCTTTTACAATTCTTATGGAAAGAATTATGTTGATTTAAGAAGTTTATACAAGACTAACAGGCAAAAAATAATCACTTGAAGCAGTGAAGTCTTGTAGAAGCAGCCATGTGTTCTGTTTTAAAATGTCATTTTTATTCTGTATTTGAAAAATGGGGGCAGAACCAAATTTGAGCAGATGGTGAAGTGTAGATTGCCATGACACTGTAAAGAAGTTTTAGTGTTACATGATTAAAGACATTCTGAATGCATTTTTTTTATCTCTGCCTGTGCCATTCATAATTGTTCTCATTCCATTAATCAATTTGTGCTCTACCCAAACAGCCAGAGCAGACTGTTTGGGTCCAAACCACCATCCAGGAGAGGTGTAGGTCAGTTTCCCACAAAAGCAGAGGTGGTGAAGGAAAACTTGGTCTGAGTGAGTTCACAGGAACTGCAGGTGGGTTTTCTGCTCAAAGGCTGCTCCAACACTGGGGCTTGACAAGTCATAGAGCTTTTCAGCAGCAGTGTCCTGAAGGGCATGAATCCAGAGTGGGTGGGACTCCCCTGTTCAGCCAAACTCCTTTGTATGGGAGAATTCCAGAAGTGGGGCTGAGGGCCCATCCTCTCAATCTCAGTGTGCTGGTGGCAGTTTGGAGGGTTGGAACAGCTCAGCTCAGGGGTGGAAGTCTCTTTGTGCAATCCTGCTCTAGGTGCTGCCCTTGTGAGAGCAGCTGGTCAGTGTGTACCAAAGGACAGTCACCTGGAGGTGGCACTGAGGGACTTGGGAGGGAGCAGAGAAAACAAGGCCTGTAGTGGATTCATGCCTTAGCCTCAGTGCTGAATTTTCCAAAGGAAATGGGGAGAGTTGTGCTCACAATGCAGCTATCCTTAGCCAAACACCCTTTCTGTTTGCACAGCCCTGTTCCACAGACAGATCTTTACAAACACACTGCAATTCCTCCCCTGCACTGGGCTGCCTGGCACCTCCTGTGTTTGCTCCAGAGTTGCTCCTGCCTCTTCTCCAGCTACTGTAATTATGGCACTTCCAGGTGGGAAATAAGCAGATTTCGTGCAGCCTCCCTAATGCATTGCTTTTGGTGACTTTTCATCTTACTGAGCTATGGAATGAAATGGAAGTGGTGCACAAAAAAAAATGCATGTTTTTTTTATTAAAGTTGTATGGGCAAGAGCCTCAATGAGTTGGTATGAGAGCTGCTGGTGTTCCTCCCTGGCTTTAAACTACATCAGTTATCTGACTGTAGAGTCAGAGCAGCCTTGCCCACCTGCCAGCATGCTGGGCCATTTTCCTGAGTGGTGTCTTGCACAGCTGAAGTCAAAATGCCTGATTTAGCCAGAAATTTATAGTAGGAGTTTCCAGCCAGTTGTGGCAAGTGCAGGTGAGATGGTGTGTAAATTATGGAGTGTAAATTTTGGTGTGGATATGGGGCTGTGCAGGGCCAGGAGGAGACATAATCCAGGAAAAGCAGATGTGAGGGCCCTCTGCCTTTCTCCTGTTCCTAGAAGAATGCAATAGGACACTTGGGGAATGCCTTTGAGTCAGCTCTGCTGTTCTCAGGGCCTGGCTCATGAAAACAAACTGCAGAGCTGTCCCAGCTCCTCACTCCATCTCTTGGTCCCATTTACCTTTGTACATCAGGAGCCATCTGACATTAAAATACTCCAGTGCTGGAGATGTGCTGGGAAGTGCAGTATGGGATGGACGATAAATCAGACCTGAAAAGGGCAGCTGTGGCAGTAACCTTGCCCTGGGCTGCCAAAGCTGGAGACAAGCTGGCTGTGGCTGGGCTCCAGCAACTCTCATTCACTGGTGGGTTTAGGTACAATTTTTTGTTGTTTTTAAGAAAAAACCATGACTGCATAGTGTGTGCTTCATCCCGTCCCCAGGGACAGCTCAATAAACCGCTCCTTGTCTGTGCTAGTTGTTAAAGTTTCAGGAGGTGTTAAAAAAACCCAACAAACCTCCACAAACACTACTAGCAGCAGAGTTTATGAGCTCCTGCAGCTGCGTGTGAGGTTCTCTTATGGAAATAAATAAAATTTTTAAAAAATTTTCCAAAGCCGCAGACTTCGATCTGGAAGCTGAGCTGGATACAGCGTTATTTTTAAACAAGCCACCCTTCAAAGGCTGCTTCTCCCTTTGGAAAAGGGTGGTGTTGGTTGTTTATTTTCCCTTCCAGGAGGTTTTGCAAGGCAAAAATGTTTCTCAGAACAGTGCAAGCTCTCCCAAGGGATGGGGTCTCACCCAGCGCTGTGCTTAGAGCCAACTCACTGTGGGACAGCCTGGGGCCCTCTGTGCTGGTGGCAGCAGTGACAGCCACAAGGCTGCTGGCAGAGAGCACAAGCAGCAGCACACGTCTGTGCAGGCTTTCTATGGGGACAGCAACCTCCCACCTCAAAGCTTCCATTAATGGGAGGAGACTCAAGTCAAGTCTGCTCGAGTTTGGAGTAGGGCTGGTGATCCCTGCCGGATATTCAGCAGCACACTCGGCTTCAAAAGACCTTAATCTGGTTAGGAGCAGCATAAAGCAGTAATTAGCACATTGCTGATGAGCAGCTCAAAGGAGCTGCTGGAGAGCAGGATTTCATTACCCAGCCCATCTTCTCCCCGGCAGCAGGGAGCTTTTGTTACTCAGACTTGGAAAATTTTCTAGAGTTGGAGCAGCAGTGAACCGTGAAACTCCCTTTGATGGTTTGTTGTGGGGTCACCAGGGTTTTCCCAAGCACACAGACTCAGCTCAGGTAGGCATTAAGGGCATCCTACCTTCCCCAGGGTATCCACCTTCACTAAATCTCCCTCTGGGATGCTGCCATTGACAGTGTGGGGCTGATCCTGGGCACTGCCAGCACAGCAACTGAGGGACCAGGACTGGCTCTGTCAGGGTGACTCCAAACACCCAGCACTGCTGACAGTGTAAACCACTCCCAGCCCTTCCCATCTAGGAGACTCTTGTTTTAAATGTCCAAGTTTCTTTATTAACCTGAGTATAACAAATATAACATGTACACAGTATAAAAATGAACACAGAACCTGACAGGTGTACAGGTACAACACAAATACATGAACTATACAACGACCAGTTCATTGAATGATAATATATTAAGCATTTCATTGCTTGGAAAAAGCAAGTTTTGATCATAAAAATTGTATTCTTTACCACTGAAATTATACAAAGTACATTCAATACTGAAAAGTGACTCAACGGAGCAGGACCAAGGCATAGCCTGGCTGCTTAGTGTTACCTTGGGCCAGGACTGTACAAAATGAATCCAGACACTTTGCTGGGATGCATCTTAAGAACTCAGCAATTAAATTAAGAAGTACAAAGTGTTTCAGGGAGGGTATTCTTCTCTTAAAAGCATGTGGGACGTGCTTTTGGCAGGACCACCAGGCTCCGGCAGCATGCAGAGGGCGCAGCCTGGCACGGCTCTACGCGGGCTCCGAGTTGATGGGGGGCAGGTTTTGGTGCTTGAAGTACTGCACCACTTGCTGGGGCAGCTCTGCCAGCACAGCTTTGGCCAGGGTCTCCTTGGGGACCTGTGAGCCAAAGGGAACCAACACCAGTGTTAGGACAGCCACAGGGGACTGACTGAGCAAACATGGCTGGGCTGGCCCAGCTCCAGATCTTGGCATTTAATACCCCTTAGAGTCCATTGATAGCCAGCATTTTATACACCAGGGATTATTATATTCTATACTACCACCCTTCCCTCCAGGAGAGAATTCACTGGTACAGAGGAACAAAACATCCTGGGTAGGTCAGAAAAAAACCAGGTGTGAGTGGCAGGAGGTGAAATAGAAAGACACTGATAAATTGCAAAGAAGGGTAAGATAAGCACAAGATCCGTCCTTGGCATTTAAACCCATGCTAGTAACAGCCTCTGTCCCAGAGTTGTCTCCTGGATGATTGCAAGGGACTCATCCACAGAGGGGACGTGCAGGGCCAGTGCCACCATTGCCCTTTCCTACAGGGGACTGGGGGCATGGGGCTCCTCCTCAGGACAATTCAGCACAAAGCCCTTGGTGTGTGGCACATCACGGGTGCTGGATGAGGCCTGAGTGGGAGTCACCAAAACCAGCACAGGGCTGAGGCAAGGGGCATGAGCCCAGTGCTGCCCCACCTGCTGCAGGGACCCTGGTCCTGCTCTGAGTCACTGGTTTTTGCTCCCACCTGTCTGACCACAACAGGGGGTGGAGAAACACGGCAGGCTCAGGTGGAGCCATTACAGAGCTGCAGAGCACAAGCCTCCCCTCCCTGCAGTGCTGATCTATGTGATCCACACCACAGCATCCCTGAGGCTAACACAGAGCAAGACAGGCAGGTACCTCTTGCCTCTGCCTTGGCTGTTCCACTTGCGGGGTGATTTCCAGGTCTGGAAATCCATCCATTTTTTTTATCTTGACTTTTTTTTTTTTTTTGGTCAAATAATTAAACCACATATCCCTACATTATCCAAATCATGTGTCATCAATACACTTTCAATTAACCTTTCTCTATATTTCCTAGTATCAAAAACAATAACCAACTGTCATCATCACTCCACAACCACCCCCAAATAAACACGGAATTAACCCCAGAACTAATTTTCCCCTCCCCCAAAAAAACCAAACAAAAATACAAACCCTGATGATAAATCATCAACCAATCACCCACCAATTTTTACGTTCTTGTAGCTTATAGAAAGCATGACTGAAGATAGCAAGATGGCTGCCATACACACCCAAGAACAAGAGACTTAGTCTTAACTTTAATGTTAGTTTTTGCTAGGTATATACATGCAAGTATCAGTGCTCCAGTGTAGATGCCCTGGATACCTGAATTAGGTAGATAGCCCATCTGCCCCGGGATCCTTCCCTGTGATGGTGTACACAGGGGTCTTATGTTGAAGGACGAGGCTAGGATTTGACTCCATATTTCAGAAGGCTTGATTTATTATTCTATTATATGTATTACATTAAAACTATACTAAAAGAATAGAAGAAAAGGTTCTCCTCTGAAGGCTAGCTAAGCCAAGAATAGAATCATAAAGAATGATAACAAAGGCAGTTGTCTCAGACTCTCTGACCGAGCCAGCTGGGCTGTGATTGGTCATTAATTATAAACATCTAAGACGGGCCAATCACAGATGCACCTGTTGCATTCCACAGCAGCAGATAACCATTGTTTACATTTTGCTCTTGAGGCCTCTCAGCTTCTCAGGAGGCAAATCTTAGGGAAAGGATTTTCATGAAAAGATGTCTGTGATGGATCCCTCCCTGCCAGCACAGCCCATCTCCCCCGGGATCCCCCCCTGGCAGCGCAGCCCATCTCCCCAGGATCCCTCCCTGCCAGCCCAGCCCATCTCCCCCAGGATCCCCTCCTGCCAGCCCAGCCCATCTCCCCCGGGATCCCCCCCTGGCAGCGCAGCCCATCTCCCCAGGATCCCTCCCTGCCAGCCCAGCCCATCTCCCCCAGGATCCCCCCCTGGCAGCCCCACTCACGTTGCGGAAGTTGCGGAAGGGCACGAACTGCACGATGTCGCGCACGGCCTCCTCGCCCGTGTGCGAGCGCAGCACGCGGCTGTCCCCGTCCAGGAACTCCATGGCTGCAAAGTCAGCGTTGCCCACGCCCACGATGATGATGGACATGGGCAGCTTGGACGCCTGCACCACGGCGTGCCTCGTCTCGTCCATGTCGCTGATCACCCCGTCCGTGATGATGAGGAGGATGAAGTATTGCTGCGGAGGGGAGGGCACAGGGTCAGAGCCAGTTGGAGGCCAGTACAGATGTCGGAATTCAGGACATCCCTCTGGCTGTCCTGGATTACCAAGACCCATGCCAGGGGGCTCAGAGACCTTGGCACAGAGCCCAGGACACCTGTGACTTTGATTATGACCCATGGAGCAAATTACCAACCTTATACGAAAGTATAAGTAGAATAAGAATTAGTTTGTCACAGCGGGAAAAATAGATTTTTGGGGTTTTAAGAATAGGTGTTCAGGAGGCAAGATGGAAGAATTTAAGTGTGTCCAGCCTTTCTCCTTCTTCTTGGCCTCCATCTTCTGCTGTGATGCTGGCACTTTTAAATTGGTTTAGAGTAGAAGCTCACTGTCTAACATAAATGGTAGGTATTGGGAAGTAATTGTAAATATTGTACACGTAGTTTGTAGTATAAAAAGATAACACAGCCCTGGGGCAGGCAGAGTGCTTCTGTCTGTCCTGCTGAGTGGACCTTGGCAGGTCAGGAGAAAGGATTTTATAGATAAGAAACAATAAACAACCTTGAGACTGAGAGCTGAAGAGTTCTGACTCCTTATTTGCCCACCAGGCTAAGAAAAAAGACTTTCTAACGTATCTCAAAGTCACTCTGAGCAGCTAAAATCCCGAGATACACCCTCACACTGCAGCCAGGACTCACACATGTCAAGGGGTGGCAGGGCCCCTGGAGATTTGGGGGTGAGCTTCACCATTTCCCAGGTCAGCTGGCATCATGCCCTTCAGCAGAATCCAGAAATTCAGGTGCTCCTGTTCTCCCTGTTTTATGAAAGATCTTGAACAAACAACAACCAGCTCCCACTCCAAAATATTTTTCTGAATTACTGATTTACTGTACTTAATGGTGCAAAACAAAATCAACTTCTAAACTGCACAGGATCTCTGTCAGGGCCGGGAGGAATTCAGGGTTGGGACAGGAGCCCAGCTGGGAAATGAAATCTCCCTCTGCCTGCACACAGTGGGGTGGTTTTTGGGGTGCTGCCATCAACATCTCCCTGCTCTGAGGGGGATCATCTCCTGCATTGCCCTGCCAGGCTGTGGGGCCATCCCACACTGCTCAGGCCTCCTGTCCAAAGCCATGGCTGTGGGATGCCCTGAGGGGGATGACAGAGCAGCAGCACTGGGAACTGCTCCCCTTCCCTTGGGAAAGGGCCGCTCCTGCTGCTCCTGCAGAGCTGGGGAAGGATGGACAGAGATGGACAGACGGTCCTGCTGGACTCAGCTCTGCAAACCTGGAGCATCAGGACCCCCAAATTCCCATCTCCTCTGTCTCCAGGGAAAGTAATAGCTCAATTTTGGCACATTACAGAGCTTGTGTGTGCTGGAGAAATGACGAAAACAAGCACTTAAGAGCATTAAAGCCCTTTGTTCTTCTCCTCATTCTTTCCATTTCCTCTGAAAACCGCTAGTGCAGCATCCTGGAAAAGCAAAGGAAGGAGTGCTGCCCCAAGCCTGTTCTTCTGGTCTTCCTCCAGCCCACATCCCCTGAAACCTTCCCTAAGCTTCATCCACTCTTGATGATCTGCAGTGCTAAACTCCAAGTACTAACAAGGCTGGGTAGAGCTTAAACACAACTGAGGACACTGGTGAGATTTTCCCAAGCCAGACCCTTCCCCACTCCAGCCCCTTTTGATGCATTAACCTGGCCTGCACAGCACAGTCCAGAGTTTAGTTTTTATCTAAATATGAATTTCTGAGAGCAAAACATGGTCAACCAGAAGTCTGCAGGGCAGGACTGCAAGATCTGAGTCTGGGGGACAAGACTAAATTTCAGGAGAAGACCTGCACTGGTCATAACTGGAAGCTGGACTTGAACCTCACCCCATCTGGGAACCAGTATGGGAGGAAGAGTATGAAACCTTGAGGGGAGCACCTGATAATGACTTTCAGCTGATTCTCCCTTTCCCTGCCTGGCCTCTCTCCTGGAAACATGGAAAGGGTTATTTCCCTTTGTTCCCTTTTTTTCTGTAAAATCTGTAACAGGATCTGAAAAAAAATGCAGGAAAATATGCAGCAAAAGGGGTGGGGAGGCAGAGCTTGTCAAATGTTTATCACAACATATTTCAGAGGTCAAAAGAAGTAAGAGCTGATGCTGAGGATCAGCCTCAAAGCCCAGGGCTGCTTGGGGTGATGAAGCAAAGGACCAGGAGGCACTGCTGGAGAGCATCAGTGGGAGATTCCCCAATGAGCAGTGACAGTTTTGGTGGTGTCAGTAAATGACAGCAGGACAGGGGTGCTGGTGGCACCTCTGGGCTCCAGCTGCAGTACTCAGCCAGGCTGGCACCTCTGCCAAGCCACAATCAGAGCTGCTGGTGCACAGGGACCAGGCTAGGGGGTCCATCACACACCAACCAGCAGCACCTGCCTCCTTTCTCCTCTTTTTCTTGTTAAAATGGCTGATCCCTGCATCCACATGGGCTCTGAGATGATTCCCAATCCATTTGTTAATGATATCAGCAGGACTTGGAGGGATTAGGCAGCACTGAACAGCATGAGGTGAGAAAGGGGAGGTTTGGATGCAGGAACCCTGCTGGAAAGGTGAGTTTTAATTCCCCAAAGCTTATTAATCCTTCCCCAAGAGCCAAGTGGTGTAACACCCCTCTGTCCCTCCCCCAGCCCCAGGATGTTTTAGTCTCCCATCCCTTACGAGCTGAGGGCTGTTTGTGATCTATGTTGCTATGGAAAAACTACGAGGATTTTTGGTTTTATTTGAAATGCTGGGAGCAGGCGAGAGCGGGAGGAAGAGGAGGGCAGGTTCAGGCAGCCACTCAGCACCAGGGGTGGCTTTGATGCACGAGCTGAAGAGGGGATGGAAGAGGAGAGGACCCCGGGGGAGTGAGATCCCTCATCAATAACGCTTTGTGCTGCCAAAAATCCACCCGAGCCAAGCCAGGCTTGCCTCTGACGGCACTATTAGTGCCCATTATTTAAAATCTCCCTTGATTAAACTATTAGTGCCAGCAGAGGGGTGCAATTTGCATATGATTAGTGCCTCTGCTCAGTGCTGAGCCCGTGGGCTCTCCCTCCCCCACTGACAACACAGAAAACAAAAAAATGAGGACCTGGATCTGTGCTGAATTAAAGCAAATTCAGTATTTCCTTATGCCTGGAGCTGGGAAGAGCAACTGCACACACAGCAAGGCTGGGAAAGGTCCTCATGAGGAATAGGCTTTCAGTGTGATCCTGCTTTGCTCCAGGCAGGAATCAGGGAAGCTTTTACCCCAAAATCTTGTGCCATGCAACTGCTGGTGCCCAAGCTGAGCTGTTTTGGCCAGCAAAAGCCAGGGGCCAGATCTGCCATCCTCCACGGGCAGCCTGCTGCCCTAGGGACCCAAGGGAGCTCCATCTTGCAGACTCCAGATGCTCTTCACACCCCTAAGGGCACACCTTGGTCAGCACTGGCAAGGCTGGACCCACAGACAAGGGAAAGACATGAAACCCAGCTCAGGGTTTGTGTTCCCCAGCCCAGAGCCACCAGGATTGCCATCAGATCATGGAATCTCACAGACTTACAGATGCAGTTTCTTGTTGGGTGGCTTGAGCTGCAAAACGAGCCACATGGTTGATGATGGGCGAGAAGTTGGTGGGGCCGTAGAAGCGGATGTGGGGCAAGCAGGCAGAGTATGCTTGGACAATGCCCTCCACACCTTCAGGGAAAGCAGAGAAACAGGCACTACAGAGGGTCACAACTCAGGACCACAGCAAACCCAACCAAGAATCATTGGCTCATGCTGTCATGGAGCTGAAGTCAGATCCATTCCCCCCACTTCCTGCCTGACTCATCCCAAATTCCTTAATATCCAAGCTTTGCTCTTTAGTCACTTTGTAATGGGTCCTCAGACCTTGTGTGGTAGGGAAGCCCTCTAAGGACCCACAGTCAATGAAAGCATTCCTTAGGACTGTGAAAAAAATCTCAGAAACAGTCAAGGAGGAGGAGCGAAAAGAAAAGCAACTCCTGGTCCCTGAACATAACCAAAAACAGATAGAGGGGCCATGGTAGCCCTAGTATAGGTAGTAGCCCTTACCACTCAGGATTTGAGCAGTCCTTCAGCCATCACTGTGAGCAGCTATCAGCTGCTAAATGGAGCACTGAGTCTGAATTCCCCATCTGCTGAGCAGGCCTTGTGTTTCTTGCAGCCTTGCAGGGGGAGCAGACGGCTGGTAGGACACACCAGACAGCAGAGCGAAGGCGGATTTTACACAGTCTGAATCCAGCTGCAGCTTACCCTGGGCCTTCCTACACACCCCCAAATTTTCCGTGCTTTCCTCTGAGTGTGCCTTTAGTGTGTGCTCTGCTTCACCATTCATGTCTGTCCCTGAACATGCCTTGAAAAATCCCCATGATCACAGAATCATTGAATGATTCAGGTTGGAAGGGACCTTAGAGATCCTCTTAGTGCCAACCACACTGGCATGGGTGGTGACACCACCCAGCAGATCAGGTTGATCAGGGCCCCATCCAACCTGGCCTTGAACACACCCAGGGATGAAGGAGTTACTGAAGAAATGCAGAGGAAGGACAGAAGGCACTGAAGGCGACTGAGGAGTCCTAAAGGACTGGCAGATGCTTACCTGAACAGAATGGATTCCTGGGGTTGAAGTTAATGGCAAACTCATGGGATACCTGTGGAGAAGACCCAAGTTAATTTGGAGGGTCAGTGCAGGGCAGGGAGCTCACTAACAGTTCAGCTGATGCTGCAGGGCTGGTTTAAGTGTGATGCTCCCCTGGAGCAGAACCAGATGGCCACAGAGTTATGGTCCACACAACTGCTGGGTCAGTGACACTTCCCAGCCCTCTGCTACCCAAACAGCAAACACAAACGTGGTCAGGGCTGAGCAGCACTTGAGGATGAACCAGTTCTCCAGCGCCCTCATCATGGAGCCTCCTGAAATTACCACACCAGACATTCTCCCACAGTTATCACAGCAGGTCTGTCCACGTGGCTTCCTGCTGGCTGCCCAGAGGGGAAGCAGGCAGAAGGGATGCTCCCAGCCAGCTGTGCCATCTCACCAGTCACTAGGAGAAATTACTTCATCCTGCTGCAGGTTTTAAAGAGAGAAAACTCAAACTCATCAAGGGGAGTGCCAGTCCTGGCAGCATCTCCATTCCCCATCTCTCTGCACAAGGATGATGCAGCAGGAGGGAAGAAGACGCAGAGTGAGCTGTGCTGAAGATCTGGTCTGGCATGTCAGGTACAATGGCAAACCAGCAGCTGATTCACTTCATCCTCTGGGTCAGCATGAGGGTGAAAGGCAGTGTGGGAGAGGTGATGTGAAAGCTTGGGTGTGATGGACAGCACAACCTGAGCTGGTTTTCATTGCCTATGAACCCATCCTTCCACCACAGCACATCCAAGACCCTTTGGCTTTTCCAACACCTCCTTTCAAGCTTTCAGAGGGAGCTGGTTTTGCAAAAAGGTTTTGTGGCATGAGCAGAGAGCCCTCACACCTTGATCCCCGGCTGGTGCACTGGACAGCAGTTGCTTTGGACCTGTCTCAGCAGTACAGAAAGCTCAGCAGCCCAGCTGCAAGAGAGGATCCTGGCTTCCATGTGAACCTTTCCAGTGCTGGTGTGGGTCAAGAACAACCAGATATGTGGGGTTAGACATTCCCCACTCTGCTCCCAGCAATTTAGGCACTCTAAGAAGAAAATAAGACTCAGGAGCATCAAGGATGTGCAACTGTCTCTCCCAGCACCTCTGAAAGTTGAAGGGGTGATTTGGGCCTTCAGGCCACCAGCTCAAGGCCTCTGAAACAAAAAGCTCCCACCCTGTTTGTGCCAGTGTTACAAAACAAGGATATTGTCTCCCTCTCGGAAGGGTGGAGGATTGCTGAGCTTTCCAGCAAGGGAATTGCTTTGGGACACACAAATTCCCAGTGCTGGCAGAAACGAGTGTCCTCCAGAGCTGTCTGAAGGCAGAGCCCGCCCGAGGCTGCGAACGCAACACGCGTCTGATTCAGACTTTCCAATTATGCTGGGCATTGTGTCCAAAGCAGCAGAAACTGTTCTTACAAGAGGCTGTGGGGTGGGAAACAGCAACCAAACAAAAGCAAAGTCAACCAAAAGCCTTCCCCATTCTGCAAAGCTGATGGGCTGCCTGAGTGGTGACTGACCACAGCCTGCCCAGGTCTCCCCAGGCCTGCAGAGCACCCACAGCCACCAGGGTAGACACAAGCTGAATATATCACTGTGTTTTGCATACATCCCTTCTCACAGAAGCCTTCATTTTGGGCAATACACTCAAATTCAGTAATTCAGTTGACTTGTGGTTGTAAACGGGCTTGCTTTTTTTTAGAAGATGTTCAAAATTCTGTCATGAGTATTTATAGACAAGGCAGGCAGAAATATTTCCATGTTTTGCTCTGCAAAAGAGGGGTTTCTCTTTCTTTTAAGAAGCAATGAAATGGTTTCAAGCTGTGTTCCTCACTGTCTACAGAGCCAAACCCCTACATGGCAGAAATGCTGCAAAACCTCCTCTGGAGTTTTTATGAATTTTACATATATATAAAAATACATATCTACATATACATATCTCCTAAAAAAATCAACAGGAGGGCTTCAAAACAACAAAAAACTTAAAAGAAAGGATGTCATTCCCTATTCAGCTTGTACTTTGAAAACAGTTTCTGTGGAAGCCAGCTAAATGTACATGGAGCACCTACAGGTATCCCATTCCCCAGTAACTAACTCAGAGGGAGAAACTTTTGAACCACCCCAAAGGGTAAGAAGAACCTCACAGAGGGTTCTCTGCCACCTTCAGAAGGAATCCCATCGCTGCCATGACTCAGTTTGCCTATACATATATATAAAATATATTCAAGATGTAAATATAAATATGGCAACAGGATGGAAAGCCTTGGAGGTTTCACATCAGTCAAACCACCACCTTTTGGCTAATCCCATCTCCCAAACCCAGGTGACCGGTGTGGCTCCAACATTTAGAATCCCCCTGTCTGCTGCTGCTTTGCCTTTGCTCATCCCCCAGAAAGCACAACCCATCTGCTCCCCTCTGCTGTTCCCTACTAGGAAGCCACTCGAGGCTCTCCACAGAGCTGTTACACGGCTACAAAGATGTTCTTTGACATTTCCAACGCGACTTTTGTGTGTGAAACATCTCGCTCCGACGGGCGCCGGAGAAGCGTTGGGGGAGCCATGGCAACGGGAGCACAAAGCACCATTTATACCTCTTGTGTCTCCTGGCAATCTTTCCTTGGGTCTGAGGGTCCCTGATTTCTGTCCACTGTCACACAGGGCACAGGATTTCATGAAGAGCTGCTGCTTTGGCTTTGGAATTACACAATGAGCCTTGACAGCCAAAAAATCATTAATGAGTGAGTGGAGCCAGTGATGCTTAGAGAGCTGGGGAGAGAGGAAGCCCCAAGCTGGAGTGGTGCAGGGAGATGCACCAGGGATGGCCTCACTGATAACATGAGACAACTGATGGGTCATGGGTGACCTGTAGGCATGGCCCAAGCACCTGGGGAGGAAGCAGTTGCTCCCCACTGGGCTTTATTTGGGCTTAGAAATAATTCTGGGGAAAACAAGGTATTTTTTCTGGTAGCTTTTACACAGCATCTTCTAGCCCACAGGAGGCAGGTGCAGAGCCCCCAGCTCTCATCCTCAACCCAGTATCCACCTCCAGTCTTGCCAGAAGGGCTGTTTCCAACACAGCAATGCCCTTCCTGTGGGCACTGACTCACACACAGGATGCTCTCTGTGACAATCCCGAGCTGCTGTGCCCTTTCCATGCCTACTGCATTTGCCATTCCCATTTTTCTCCCCAAGTAACAAATCCCTGGCAGCAGCTGGCTCTTAGACCTTGGAAGCTGCTTACCTAGATTTTCCCAACAAAAGTGGTAAAGTGACAGACCAGAGACATTTGCAGGCCAAGGAGGATGAATCAGCTCCAAAGTGCACATGGAGGGATCTCCTTCTGTGGCTGGCAAACAGCAAGAGCTCCCACTTGAGTCATAGAAATTCTGGCTGCTGGGAGGGCAGGGAAAAGCACAAAGCTGGAGCAGGCAGGACATCCCCAGCCACGAGGGCTGGCAGGGATGAGCTTCCCAGCCCAGCTCCCAGCTGCTCATGACTTACATGCCCTGCTGTGCTCAGCCCAGAGCACAGCTCCCCTCCCACAGAACACAAAGGGCTCGCTGAGATCCAACCCCAGCCTGGAGCTGGGAACGCCTCAAAAGCAGTGAGCAGAAAGAAAATGCACACGAAGGGCGTGAGCAAAGAGCAGCCAGAAGAGCCAGCCAGTAATTAATGGTGGTGGTGTCCCAGCACATTGTCTCAGCCCTGAGAAGATGCTCCCCATCTGCCAGCCAGGCTGCAGGAACAGCCCCATTCCCTGCCCTCCAGAAGAGCGGGATGTGCAGCTCAGCCCTTGTAGGACCAGTGTCTGATCCTAACCAAAGATCAAGGTGGATTTTTGGGAAGGCTCCTTTGCTTCTGCCCTTGCAGGTTCTGCCTGTGCAGCATCAAATCAAGGCTCCCAAGCTCCCAGCCCCCTTCCACACTTAGCTGCCGTCTGACACATTCATCCAGAGGCCTTTTCCCTTCCCCAGAATTGTTCCTGCCTTCTGCCAGGAAAATGAATCAATGCCTGGCTCTGCCTATTAATGCCAGGGAGCTGCTGCTTTCATGCCAGTGCAGAATGAAGGAACGGGCTGCCTGTGCCCCATTCCCTGCCTTGCTGCCCACCCACACTGACACATCCCACCGGCTGAGATTCCACAGCTGCCCTTTCCCCCTCTCCCCAGCAGCTTTTCCCTGACCAAGCCCTGGCAGTTCTGCGCCTGCCAAGGCAATTTCAGGACAAAC